>NW_020447475.1:145327-422138 GCF_003343035.1 Apteryx rowi | reverse complement strand
GCGGCCGCCGCTGCCGCATGGAGTCCTGCTTCGACCTCGCCCCGTGCCGGAGGAACGGCTTCAAGGTCTACGTGTACCCGCAGCAGAAGGGCGAGAAGATCGCGGAGAGTTACCAGAACGTCCTGGCGGCCATCGAGGGCTCCCGGTTCTACACCTCGGACCCCGGGCAGGCGTGCCTCTTCGTCCTCAGCCTCGACACGCTAGACCGCGACCAGCTCTCCCCGCAGTACGTGCACAACCTGCGCTCCAAGGTGCAGAGCCTCCACTTGTGGAACAACGGCAGAAATCACTTGATTTTTAATTTATACTCCGGCACCTGGCCCGACTATACCGAGGACGTGGGCTTCGACATCGGCCAGGCCATGCTGGCCAAAGCCAGCATCAGTACTGAAAACTTCAGACCCAATTTTGATGTTTCTATTCCGCTCTTTTCTAAGGATCATCCTAGGACAGGAGGGGAGAAGGGATTTTTAAGGTTCAACACCATCCCTCCTCTCAGGAAGTATATGTTGGTATTCAAGGGGAAAAGGTACCTGACAGGGATAGGGTCAGACACCAGGAATGCCTTATATCACGTCCATAACGGGGAGGATGTTGTCCTCTTGACCACCTGCAAGCATGGCAAAGACTGGCAAAAGCACAAGGATTCGCGTTGCGATAGAGACAACGCCGAATATGAGAAGTAAGTGAGCGGTGCCCCTCGCTGTGCGGGTGCGTTGGGGGGTGCCAGCCCTTCCGACTCGGGGGTCTCTGCAGCTCTCGGGCGCTCGTGCGTTTAAAGGCTGGTAGGTGCTTTCAGGCCGAAGGAAGGTCATGATTTTTGTTTCTGTTTTGTTTTGTTTTTTTTTTCTCTCTGCTGTGAGATTGCTGGCTAACTGCTGGTGTGTTGCCGCGCATCGGGGGAGCAGGCAGGGAGGTGCGAAAAGGCAGCCCGGAGTCCCGGGGTTTCAGCTTAGGCTGCCCGGGGACCGAGGACCTGTGGAGCATCCGCGCTCGCAGCCCTTCGGCTGCCCCGACTCGGCCGGCGGCAAGGATGCTGCTGGAGGCTGCTCTGGCAGCCGGCACCACCGCTCGTGCCGTGCTCTGCCTCGGCAGGGCAAATCCCCCTTCCTTCCCAGCCCTGAAGTTCTCCACCGAAGCCAAAGTTTGAGGAGAGCTGAGGACTTGTGCAATGTGTGCGGGAGCCCGCCTCTGCGGTGGTTTAGTTCCCGAGTAACAGCTCATCTCTCCCCAAAAGCACTGCCCAGAGCCTGGGCTCAATCTGTGCATCTCAGTGGCGGGGCAGTGCCTTGCCTCACGGTCTTTCTCCTCGTGTTTCCAATTTGATGCAACATCAGAAGAGGAAGGAGAACATAACGCAGTCAGCGTTTATTTTTTCTGTGTTTGAGTTTAAAATTTTTATGTATGAGAGAATGCTCCAGTGGTATGGACACACTTTGTGTGTTCTGTTAGCGCCTGGTTTCTTTGTTTCTCCTGCTGCTTTTTTTTTTTTTTTTTCTCTCTAATGTCACTATAGGTAAGTTTAGCCAAATTTTAGGTTGCTGCGGTGTTATCCTTGTTATCCTCCCCATATGCTTTTCAGGTTTGTATACGAAGCTGCTGAAAAATCACTTCCTGGGAATTACCTCTAGAACTGTGATGCTGATTAGGCTGTTTGGAGCTGATTAGTTCATTTTAATGCTGACCACCACTATGCTGCTGCAGAGTAGATATATATGAAGTTTTTTGCATGAGAATGCTTCCTATGTTGCAGAAGTTAGAAACTAAATTGAAACAGACTGGCTTTACGCTGCTGAGTTAGTATACTGTGGAGCTGCCAAAGGCTGAAGGGGTTTGCAATGCATAGTGGAATACTATGTGGGTGGAAAAATACTCCTGGAGAAGAGTAGTGAAAAAACTACAATGGCATTAATGCTGATCAGAATTTCCAATTTGCTGGAATTTTTCTCCACTAAAATTTGCCACAGAGATTTGAGAGAGATTGGTAAGGTAACACCAAAACATGAGGAAGACTGAACGTGTTCTTGAATGAACTTTATTCMCCTTCTGATTATTTTAAAGCCACCTTAGGTGGGGAGAAGACAGCAGTGCAAATAGCTGATAGACTTTTAATACCATTCACATTCAGAAAACTGAKGTTTGAATGACAAAATGATGCATACATGGAAAAACATACAATGTTGATCCTAAGCGTGTAGCTAAAACGTTTTTGTGTGTGATCTGGGAGTCCCTTTGACCTGGGATCCCCTTAACACAACATTTAAAGGGACCTGTTTTGTGGAAGAAAATTACTTTGGCCTTTCAGGTTATATTTTTGTTTGGCATAGATTTAAGTAATTTGAGCTAGTTTAAAGAYGTTGAAAGTGTAGATCATTTGCTATGTTCTACAGAATGTGTGTTGTAAGGTTGTTATAAAAGCAAACATACCAGCCAGTTGTTTGACATGAGTAGGGCCTTGTTCATTTTTTTCCAGCTATGCCATTTGGCCTAATAAAAGATATACTTCTCAGTATAAACTCTGCCCCTCCTAAAAAAAAAAAGTCTTTGCAGCCCTTTTTGTAGTTAGGAGTGTACATAACTGTGTGTCAGAGGATATGGAAACATTAACCCAACTAGTATGTAGTGTTATTCATATTAAAAACACACTTGCCACTGAAATGCAACTCTATCTGGGGTGGTGTTTAATGACTTTAATATTCCATCACAACATTGCTGTTTAAGACAGGAAGTAAAAAAAAAAAAAAAGATGATTGCAAGAAAATAAGATTACATGAAGAATTGAGGCAGGCTGAGTACAGTTGATGGGCTGAACTTGTGGTCAGGCTTGTGAGGTGAACAAGCTCGCTCTGGTGAGCAACTGCAAATAGGAAAGATCTTTAACCTTGTATCTTASGTGAAACAGTGCACCTGCCAGAGCCTGCTGCTGCCCCTTAATGTGCGCGATTCAGTGCTGATTTACAGCAAAGTATGCCATCTACTGATACTCCAATACTACTTCCTGTAGTGTCCCGAATTTTGTGCTTCTCCATTCAAATACTGACCACGCCTGACACTCTGCTCAGTTTATAACATCTGACAAGGTCACATCCTGAGGGTAGTGTCCCTGTAGCCTGCTAGTAGAAATTCTTGCATGTGAATACGTAACCTGTGCGTGACAGCTGTAAGAGAGAGCATCCTCTCTTCATGCAGCCTAAGACAGAACGCGATGAGGAGCAAGGCTGTAGCACTTGGAGAAGACATGCCTCTAAATAAAGCCGTACTGGCCTGTACTGACTTGAAAACCACTTGGTGGGGCTTGGGAACTGCAAGCTGAGCTGCTTTGGTGGGGATTTTTCAGCTTGGATTTAACAATGTGTCCGCGTGGCTTTAATCACGAGGAAGAAAAATGCATTCTCCAAGATATGTATATTTGCACAGCCATATAGAGTTGGAGAAGTTGCATATCACACTCTGCCTTCTGTGCCAGTTTTTTATTCTTTTGCTGTGACATTTAAACTGCTTTRCTTCATATGAAAGACAGGAGTGTAGATGCCCTGTCCACAGAGACCTRGCCCCGAAATATTGATCCTTGCCAGGGTGAAATATGAGTGATTGGCTACAGACCTTGCAAAGCCAGATAAAAAAGGTGATGAGATTTGAAACATGATAGTTTCATATCAACAGAGTAGCATTATGTCCTGTTATGTTTAGCATCAGCGTACAATGTAAGTTGGTGGTGGTGGAGTTTTGTCTACAGTGAAACATTCAGTGTCCAGTTGGAACAAGATCTGCATTTCCGCAGGATACGTTGTTTCCTCTCTAGGAAGTTGAAAAAAAGTAAGAAAGATGCCATCTTTACCTGTGGAAGATGTGTAGGGTGTCTGGGGACAGGCTGGGGAAAGGAGGGAGCATGTTTGGCTCGGTGTCCCTGAATTGTATTGAAAGATCCGTCTGTGTGTTACAGCTAATTAATTTGCATCCCAGTTATGCATCTCGGCAGATAAAGCTGATGCAGAGTAAAATGCATTGCATTATCATGATTAGACTACTAGCAAACAGGATATAAAGGAAAACAAAGAAAGCTTCCAGTTTCTTTACTGTGCCCTTGTCTCTGTCAAAGTTGGCCTTTATCATCTAGCACTAGGGCAAATGGATTTTCTAAATTCCTATACAGTAGAATTTAATTTCAGGCTTTCCATTTCACAATGGGTTAAGTGAATAAACGGTGCTGCTGAAGTTTGAAGACAGCCTCTTAATATTTAATGACAGTCTAAATATATACATATGTACAATGTGTTTTAAACAAAGGCAGAATTCATGTACAGGCTTAACTGGTTCCAAATAATTACCTTTTGGAAGGTAGTATAAATGATTGTAGGTAATGAAAGAAATTGAGGAATGCAATGTTGTAATATAGCAAGATGTATAAAAGATATTTGCACCAAAACTGACATCTTTCTAGGAAAGTGATAGTGTTGTCTGCAATGTATCTCCAATCTCTGAACAACCCTGCCCTTTGAAAATGGAGAGAGTAGCAGTGGTCGTATCCAAAAATGTAAGGTCTCATCAAAAGCTTGTTCAAGTTAATTCGAGGCTTTTTGTTGATATCTGTGCAGGATAGCTGAAATTAATGATGGAAAATGAATACATGGGGAAAAACAAATAATGAGTGGGGCTGAAGAGGTTAGGAAGGATAAGGGGGAAGTCAGCAAAAACAACAGCAGGTTTTTTTTGTTTTGAGAAATCTGTTCTTTTTTTTTTTTAGGTACATTTGTTTGATGGAGGACACAGCTAGTGTAGCTTGGTGTCCTTTATGGTCTTAATATGTTTTTCAACTGGTCGGTGCTCGAACAGACTCTATGATCAAGACCGAACGGAGAAATGCAGGCAAAACACAGAAGACTTTGTGACATAGGGACTAGTGAGAGAATGCTGAAGGCTTTTCGTTTAGGACGAATCTACCTAAAGAGCTATATAACGATCTACTTGGCTGTTATCTTAGTACTTGTAGAGAGGATAAAGACCAACAGGCCAGATTCTAAGGTAACTTGAGTTTAACATGCTTATATGTATGAGATATCTATGTGGGGGACACGGTGACATTCAGTGGGGTTGCATATGTACTTTTAATGGTGAATATGTGCAGCTGAGCACACATTTGTGGATGTTTTCATTAATTCCTGGTATATCATGGGTTTACCTGGTATGCACTCAACTGGTAGGACTTGTGTCAATCACCGCTGAGTCTCCTGCCTATAAAAATGCTGTCCTGAGCAAAGGTTGCAGTGATGTGCAATAAGCACAGAAGAGAAAGAAAAGTAACTTCTAGTTTCATTTCTTCCTCAACAGGAATAAAATACAGTTAAAAAAATCAGTAGAACTAGGCACTAGGGCTGACTTTATGTTTTCATGCCTCTCTTGTGAGTGGTAAAGTAAGGCTTAGGCATGCCTGTTCAACGTGTAATGATAATCCAAACATTGTGTATGCCTGTACGTGCATGTTTTGAACAAAGGCAAAATTGTTGTATTTTCAGTGTATTGAGTTTCAGTGTATTGTATTAAAATGTAACTGCCGCCCTTAATCACCTACTGACTTATTTTCAGAATTACTGAAAAGCTTTTACAATTCAGCCCTTATTTAGAAGGGGGCTGAGGAAGCATCCAAGTTGATAGTGGCTGTTGTCAGAGACAGATCTGTTCCTGAATTCAGCGAGCTGAGCTGAGACTGGAATCGGCCTATGGATTTTATATATCAGCAGACCTCTTCTGTAGTTTGGATGAAACTCAAGAACTACTGAGCGAGCCTGGGACTTTTCCCAGAGTATCTTGGCTCCTGCAAAGACCTATCTCCATCAGACTATTTTTTTATTTTAATATCAATTTTCAAACAATTGGAAATTTGCCTGTTTTACAATGCATTTATTCCAAAATGCAGTAAACAGGTAAATAACAAAGCACCCCTGCTTTAACCCGCATCTGGGAAATCTGAGATTTGTTCTAATGCGTTCCTCTTTCTGCTTTCTGTATGTCTTGCAAAGTGTCCTTATATGCCTGTCAGTGCAGATTTAATGCAGGTGGCTTCCTGGAGGGGATGGGAGGGCTCGGGGCCTCCCCCTGCTGTGTGGGAGCGAAATACTGGTTGCTGGGAGCTTTGTGTCCCTGCAGGCCGGTTCTCTGGCAGGAGCTGGGAGCAGAGGCGACACGAGCAGCCATGGCCTTGCCTAAGCTCTCGGCAGCAGCGAAGCCCTCGGCCTCGCCGTTGGAGCGCGGATCCTTGCCGCTGGTTGCAGAATGGCTCTTTGCCTTCGTCCCTTTCTTCCTCCTCCTCTTTCTTCTTGCTGCCTTCAATATTTCCCCTTCTTTTCTTACCTCAGCATTACCTCTAATCCTCACTTCTTTACTCAACGGCCCTTGCTCCGTTGCTTTGAAGCTAAGCAGAACAAGACGCAATAGTTACCATCTAAGTAAGCAAAACGTTAAAAATATAAGTTCTTGTGGAGGGCGGCGCGCGCGTGCCTGTTACCTCATGCACTTGTGGTCTTGGATGGCGTCAGCATAACAGCAGCAATAACAACTCCCAGCTCCCCTCGTGCACGAAATTCCTTGAATTTTGTGACGGTGTCTGCAGAGAAAGGGGGCCTTGCAAGTGCCTGCTTCCCCGCACAGAGGTTCACAGAAGTGGCAGAGCTCCTCCGCAAGCGGCAGCATGTGTGGCCGGTTGCGTAGGGTCATGCCCAGGCAGATAACACACCCTGCCTGCCGGCCTTAAACCAAGCTCCATCCTAACCTCAAGTAATTAAGGTTTCTTGTGGGGCAAGTTATTATTATAATTGCTCGCTCCAGGCTTTTTTGCATCCCTCTGTGAAGCGTCTGATACTAGACTCTGTGGTGACATTACATTAGATGGCCAGCTGGTCTTGTCCRGCGTAGGCTTTTTCTGTATGCAGCAGTGTAGGTGAAAGCTACTTGATACATAATTATCACTGAAAAAATGTTTGGCAATAGAACAGAACTCAAATAAAAACAAATGATTTGAGCCATCATTTTCATTTTAAGCAGAACTACAACTGAAACTGGTAGTTTGAGGTGTTTGTTGAGCCCAAACCAGAACTGAACCAAAGGTAATGTTTCCAGTTATCTCTTCAGGTGAGATTAAACCTGATGTGGCCCAGCAGCCAGGTCTGCGGCAGCGAGGCGCTGCAGGCAGCGGAGAGCCCCCGCTGCTGCCCTGCCGCCTCCTTCCCCGTCTGCCCTGTGCCAGGCATTTCACGGGCAAGCCCCAACCTCTGCAGGTCTCGCCAGGGACTTCTCACAGCAGCCTGAGGTGAACTCCATTAAACTGCTCCTACTGGGAGAGGGAAGGCTTAATTTTGACTTCCCCTGGGGGCTGTATACTGTTGCTGCCTATGGTGCCCTGCAGCTGCTTTTGGGTCCCCCTTGAATCAGTTTATTCCCAGGCAGGTCCCTGTTTCTTTGCACGTGTGCACTGGTCCAGGTGCAGACTTGCTGGGAGAGGAGAGTCCTGAATAGGCCTTTAGCCTACCAGGAGGTGGTGACTGGAAACAGCTCTTCAGCTGGGGTTCCTTCTGCTGAACCTGCCCCCGATGTGTATTCCAACGTGCATCTTCCAGCCTGAGTTGGTTTGAATGAGAAGAGTTTCAGCCAGAGATTAACGCAAACTGCAGCTCAACAGAGAAGAGTACTTATTTGACTCTTGGCTAGCAATAATCCTTTTACCCCATATACAACCCACAGCAGTCCACTGGAAAGTAACATTCCAGAAGTCTGCGGCAGAGGGAAGTAAATCAAACTGGTAGGCACAAAGTACTTRCTCAACAGATGTGAGTCAAGAGACTGGGCTGTAATCTGGTGATTTCTGGAGTATTATCCATGATTGTTTTCCCTTTCTCTCTGCAAGGTCTCTCCCCGAAAATCCAGAGTTTTGTGGTCTTTGGTAAATGGCCTATTTTGCTAACTAGAAAAAAAGTAATCAGTAGGTACCTAGATAACTATTTTGCTTAAAAATGAAGTTAAATAATGTGCTCTGTACTGCTGGAGGGACTGATTTCTCTTCTCAAGGACTTGGCTATATCTAGGTGATGATGCAAGATGTGTGCTCYTGTCCCATGTCATATGGAGATTAGTTCAGCATACAAGAATGTACGAGTGTAACTTCAGGTTGTATTTAAGGTTCCACAACTTTCCATGTTACTGAGCATTTTGGGACATTTTGTTGTTAAAGCACAGTCTTCTCATAGTTTACATTGAACTGCAGATTTTATTTGTTCCTTGTCTCTTCCTGTTTGTCCAGCTATGCTGAGCTTTTATTTATGATTATTTTGCTCTTTTTAATCCGAGTTTCCTGAGGAAGCAGGACATACATTGTCACCGTCTGCCAGTCTTGCCCTTAATTTAGGAGCCAAGCTCGGTAAGTGGGAGGGAGCACTGATGCTATGCAATGTGGAGGGAAGGGAAGATATAATTCATGTTGGCATTTCTGCTGGCCGCCTGGCTACTGAGCCAGTGTCCTGGGCAAGCAGCTGCGCTTGCAGGAGCCCACAGCAGCTGCAGCACGTGCTGCTGCTGGCCCTGACAGGTAGGAAGCTGCAGACAGGCCAGAGGATTTTGGCGGTCGTTATTTCTTCTGCTTTCCTCTGCAAATCACTATTTTTTAACGGGTGACACCCATGCATTAGAAGAGACGGAAGAGTGTGCTCACGGTCTTACAAAGCGCTTTGGGTAGCAGTTGCTGTCCTGGTATGGTAATGCAGACTTTGCATGACCCGGGAGATGGTTTCGAAGTAGACAGATGAGGGGTCAGCACAGTACAGAGTCACAAAAGAAACTAGTTTTAAGGAATGAATTGAAAATGGGAACAAAAGAGATGAGATTTGTTTCACATGAGAAAAGGGAAGTAGCGCTTTAAAAAATAAAGGCTCTAACTCAGCAATATTTTGTTCCTAAATGTTTTTCTGGGAAAGAACCAGTGTGAGTGTTTTCAGTTAGATGACTTTACAAATGTGATGTGACTTTTTTAAAATACTGTAGTTTTGTTGAATAAAAAACCATAATTTTAAGCTAGTACAAGGGGTGAAGTTTCCACAAGAACAAGAGAAAGAAGATGCCATTTTCTTCAAATATATTGCGTTTTCCCTATTCATCTCTTCCATTGCATCTTGCTTTGATTTAACTTCAGTTTTTTGGGTGGTGTAATGCTGCCTCTTAGGAAAGGGCACAGATAGGGAGCGAAGCAGGCAGGTACCCAAAAGGCGGTACAGTGGTGGTATTTATGTTGAGTAAATCAGTGTCCCGTTTCATTTTTCAGAAGAACAGACTTTCCAGTACTCCTGTAGTCCTTTTACTAGGTATAGTGCTGGTAGGGCTCTCTTGGGAACTCCCAGCCTTCTCCTGCCATGGTGTGAGCGTGTCATGGGGCCGCAGTCAGAAGACCTGGCTTGCTGCTAACCTCTCCTTCGCTGGGCATATCGTTACATTTCCTTGTGCCTCAGTTTTAAAAAGGGGAACAATACTTTGCTTTCCATAGGCATTTTGGGAGGTTACTTTAGTGCTTTAGAGTATTGTAGGGAAAGTGCTTAATAAAACCAAGCAGCAGTGAGTGTAGGTCTGACTTTGGCTTTCCAATAAGAGGTGGTAGTCATTAGCAGCAGCATAAGGTAGCTGTTTTCAAGGGCGGGGGGACACAAAAGCTTTTCTGGGTGCTTCATTTGTCGGTTGACATAGGTCAGGGTACTTGGCCATTTTTTAACATCTGTGCCTTTTAATTCTCCCTGCTTCACTCAGACTTTACCAAATGTCACCACTTTTACAGCTCTTGTAGCATTGCCATTTCTGATAAGTATTCCAAGGGATCTTGCAGTGCAGTTAGTAAATACAGTAAAGCTGTTCTTACTTAAGTTGACTTTTTTCCCCATGATGGTTTCTAATCCAGAAATGCACGAAAGAGAAATAATTCTTGGGTTCCTAAGTGAACTTCCTGTTTGTTCACTTTTTTCCTCTAATATACTCTTTGTGTTTGTGAATGAAACAGAATTAGGGCTAATTTAGTTGATTGGCTGCAAAACAAAAGTATTCAATGCTAAGAATGGGAAATGAGAAGGCCTTTCTGAAATGTTACTTCTTTGCATAATTGTAATAGATTATAATTATACAGTTGTGTTTTTTTGCAGTGGATTTGCTGTAAACATGGTCATGTGAAATGTCTCGTTGCTCACTTTTGTCGGTTTGAGTCCTAGCTTGGTCCTGTCGACGTCTGCACCAGCCACTAACAACATTTTCTCTTCCAGCAGCATGGCGTGTTACAGAAAATGCCGTCTTTGGTTCCTCTCTAAACTCCTCCCACGAAATTACCGCGGGTCGATGCGACTATGTCAGAATGTTGACACAAATCAATAAGATCAATCATTCTTCTGCTCCGAAGCAAAATTGAGAGTGCAACACTGAAGGACTAAGCATAGCAATATTGGCAATGATTCCTAAATGGAAAATGTATACCATAGCATTTTGAAAGTATATGTGGAGGGCCCTGTCCTGTTAATAATAAGGTATCTGAGGCTGTGAAAAGAGCATGGTATCAATTGTTTCCCTACAAACGCAATATACTTTATGACCCTCACAGCTGGCAGCCAGAGCATGAGCTGCTTAATGGTGGTGCAGGYAAGGGGCAAGTGGAGAAGAGCTGAGTGGAGGGTCCTTGCAAGGAAGAGCATGGCCTCAGCGATGGCTTGGAGGAGGAGGAGGACATGAGCCAAGGCATGAAACTGAGCCAGGCAGGTGAAGGGAGCTTTGGGCAAGGAGTAGGAAATGATTGAAGCCTGTTAGAGTAGGAGTGAGATGATGGTTAAGGCCAGGAGGTTGGGAGCGAGGGCTTCAGACTTGCTGCAGTGAAAGACCCACAGCCAGCTGGAGGATTTTGGCAGGGATGGGGGGAAGTGTTGATGTTGTTGTTGTTCCATTTGCTTTGATCTGCAGTCTGCAAGGTTGCTGGAAGTCTGCTCTGTCAGGGAAATAAATCTTTGCTGCAGATTCCTGCATTTGAGTGTTGGAGATCAGTTTGCATGCTTCCTCTGTTGCGTATGACTGTGGGGTTAGTTTGGTCCATTCTTACTGTATTGGATTAAGCCAGCAGAGCTCAAAGTTGCCTGTTTCTGACTGCGAGCGAGTGAGCAGAGCACAGAGATGCCCAACGCCTGTGCTCAGCAGCAGGTTTGGCATGTTGGGGACCAAGTGACACTGCCTGTATGTTGTGTGGTGAGTTTGGGTGCATTTCATTCATGCAGCCACACACTAAATTTAGTTATAGATCTGGATTTTGTTCTTTCCTCTAAAAGATCTTGAGTTGTTCTGATAATGCTTTTTTTTGTTGTTCTTGTCCTGCAAATAATTGCAGTCATTTTATCACAATACTGGATTTACTGGTGCAATCAGATAGTTCAGTGTCTAACTGCTAGAAAGCCCATCAAGACTCTACTTGCTGTTGTCCTCAAGAAAAAAATCAGAGGCTGCTTCTAAAAATCAGAACCCTTATCTGAAGTGAAGGACAAATCTTATAGTGTCTGAATTTACATCTGTGAAGGCCTGTATGGGTATCTTTGCTCGTAGACTCAATCACCTACTTCAGGAAGATAAACATGTAAATATTTTATCTCCTTGATTTGCCACCAACAATTGTGCTGGATGCTTGCAATTTTTTTTTAATTAAATATAATTTATCTAATCCTAGTGGGAAATATAATTATGGGATTTATTTTGTGTACTGTGCTTTCAGAATTACTTTATAAAGAAGAGTAACATTTCCCCCCTTAAGGGCTGTTTAAAAACAAACAAAATCAAAAAAGACAAACTACACTTCAGTAAAAGTAATAAATCTTAGACAGGAAGGATAATAAAAGCATCTGATCTGTTGGAGCTGCAATAAAGCTGAAAATTAATAATCAGTAAGTTGGTGCTGCAAGAGAGTGCATGTATTATGAATTTGAGAAAATGTCTATAGATTATTAAATATCAGAATATTTTAGCATAAGCACCACAAAACACTGGTCAGAAAGTAAAATTGTGCAAACTGCAGTCTGAGGATTCAGTGCCCCAAAGGATGTGGGAACTCTGTATGGTTGGAAACTAAGAAGGTACTTTGCAAGATCAAGCTCTGAAAATGCATGCTAAACTCCTTTAGTTTCTGATCAGAGGGATTTAAACATTTCAGTAAGGCGTGACTGTAGTCTCGGGAAGAGATTTATCTTACTGTAAAACTTTCATACAAAAAGGTAGGTATGACTGTTTAAAATAATTTAAAACAAATAACATCCCTTCCCACTCTCTCACGCTTTTTTTCCCGAAAACTGAAAGGTAAGGCTACTACTTGGATTGTAATGGAATAATATATCAAGTGAGTGATCGCATCAAGCATGGACACTTACCAAATCACAGTGAGATAACTGTGAATAACTCTCTAGTTTCAACAATTTGCATGGCCATTAGCAATTGATGGGTTTCCCTTAGAACTGCATTATCTATGGCAGCAGGATCTATTCCTGTGTACCGCTTCTGCATACTAAGTGCCAGCGAAATTCTCAAAAGTAAYGGCAGTAAAACTGACAGCAGCAAGGTGAATGATATAGGTATGAATGTTAAGGTGACATTTTTTGAAGATGGGGAACTATTTCAGGCAATCACTTTTTTTTTTTTTTTCATTTCTGTGTGTGACACCTTTCCCCAGCACGCCCCTCCCTTCAAGTTTATTTCTTTAAAAACAGTTCCCCAGATCTTAATTCAAGGTTGTGTTACCTTCCCTTGTACTACATGGCATGCTTTCAGACTTGAGGGTTGGCTTTGGCATATGGATCAGTTTGAACAAGACTTTAAAATATGTTTTGTTTTAGTTTTGGGTTGGACACGTGTCTCAAACAGTTTCTATGCATATTCAGTAAAAGGTACCATCGCTGCTAAACTGAGCAGCCCTAGATTGCTAGATGGCTCTTTTGTGAGAGCAATTTTGAGGAGGTGTCAAAGATGTGTTTTCCTCAGGAGAATTGTGCCACCATTTTAATAAACATGGTAGACGTCCCTTATTTATGGTACTTTAATCTCTGACTTGTTCCAGATTCCTCTGTCAAGTTGGCTTCTTCAGCCCCAAATCTATTCTCTCTCTCTTTCTGTCTTTTTTCTTCTTTCTTTTCGTCCTGCTGTCGTTGCGGCAAGATTAAAGAGATTAAATAAAATGGCAGTGGGGAAAGTGCAAATAAGCAAAGTGTGTGAGTTGTTGGAGCTTTATGAAGGGGGGTAGATGACACATTAAAGTTCATGGGTGCAGGCTCTCCAATGCACTTGTATTTTATTGTGGACAGACCTCCTGCCATAAATAAACACTGAGTTGCTGTAGTTATTTGTTAGTTTGCACACRAATGTGATTGCTTTTCCATGCCCTTCCCAAAATTTAATTGCAGAGAACTGTAATAAAATCTTCCCTTTGTTTCCTGCAAAATTACTCCTGTAGATATGTTATAAAGTTATAGAAATAACTAAAGCAAAGCCACAGTTGTTGATACATGGGAGGTGCTCGTTCACCTTTCAGCTGAGCAAATCACAGCTGCGACCTGTCCATAAGCGCTGGCTTGGTCCGTCTGCCAATAAATACAGTTTCTGGATTACAGTGAATAGGGTCACCCTGAGGAACGCAAACGGGAAGATCCGGGAGGTGTGTTAATGGCCTCTGGGGGCAGAGACCTGCCGCGCTTGGTGCCTGCGTTGACAAGGTTGGGCTGGAGCTTGGCGCGGCGGCCGAGGGTTTCTGCATTGGGAGTGAGGATTTCCGAGAGCCTCCAAGCAGCGTGAGAAATTCCCGGCAGGCTTGAAACTCTCCGTGCATGGGTCTGGCAAAACGGAGCTACTGTTTGGTATTTTTTCAGCGGATGAGTTTGCCRGCGTTGCATTCTCCCCAGCCTTGTGCATGCCTTGTCTTTGCCGTTAGTTTGGAGGTGAAGCACCACAACGGTCCAGACAGACTGCTGCTCTGTGCTCATATAGTGGCATCCCAGTCCTCGTCTTAATTGTTGTCTCTAAATGTGTCAAAAAAGCATTGCATTTTGCATCTGCTTTTTTTTTTTTCATGATTCTTCTTCGCTGCCTCCACCTTTCCGAGGTCCGTTTTGTTTGCTGCTGCTGAATACCAAAATAACAAATGGAGCGATTAGGCCGTGCATCTTTTGGCTGCCTGCGTAGGAACATCAGGGGGCTTCAATGAAAATAGATTTTCAACTTCTGTTCTGTTTGCTATTTCTGGTGGCTTTTAATCATCCTTTCTAGCAAAAAGGTTTTCTGTTGTTCTTTCATTTTTAATGAAAAATCTTTCTGACAAAGGTCATAGTAAAATAATTAGCAGTGRGATCTTATGTGCTATGTATGTATAGAGCTAGAGATCTAAGGATTTAGAGATATTGGTGTGATCCCAGATTGCTCTATTGGTGTGGGTAGTGATTATAGCAGTAACTCTTATTTACTTTAACTTTATTCTCAGGATAACTATGTTTCACAATAATCAATGCACTGATTACTATAATTGCATTTTGTGGTATTGTGGTCTTATAATTAACTGACTGGACTAATAAAGTGTGGAATCTAATGAACACTTGTAAACAAACTTCATTAGGAAGTAGCTTAGACTGAAAATATGCACTAGTGGAGAATAGTAGAGGGGACCTGTCCTCTATTCCGAAAATTAAAATATACGAAAACCTGGAAGTGAACAGCTAAACATTGAAGCCAATCTGCTGTTATTTACCTTGCATTTACTACTGAACCATATCTTTAAAATCTCTCTCTTTTTTTAAAAATTTTTCTGGAAAAAGACACTATGTCRGAATGACATCCTGCATACACAATTTCAGTTTCTTTTGCAGAATGTTAACATTAAAGCAATACCAGGCATGATGTTGAAAATCGGATTTAAAATGTAGAGCTAATGTCAGCCTTAAGTAAGAAGTGTCTGTTGTTGCTCCATGATCGGATCTTAATGCAATTAAAATGAAAACGGAAACCACCATTGAAAATGTGAAATAAATTTCCTCGTGGTGCCTCGGTGGGGGTGGATCGCTGACACCTGGCTGTTGCTGAAAAGTTGGTTTTGTTTCATTTTCCTTGAGAAACTGTGTCCAATTTTTGCTTTTGTGCTTGTGCGTGCTTTGCATGCCTCTCTCCAGTTGTATTCTCCATGTTTCAGATGTGTGTTCCCTGTTTCAAGCTTGAGGTTTGGTCCTGTATGCTGCTGTCAGACTACTTGGAAGAATATCTGACTGAGTACAGCAAGTCAACGTTTGGAGAATCWGGCCTGTTTTGAAATATCAGTGCAGCCACTTTGCTCTGTTCCAAGGTAGCCAGAAGTCACTTCACACCRCCCTGTTTTCTCTCTCCCTCTTCCCTCGTTTGAATAGGTATCCTCATCTTTAAGATGCTTGACTCTTTCTTTAAATTTATTTATTTTTTATCTTTTTAATGTTTTTTTTCTGCTTGGGTCTGCGTGTGTCATTTTAACAGGTTGCATTAAATTCCCACTTTTTTTTTTTAAAGCGTTAAGTTATCTACAAAGTTTGGCATTAATTTTTCAGAAAAATGAATTCTGTAAATGACCTTGCTCAAGGAGCACCAGCTCTAGGCTATGAATATTTGGCTTGTGAGTGTTTCTTGCAGTATGAGCTATGAGGGGAAAAGGGTCTTTCAGCAGCTAGAGTTCATACGTTTGCTTCCTACCTGCTGGTTTCAAACAGTATTAATTTTTATGCATTTATTGTGTTTAATTAAAAGCAGTGCTGCTCACAATAGTGCTTGCAGAGATTCATTCCCCCCCCTTCCCCCCAATGAAACAAATAGGCATCTGGTATTTGTTTTGTATAACACAATCCTCATAAAATGAAGAGTAATAAAATATAATTATCTGTAAAGGCTTGTTTTATAAGCTTAAGAATGAGCTCGTTTCTGCCTTGTTTTGTTCTATTTGCAAGGTAAAGGATCCCTTTGTACTTTATTAGCCCCTCTCCAAATTAGTAGAGAATCAATTATTGCAGTGTTTTAAACCCCTCCTATAAGGGAGTACGGAAGTGTGAGTGCATACACATGAAGGCACTGCTGTGTCTTTAGGGGTGGGGAAGATGCTTTTTGTCTTCCTTTAGAAAATTTTCCTTCCAAACTATAGCTTTTATTTCAAAGATTGAGTAAAGGAAGAGAAGGAAAATCTGTAGGCTATACAGGCAAGGAATAAAGGTCAATATTTTTGAGCTACGATCCTTAAAGTCAGATTTGAACCCTTTTTGCATGCTGGTTATCTTTGGCAGAATAGAGGACAGCTATGTGTATCCAGTTTATTGCTTGGCCGCATACAGGGACTCTTTTGTTTTGGCCCTTATGGCTCATCTGACAGACCGTAACTGCTGCTGTATCTTCTTCTCTTTGGAGCGTTGCTGGCCTGATCCAAATGCAGTCAGGTCACTGGGACTCCTATTTGTCCAGCAATTTCAAACGGAGAATTATACTCCTTTCGCTTCAGGTTTTGCTGTTTGTTTGAAATTTATTTGCAGAACACTATGCATTTGTGCTTTGCTTTGGCTTGCTGTAACCTTGCAAAAATGCTTCCAACTACCAAATACTAGCCCTTCAGTGGGATTTTGCTAACTGTTTCTGCATCGTGTCCATGCCCGGGGGACTCAGTCCCTTTGGGAGCATCCCCGTTGCTGATTCTCAGCTCCGTGCRCCCCTCGAAGATGCAATCCTCCAGGGATCGCAGCCTCCCATAGCTGCGTGGCCRCTACTGCAGGATTAAAAGAAGCTAGACTGCGTAACAGTCATGCAGCGTACTATTTCACTGGCGACAGTTTTATGTGCTTTTGTGGTATTGCAGAGTCCTGTATGTGATATCGACCCATTCCTTGGCGGTTTTTTTTCCGGGGAAAAAGTGGAAATAGATCATTTAAAGCAATGAGCTATTTAAGTGAGAGATGCTAGTACTCTGTGTATTCTAAAGGTAAAGTATGAAGAGAATCCTTTTAGAAAACTCAGGCGGTAAGCCTATTGTTTGTTTATTATCGTAGGAAATAGTAATAAGCAAAATTTTACTTGTTCATGAAAATGAAAAGCTGTGGGGCTGCAAGCCACCTTTGTCTAGAGCAGGCTTTGTAATACACTGGTTTAGGCCCTATTCTTGTTTGCACAATTAATTAAAGTGATAGAAAAGGAAATAAAGCTTCTCTGAGCTTTTATGTGAATTGTAGCCTTCTCGAAAGCAGATATGACTTAGGTATTGCTTTCTCTCTGCAAGGCGAGCCTTGTAATTTTGAATCTTGATTAGCAGCTGCTTTTGTTCTTCTGGGAGTCTCGGAAACAACGGGGTTGAGAGCATGTAACAAATTGCTAAATGATACCCTCGCAGAGAGCGAATTCTCCCCTTCTCGCTCGTTGCATTTTCCTGTCTGCCAAGAGGCTCGCATTAGTACAGCCACAGACAAAACAGCCTGCTGCCCGCTGCTGAGGCAGGAAGGGGCTTCCACAACAAGGCGTTCTTCCTGGGCAGAAAACTGCTCCCATGCACGTTTACGCTCTGCTCTGCTGCTACCGCCTCTGAGAATCACTTACCTGCAATGCATTTTCCTCGTCTTGTCCCTACCCAGCTGTCTGGAGATACTAGCATCATATGCAAGTTGCTGGCTTTAGTTATTTCTGTTATTTAGTTATAACACTTGCTGCTGTGGCTCTTCTGGGTCTCTTTAGCCAGCTGATTGCCATCAACAGCAGATAAGGTGTTAGGAGGTATCCTGCTGCCTGATGTGAGCTGCTTCATTTTCCGTGGCCAGAAGTCTTTGATCTATTCAGACAGAAGCCTGCCCTCCTCCAGAGAAGCAGGGGATGGGTGCCAGATTGGATGCTGATGTGTAAATGTGTCATTTTGCAGTGAAGTCTCATGTCACACATGAGCTAAATGTGCTATGTATTTTGGAGGCAGTTCTATTTACAAGTCAAATGGTCTGAGAAGTGTGGACCCTTGCTTCCCCATACCATATAGTGTTCCACCTAGTTTTTCATGAAAGCTCTCTAATCCATCTTTCTTTATCATTTCTTTTCTGGGCTACTGTTTTTTCTCATGGGTAGAGTTGGGAAATACCTACCTGGAAGGTCTATTGGTGCTCAGTTAACTAATGGCTACAAAATGTTCTGAGACCAGTGTTGCTTTGCATTCACAACAACAGAATTATTTTTAAAAGTTGGGCTAGCATCTGAATTAGCCTCCTCATGTCACCAGAATAAATGGATTTTACTTTACCAGTATAAGGTGGGGGGGAGGGAACAAAAAAAAAAAGAAAAAAAACCAACCCCCCCCCCCAAGCTATTAGCTTCAGTCATGCCATCAATATGACATGGAYTCTTTATTTATTTGTTTTCTTTCCTATTGTCTATAAAGTGGTAGCATTGGGTGCATTTTCTTTTAAACGTGACATAAAGTGAAATCCTGTTATTTGCACACATTCTGTGGCACTTATCTTCAAAGTATCTAGGCAACCCTTATGTAAATGACACTTTCAGTTCATACTCTTTCATCATTATGGGTATGGCCTCGTGGAGAGAAGCAGGTTTGAAAAAGAGCTGGCTTGAACTCATGGTAGGCAGCTTGAGTCACTTTTGAGACTGTGTAGACAGTACAGTAGGTCGAAGAGCTCTGCTCCCATATACTTAAAGCCTCTTCAAACTATTCCATGTTTTTATCTGAGCTTGGGCAGGTAGGGGCAGATCTTCGGTGGAGCTGAKGGTAGAGCTCCTGTGGTAGAGCTTTTAGGAAGTGGGGATTTCATTGCTTCTATAATCAGCTGCCAAGCAGTGAACTTGCTTGCATAGTTCTCGATTTCAGCAAGAGGATGAGTGCTCCAAAATGTCATGGTGGACRCAGTAACAACGGTGCAACACTGGGAAGTGGGTATGTTAGAAGGTTTTTTAATTTAGCTGTGCTGTCCAGAAAACAAGAGACCACAGCTGACTGGGAAGCTTTCAAGACTTCATGAGGAAGTCATCACTGCTCTGTTAGTTTGCTTTGAACCTCCCCAAGGAAAAGAAGAAGGAAGGATTACTCAGGGGAGATTCTTTGAATAAAGACATGTCTGTGGTGTTAGGGGTGGGCAGTCACATGACCACGACCTGCTGACAGTCCAAATGGGGCAGGTGTCACTAACACAGTTATGTGATCTCGTGTTGGGAATTAGTCTCTGCTGAAGCCCAGGCCACTCAAATAGGGTTTAGAGTCAGAGCTGGCTGGGGCATGGGAGGACCGAACACTGCTGGCTATACCTTGCCACATAAGGCTGCCCTTAGTCAACATCTTTTTGCTGTAGCTGATGGAGGTCAGCACTGACAATGCTTAGGGCTCTAGGCCCTGGTCCCATGAGACAATAAGTCTAGTTGGAAGATATCAGGTATCAGCTATATCACACTGCGCATGATGTGATATATCATGTATCAAGTAGTGCAAGCTCAGTCTGTTGCGTCAGATGCCCTCGGTGTACCTCGAGGAGCAACGCAGTCCTGGACTGTGTGGCAAGCGGACGTTGTCTGTCAGAGTGGCTGGTTAGATCCAGCGGGCTCTCTCTTCCCTTCGCAGGCACAGGGTGTAACACTGGCTTAGACACCGTGCCGTGTGCTGTGGCTATTTTGACGGAAACGTGCTTGCGTAGTCATGCTTAATATTAAGCAAGTGTGTGGGCTGCCAGATGATCRGCAGTGCACAGATTGGTGTTAACGAGCATGTAGTCAGTGTCGTTCAGTGTAACCAGCCTGCTGGTTGATTAGAAATCTCACACTTTCTTGCATAACTCTGTTCAGTTGACTCGGGCTGTGGTTAACAGCAGTGGGAGCTTTGTTATCTTGTTATCGGTCCTCGAGTACGGAGTCAAGCTCCTATTTCTGGCCCACGCTGCAGGGTATGGTTCGATGGCAGCATTTGGGTGTGTAAGGACGGTTGCTCCCCCTCTTGCTTCGGTGCTGATGGGAGTCTGATCCCACTGTCCAAACTTTGTGCCTGCTTAGTGAGCTGAACCGGCTTCCTGGGGCAGGGGAGACACCTTCAGATGAACCCCAGTAACAGTGCAAGGAAGGTGGGAATGTATGGATGGGGCTGTTGTGGAGGGTAAGAGGCATTACCTGGGTCTCCCTGCGGAGACCAGTTTAGGCTGTCGCAGGCCTGCGATCCTGTCTGTGTTCTTTGTCTTGGTGGAGCTGAACCCCAGCCTCTATCAAAAGAAGGAAAGTTTTAGGAAAAATCCTTAGTGTAGATKATAGGTGCAGCCAGGATCAGTTGCCTGCATACCTTCTGATCAAAATCTTGCCTGCAGTCCTTTGGCTTTTCTGATAACTTTTTGCTTTAGATCTTTAGGCCAAACCTGTAGCTATGGGAAAGAGCAGCTTTTTTGCCTTTAGAGGGAGAAGTCCCTGCTTATTACTGGAGTCCTCGCTTAATGACACAGCTCAACACGTGACCAGGTGTTTCCTGCTGCCTTGCAGCGCTCCGCCTTGGTTGTGTGATCTACATGGACCATGACTGAGATTTGGCTTTAGTTAGGCTATTGCCTTCTTACAACCTCCTCACCCCCCAAACCCTCAGCACACTCAAGTGTCTGTTTGGCCCCCTTACCCTGTTATCCGGTGCTTTTTGATTGCTAAGTGTTGTTYTCCCCATCCGGTGGGAATGGATGAGATAGTTGGAGGACTGTCACCAAAAGACTATGACTGTGGTTTTGGGAGATGAAATGTCAGATACTGGTGACTTACATTTGCTGGGCAGCCATTCCCTTGTGCGTTTGTTGCATTTATTGAGTCAGCCCAAATGTCCGTGACCGTACTGTGCGTCTGTGTGGGGAACTGATTCAATGTGGGGAAAAAACAGGCAACCATCCAAACCTAACAATTTTATTTGTTTAGTGTGTTTTTTTTTTCTTTTAACCTGTATCACAGTTCAGTTTTAGTCTCATTCACAGCTTCTTCACACTACATAGTTACACTGGCCAAAGTGAGGGAGCTGTGCAGGAGGAAGGGGGGATGTGGAACACCTTAAGCCAGTATTACMGCAAGCACTGTGCTTTGGGAAACCACAGCCCGAGTCAGCCAGCCAAGATTGCCCAGGAAACCTGGGCAGAATAGAAAACAAAACTCAAGTTTCTCAAATTCCATGCTAGTCCTCTGATTGCTGGATCCCCTTCCCCATCCTGGTGTAGTAATTCCAGTTTTTGTCAATAGCTGAGACTGAATTTTTAACAGTCTCAGGATAGTGATTTTAACTGTCTTCTTATGAAATACTGATATGGAAAAACAAGGAATGGCCTAGAGAAATATTTGAAATGGGGGGAGGAAGAAACCACTGTTTTCCACRTATCTGTGTTTGAAGGCTTTGGGCTGTAAACGGCTTCCTGTCATAAGGCAAGACAACTACGTTTGTAGCCAAAGTCTCTTTTCTGCTGTGCGGAACAATATGATTCCTTGTGAGACTAGTGGGGGTAGCAGGGAGGAATTGCATGCACTGAAAGGAAAATCATACTGTAATTTGATTCAGTGCATGGTGTTGCTAGTAATGTACACATAAATAGAGACTCTAGCACTGAGCTCCTCAGTGGAAGACAGGTCTGTATTTATCATTTTTTGCTATTTTTGTAGCATGCCACGTTACACTGTTTAAAAAAAAAAAAAATCCATATTGGTTCCAAAGTATTATTGTTGCCTCATTCTGGGATCAATTGTACCAGACCTTTCTCATCGACTCTGACCTCATTGCATTTAAATAGCTGAAAATTTCCAGTATTTCTTGTCGACAGGAACATAGAAACAGTTAGGTCTGAGTTTCTGTTGCTCATCTCCTCTTCTGTAGGATTGCTCTCCTCTGCTTTGAGAAGGTTCTCCGTTTCCTACTTAGGAACAGCTGCCCTTAGGATCAGGACTAGAGTCAACCGTGATGGCTTGATAATAGCAACAGTGGGCTGGATTCTCAGCTTGCTAGTTTTGCACCAGTGCAGCTTTATTCATTTTGGTGAAGCTAGCAGGGTAAATTAGCAGAATAAATAAGTCTTTGCAGTRTAAAGAAATAGACTATATACTTTTAAAAATACAATCTTTTAAAATAATACATATCTAGTAAAGGTGATGAAAAGGGTTTTTGCTCTTCTTTAATATGAAAATAGGAAAAAGTCTTCTGTGCCATGTAATGTAGTAAGCAGAGTTGAGTTTTTTATTTTCTCTGTGTCTGTTTCAGCTGAGTAATCTTGCTGTACATTAGTTTCTTTCTCTGCAAAATGGAAATATTGAATTTTTTAAAATGCTTTGCGATCCTCAGATAAAAGGTATCATATAAAACTACTTCTGTTACTAAATGTGGGGTTCAAGTTACCTTTTGGTAATATTTTACGTGTATATGATGCTCCCTTCCTGAAGGGTTTTCCAGAGGTTTTTGCAAGTGTGCAGCACCCTCGGAGCGCAGCCTCCGGAGGCGGAGTATGGCAACACGCTGATTGGCAGCAGAGCAAGCAAGGAGGGAAAGGGGAGAATTTCACTTAAGGATACCAGGTGGTTCTCCTGTTTGTGGGGGAAAACCAGTATCGTGAGACATTTCCAATTTCTTTTCTGAGATCAGTTTTTGTCTTTTTAAGGCCATGCCCAGAGCTGTTCACAGGTAGCATACGTGGGACTCGTATTTACGTAACACTGAAAGTCTAGATCGACTTTTCTGGGTTGCACACTTCTAGTTCCAGGAAGACTGGTTATTTCCAGTTGGTAGCCAGTTAACGGTAACACAGGGTTGGTCAGAAAGGAAGGGAGCGCTTAACACATCTTATTATCGATAGGCCAGATGCATAGTAGTTTGACTTCATTTCTCTACTACAAAAAGCTAAAAAATCCAGCTTGGACACGTCAGCTCATGATTAATGACAGATTCGCCTGTAATGAGAATAGTACTAGTAAGTATCTAAGTGCCGTGATATTTCTTTATTTGAAGTCATGTCTGTGGGTTGGTCATGAAAGCCGAGATGGATATTGGCTAGTCTAATCTTGACTATATGCTTAATTACAGTGCAGTAAGAGTCAAGTGGATTGTATTTCGGACAGTAGCTGTGGAGAATAAAGTGACATGGTAAGCTGAACCCTGGCAGTTCATTTGGGACAGTGTAGTGGATTGTTATTACATTATAGTTGGAGAAGCTGCCAAGCAAATACTACTGTACAATTAAATGGGGCTGTTAACAGCATGACTGAGTCAATTCATTAATGACAATGGTGTATTCTTGTATCTGCTTCCCTTTACAACTCCTTGGTGAGGATATGCCGGGGAAAAAAGACCGATGAGAAGAAGTGAGGAGGAAAGGAGAATCTGAAGATCTTGTGCAGATGCAACTTTCTTTAAGCTTTTGTTCCCTGAGTCGTCTGAAATGTGGTCATTTCCCAGAAAACTTATGGAGACTTGTCGATACTTGATTAGAGCAGGGAAGCTGGTGTGCTGCTCTTGAAACGTCTTCACGTAAATACTCTTTCTGTGTATCTGCTTATTTGGTGGGTTAGAAGGAAGGGGAGGAAAGGACAAAGTTACTCCTGTCGTATGGAGACTTTTGTGTGAAGGGACCTATCAAGGCAACAGGTGTCCTTTGATACATCATTGCATGGATATTTTCAGTTACTGTTTTTTCAATGGCAAATAGCAGTGAACTGCAGGGGCGTTTGAAATAGGAAAACGAATAGGAAAATAGCAAAACTGCAGTCTTTGGAATCTGAAAGCAAAGCCAAAATGAAGAGCTGGAAGCTGCAGGCACAGTAATATTTCCTTAAGCATATATAAAGCTGTCGTATGACCCATTTCGCTTTATGGTTATCAGCTTCTTTATTAGGAATTAAGGTCTGGTGCTGGACCTTGCAATTTTTGGAGCTATCAGAAGATAATAAAGAAGACCYTGAAATAACCTTCTGTTAGAAAATAGTAGCAGGAGCAGTTTAGAAAAAAAACAACGAAAACCCTCCACTTTGTTTTAAACAGTAAAATATACCACTTCAGTAATTAGAGCATTGAACAGGCCACAGATGCCCTTTTTGCGCTGCCTGTGTTGAAGGTGGCCTCCCCGAGGAAGGGCGGGAAGCTCTCGGGATCCCTGGCCCCTGGCTCTCGGGATCCCAGCAGGGTGCTGGCCAGCCCCTGGGCCTCAGGAGAAACGTGGTGAGGGAAGAGGAGCTATTGCCTGCAGTCACCGGGGTCCCAACGCGGGCAGCAGGACAGATCTCAATAAATGGTAAGTGTGCAGAGCTGGCTGAGCTTTTGTTGGTTGGGGTTTCTTCCTTGGAAGGGCTTTAGGAGATTTAGGGCTCCTCGCTGCCGTGGCTTGGCCCGCATCCTGGTTTATATTATCGTAGTGGTGCTTCCCTGTTGAAGGCTCCTGGAGCATACGGAAGATAAATGCTTTGTGCGAGAGCCCGAGGAGGGAGGGAATTACGAATCTGCAAAGCAGCACAAGCTCTTTCGGTGGAACAGCTTTTTCTTCCCTTCCAACTCTTTCTCCCGTATGATACTCCAACAAGGGTTATGCTGTTTTGTTTTGGGTAGTGAGGGGGTGAGAAGGTTACTCTGTTTTTAATTTGCGATAAAAGCCATTACCTCCTCTAGGCAACCAGACGGATGCAAAAAACATACCTGAAGGAGAGATGCTCGCTATTGCTTAAAACATACCCATGTCTAAGTGGAAGGCATTTGTGTCTGGCATCTTGATTCAGTAATAAAATAAACCCAATTTGAGAGCTCCCAGTACTGGATTGTGCACCACAGGCATAGGACTCAAAGTGCACATCTGGTGTAAACGCACTCCACTGGTTCATATTTCCCTAAAAAAAGAAAACCAAAAAGTGGGTTGGTTTGACTTAGATGTTTGTGCTGAATCAGGTATTTGCCAGGCTGTTACAGTTCAGCTCAGGTGCCATCCTGCCCTTGTAAGCCAGCATGAAACCAGCACAAACTGAGTATTGGGTGCTCTGCTGATTTGGCAGCTGGGCTACATACGCCTGTGCCAGAGGCAGCGACCTCCAGCGCCAGGGCGGGATTGACGCCTGTGGGGCAGCAGTGCCGAAACCGGTGGTGCTAAATTCACCCCGAAAGGCCTCCAGAGAGCCCCATGGGCTCCCCAGGCATTGCGGCCAGGCCTGGAGGGATGTTAGCGCCTGAGCCGTGCGCCGCCAGCAAAGGGCTCGGAGCCCCTTCTTCTGCCAGAAGCTCCGGCAGTTGTCCCAGTCCSTGTAAATGGAGTGTATTTGTCTTTGCATGTCCCTCAGTGGAGCGTTTATGTATGTGTAATCACTTAAGTTAACGCGTTTTATTTTCTGGCTTTCTCCCATTATGCTAATTTTGTTATGTCTTTATTTTTCTGAGTGCTTGTGTGTTTTGCCTTTTTTTTTCTCATACAAAAATCTGGTATGGTTCAATTTAGAAACGGTTTTTCAATAATTTAGGTATTTTGTTGCTTCCCAAAATGTGAAATATATACAGTATCCAGGGCAGGTAGCAACAGAGCTGGCCCTGCCCTGCGCCTGCAGTGCAGAGCGGGGAAAAAAAGGAGATAGCCTCGGACAAGGGACAACGGAGGTGTTTCCTGGAGGTAACGGGATGCCTTTTGTTGTCCATTTGAATGAGCTCTTAAATGTGGTGCTAAACATCGGTGTGTTAAACAATTAATGGTGGTTAAAACTTCACAATAAATGATAACTTCAAGGGAAGGTTTAAAAGATGAGGCATTTCCTGCTTTGACTCTTTATTTAAGAGATCAAATTAGGCAAGCAGCCTGACCTTTGAACTTCCTGAGACTTAAACATCAAAAGGGTTTGCTCTTTTATAGTACTAAAAAGCAACGCGTGAAAGTGTCTCACAACACAAATTTTTGTTAAATGCCACAGTTTGAAGACACTGGGAAATGCTGAGGTAGCTCTTCATGTGCATTTGTGAAACAAAGCACAAGTAGCGTGTTCTTAATTTTTTTTTCCTCCTTTATAAGGTCAGTTTGTGTACATATCAGTGTGTGTGTGTATAAATAACTGTTAATCAAATAGATGGAGAAGTATATTTGGATGTTAAGTCTGACTTTTTTCTTCTTAATCACAATTGCTGTCAGCATTTTTGCTCCATTTTTTTTTAATAACACCAGAGCTGATCCCATATCCAGTGCACGTTTTCACTGTTAAATTATGTCCTGAAAGTTTTGACCTCTAGCATTTCATAGCAGCTTGTAAATTATGTATGGAAATGTTCTGTATTGTTACAGTATGAACTCCACTGAGATAGGGTGTCTGAGTTGCTCCATTTGTTACCAAGCTTGTGAATGTTTCCCTGGTCCTCCCAAAACTCACATCATTGTGCTATTTTACGCTTGATTATTGCATTAAAGATGACTTTTGTCAGTGCATACAGAAAACCTGGAGCTGCTCTTAGCCAGATTAAAATAATGGCTCACTTGAAAGAATGTTGCTAGTATTTATTGCTGCTCACCAGAGGATAGTTTCGATAAGAATTTATCATATTTTTTCAATAGAAGGCTAATACATTCATATTTGTTTAAACAAAGACTTGAGGAAGAAACTGCTAAGTGCTTACTCTTATATTCACTGGAGGCATAAGCAACTCCATTTCACTCAATGTRCTTGTACCTGCTTATGTCACCAATTAATTTGGCTCTTAATATCTTATTTTCAGAACTTTGCTCTCTTTCCTCTGGGTACTGCAAATCATGTTCACCCCTGATGAAAGTCTGTTGAGGATAATGGCATCTCTGATGCTTTCTGGCTTTGTGTGAATTTGATTTGTTGTTGTGGCAAAGTCTAGATAAATAAAAACAGCATTACTGGAAGGTATGATCTAATAGGCTGAACTTGAATCTGGAAATGTCTTGAATATGAGTTCTCCTATGCTCTCTCTGTGCCTTTGAGTAGTTCACCCAGTCTGTCTTTGTTCCCTTGCTTAAGAGCTGGCTCAAAGCTTAAAATTTCAAAGGTGTTGCTGTTTAGTATCTCTACAGTGTTTTGTGTATGGAAAGCATGTGCCAGTGCAAATTATTGTATGGTTTAGTGGTTTGAGATTTTTGTCAGGAGGTATTCTAAAAGCAAAGAAAGCAGAAAGCAAATTGGTAGCCTAATACTGAATGGGACCGTATGTGGAAGGAATGAGGAGTATGTATTGTTATAATATGAGCATAAAGCTAAGTGACTTTCGCTATTCCATATTCTACTTTTGTTGGGTATTATATTTCAGGAAACCAAATGGATGCTCTTAAAAATAAAAAGCTTTCACCCAAACTGCAGTTTCTTATGCCAAAGTTAAATCTGCAAAGCTAGGCCCTCTGCATGAATGGGAATACTCCAGGGACTAGAATATGTTATGCCAGGTGGCTTCTGGATTTGTCCCTGTATGTGGTGCAATCTGTATGTCTCTGTGTGTGTTCAAAACTGGTGCATCGACGATGTTCTTCATTTACATATATGTGTGTGTGTGTATATATAATTTTTTAAATTCTTTTTTAACTGAGCAAATTCTGCATTTTTAATGGAATTCAACATACTGCTACTTTTCCTATTTTGTTGGTTGCCATCCCACCAACTCACACATCCTATTTTGCATTTAATCTTGTTTAACTACAATTAAACCACTGCAGACTCTCTGAAATAAACTAAGACTTATATTTTAACCCTAAAAACAAATCAAAACACCGATGGAAGACTTGGTCTTGAAGAGCACTGGCATGGCAAACAGAAAGCTCAAGCATGTATGACTTGTAGGTTTTGCAGGCTGCGTTCATGACTATTTCATAAATTCATCTAACAAACTTAGTCATACCAGTGAAAAAAGCAGAGAAATGCAATAGTATTTCTTTCTTTTTTTGTACTCAGGAGACTTTTGCCAGTGCTTGCTAAACAAAGAGTTTAGGGCTCGCATCAGACTAGGACAATTTGGAGAGCCCCACCATAGTGTTCGCTTGCTTTGTGAAAGTCTGGTGTTTGAACCCGTGGAATATGGAGAGTTAATAATGGTTCAGGAAGGAAATGTGATGGTGACCTTTTCTATGTAAAGTAAGGTTGAGGAATGCCATGCATATTAACCTAAAAAGGTTCAGTAAGAGTTGTTTGCTTTCTAGGGAACCTTTGCATGTGTTCGTGGTTTCTTTTCCGTAAGAAATTATTTTTTCTATGTCCTGGGAGTGAATCACAATGTTTCCCCCCCCCCATTCTGTTTTTTTTTTAATTAAAAATAAAAGAAAACAAACGTAGGCATTTTGAGATTTCTTTCATATAAAAGCGGTTTCAAAGCCAGCCAAGCCATAAGGGATAAATAAACCAATACAGATGAATTGAACCAAAGAATAGAAGTGACAGATTCCTGTGCTTTCAAGTCCTGACACAAATTTATTAATATGACTAACATGTTGATTTCCTAATGTGATCAACTCTTGCATTGCAAATTATTTTGTGGGCAGTATGCTTTCTGAAATCCAGAGTAAAATAAAGTAATTTGGTGTCTTGGTTTGATCTTTGCTATCCAAGTAAAGTACTAGAAATGCGTTGCTGATGTAGCAGGAATTACATACTGATTTATCTTACTGGCCAGCAGGGAGAAAGAGTGATCTGAGCAACTTTTTGAACCTTAAAGTCTTCTTTCATACATTTAAAAGAGCTAGGCCTGCTCAGCCGTGTGATCTTTGGACTGCAAGCAGTGATATGCCGGGTGACTTTGTGCCAGCAGCACTTACCTCGTGCCYTTAAAGTTGCCCATGTGGTTAGTATTCATCACATAGATGTTACAGTTTTTTTAATTGCTTTTGTGTCTGGATGGGTGGCAGTGCTCTGTGATTTATCATCCTTGTTATTTGTATGACATTAATGCTCAAAGACTCACATCAGAGCTGCAATGCCGTTGTGCTGAGGCACCCTAAGGATGAGGCTCCCGTAGCAAAAAGCTGCTGCGGATGAGGGATTTGGGGTGGGGGGGGCACTCTCGTTGGCTGCGTCCTCTGATGCTCTTGAAAAAAGAGAGGCAAGAGTCAAAGGGCAGTGTTCAAAACTGGTGGTTTTTTATTTAAACTGATGTGACTCCGGAGTACCTGTCACAGTGTTCTCTGTTAAAATAGCCCGGGGTGGTTTTAAATTATGTTCTCCTGCACTGAAAACAGGGAGTAAACAATTCTGCCCAGATCAGTCTGGCGTAAGTCATCTTAAAACACCCGCTCCCTCTGCGCACCTTGCCAGCGGGGAAGCGGGKGCGTCCTGTGCGCGTCTCCAGCCCGGCTGGCCGCGCCGCCACGTCGCTTCCGCAACCGGTTGTTCTTCTTAAGCCGCTCATCTGGGAACATGTAAACTAAAACTCTTCATTATGGCCTGGGGATGGGGTGGAACAGGCAAAAGGGAGCTGAATTTCTTTGCTGTTAAGAATAAAATAATGATGAAAACTGGGGGGAAAAAAGACGGTTTGAGATTAGTGATTTTGGGTAACTGGTTTATTATGAGGGACTGAGAGTAAGCACTGGAACCGGGCGCTTTGGCAAAATGCCATTTTACYGCTCTGGGTTTGGATTTGCAAATGTTTTGCTCTCTCTTCTAAAAGTTCAGGGGTTTTGAGGTCTATGTTTTGCTTTGTTATGAAATTGAGATGGCAGGCTGTGGCCTGAAAAATGTTTCTCCAGGCGTGTTTTATTCGCTAACAAAATGTGAGCCCCTTTGCGTGGAGGAGATTGTTGGAGCTGAGTGTGTGGATTTTGGCCGATAGCTCCGGCTGGGACAGGGGAAGGTGGCCCTGAATGTGCGTCATGGTCCTCGGGTCTGGGAGCTTTCCTTCTGCTGAGGACCAAAAGCTGGCGTCAGGATCACGGTGTGTAGATGTAACAGCTGTGAAGCTGAATGTCTAACTACCTTTACAGGGATAGTGTTGATGAGTGGTGATAACCCTTTTTTGAGGCCTTGCGTTGTTTTGGTTTCAGTGCAATAAATGGGCACCTTTTTTGTGCTGGGTTGAAAAGGGACAAAAGATTTTTGTTCGATTCCCATGTGAATTGTTCATGATTTGTTCAGAGTGTGCCAGGACCTCTGCTGGTCCGTGTGCATTAATCAAGTTTTTAAGGGCTTCATAAACGCTTTCCATTAGCTATGCCATAGCTATTGTCATGAATATTTAATGTCAAGAGCGGTACTTTTTTTATTATTATTTTTTTGGTCAGTCTGCTCTGATGAGAGCCAGTATGGAGCCTCCTCTCGCCCCGAGCCCTGGCGAGGCGGCAGCGGGCGCTGCTGCCCGAAGGCCAGCCCGTGGCGCCGCTCGCCTTTGCCTCTTTGCCCCCTCCCTCTTTCGGCTCTAGCTGTGAGAAAGTTTGCCCTGATGCCATTGTGGCCTTATTTTTTTTTTCTTTTTCCTTTTTTCTTTTTATGCCCAGTTTGGCAAGGGCCTAAACTCCTCCTCCTCCCCCTCTCCTGCCCTCGCGGCCGCGGCTGGCCCAGTGAGCGGGGCCGTTCCCGACGGGGTTTGTGGTTGAACTTCGCTCGAGCACAWTAGCTGCCGGCCACCTCGCCCGGGCGCCGCTGGATGAATTCCCCACACTTCATGGGTCGCTGGCCCCTTTCTGTCGGCAGCCGAAACGGGAGCGTCTGCGAGGCAGAGTGACTTACTTTGGAGGGCACGCGGAGATATACCCTATCTGGGGCAACCTCTGGGCTTTTTTTTTTTTTTCCTTTTGCTAAAGAAAAATGCATTKTTCTGATTTGTAGCCCAGTCCTCTTTCTCTTAATTGTTATTTTATTTGACCAGTATTTTTACCTTGTCACCCTTATGTCTGCGTTGTCTCCCATGCCCTACTGCTTTTACACATGCGTACGCACACACACAGAGTCTCTGCTCCACCTTTTGCTCTCGAGGAACTTTTTTTTGTTTTGTTTTTCCTCCGAGAAGTGCGAACTTTGACCGCACTGAAATTTTTGGGTGCTTGGCACCATTAAAAAAATCACATCAGGAATTACTAGGATATAATTTTGTGCTGAAGTTAAAGGTACAGGTATGCTCCAATACCCAACTGCTTTATATATATGCCTGCCTATCTATCTATCTATCTATAACATATATATGTAACAAAAGGCAAAGATGATGTTGTTTCTTCATTGGAATAAAAGTTTCCCTAAATAGGGTACTATGTCTACTTAGGTACGTTTGAACGCTTCCTAATCACTTGTGCGTAACAGCCTTGCAGTTCATGTGGGGCAGGGATTTATGTTCCACACCGGCCAGATGGGACATGGAGCTGCAGGAAGAATTGTGGGATTTATCCGTGTTGCCCAGCMTATCTGTGTCAGACCAGGGATCTGCGTGTGAAGCTCCTAAGTGCCTTTCRGACTTCGGTGTTTCACATGCCACTTTTCTCAGAAAATATTTGTGATGCGAATCAGATTTGTATCCTGCCAGCCAAATGAGCTACAGGTTGGGAATTTCTGCTGGTGGTGAGAAGTGGTGCCAAAAATTCATTGACTGATTTTGGGTAGAAGTCTTCCAAGCAAGGACTTGAGAAGGCCTCTTGGAATTGCCTCACTTCAAAAGGGAAGGACAGTAGCAATATATACACCTTGAAGATCTACTTAGTTTTATGTGATGACCCAAAGTCCAAAACATGCATGAGTCCAATTAAAGTCAAGTTTTGTTGTATCTGAAATTATGAATGTTTTAGTCACAATGGAGGAATCATTGATGGTCTCTACTGGTTTTTGTTTTCCTCCAAAGGATCCACTTTCAGGTTTTCAGTTGCTCTAAACACCAGCTGTGGCTTTTTTCCTGTTTTTAAGTTATACCACTAGCTAGCAGGAAGAGTGTGCCTACCAGGTTTAAAAGAGTTTTTTTTTTTTAGGTGCAACCTCTAAAAATAATAAAGTGAGAACTTATCTGTACATTATTTGTCCTGGACACACCTCTCAGCTTTATCTCATTGTGTTTGAAATTGTTTTGCTTGATTTGTAGACCCAGATATACCCCGCACAAATCAAATGGCCTCATTGTTTAGCATCTGTGCTATCTCGAATTCATGAACTCTGTAACAGAGAGCCCTGGAAACACATTAAAACAGCAAATCACCAAGAATGAAGGGCATAACTGCTATCACGGTTTTTGATTCTTSGTGTGTATTTCCTTTAATACGAGTTTGGGGGTGAAGGCCAGGAGTTAGTTTTACGTGACCTGCAGGTACTTGTAATCATTTTCTGCGCGTGTGCGTGCTGTTACTGGTTAATATGTAACTAGCCAAATAAGTTTGAAAATCCTAATTGGCCTTTTTCACAGAAAAGAGTTCCCACCACTGCCTTATTATGCTCTCTGTGTGTTTTAGCAGCAAATATCCCATGCTTGGGTTTTTGAGGTTTGAGAGAAACCGAACTGTATGTGTTGTAACCAATCAGTATGTAATTATTTCAACCATGATCCACTCACCCCTCCTCCAGTGAGGACGCGGATATGCTGCTACACACATCGCTTGTTTGAAGAAGCATGGGTTAAAGGCATCTTTCCACTGGGGTTGCACCAGTAGGTCTTTTTCTTTTCCTTTTTTTTTTTTATTATTATTATTACTAATCTAGTTATAACTTAGCCTCCAGAGGCCTAGTCAGCCTAACCACATGTCCCAGATTTGTTTGTATGTCAGCTCTTAGTGGTAGAGTGGGATTGGATGATTTAAGCAGATTTTTCTGATAGTAGGAGAAGGGCTTGGGGGCAAGAGAGACTTTTCACTTCAACGTATTTACTTTGACTAGAACAGCTAGAATGCTTTATTCTCCAAATCCTACTGCAAACTCTCTTCCTTCATTTCTGGCGCTTTTGAAGCGTGGCTCAATTTGATCCACGGAGAGTTTGAAAACTCTTGTTTTGCAAATTGGTTTCTGCAGCCTGTGATTGCAGTCATGACATTAAGGATGTCGTAACTGCAGGAGCCATGTCTGCCAAACGCCTCTCGCAGGCTGCTTTTCTGGGATGTGAAAAATGAAATGTTCAGTTCTGGATTCAGGAGCTGACCAGTGGTTTGACTGTGCACACTGAAGGTTGAGCTTTGAGAGACGAAGGCTCTTTCTGTTGAAATCTCTCTAGTATGATTCCTCCTCCTCTTTCTCCTGCAACTCAAGCTTGAGCACTCTTGGCAGTGGTGATGATGCTGGTTTTGCACAGAGAAAGGCAACCAGAAGGCAATTTATGATGCCATTGACTCTGCTGTAGTGAGGACCCCCCATCTGTGGATTTTGATGTGGGTCCCTAGCAGGGACAGCTTACCTCAGGACTCTCTAAAATGTATGGGAGAAAGAATGGCYTCATGATTAAAGCACAGGAGCGTTAATCCTGCCAAAGTACTTCTGCCTTCAGGTTTGGAAACTGAGGGGGTCTGGATTCTTAGATCTGTCTGACCCTATGATGAATTGGTCAGTCTGTTCCATGGTGCCATAGACTTTTTTCTTCTCTCCACCAGTAGTGGCTTGGTGGGCTGGTGGCAGTACCCAACCTTCCCTTGCTCCCCTCTCCTGGACTTCAGTCTGTTGAACTAGTTGACTGGTCCAGCTGAAAAATAATAGTTTTTTCTTGAGGTTATTTTCCAGATAAATCAGTTATTCATCCAGTTCACTCTACAGCCTAACATCAACACAGTAGAGAGAGTCATTGCAGGTATGAAGTACGCAGAAATCAGGAGGAATGTAAGCCTATTTAAGACACATTGTAGGTGAATATTTAACCATGGCTTCAGGTTTTTCTGTCTAAAAATGAAGCAGAAAATCTTCCTTGGGTATAAAGTTGTTAAGAAATATAAAGCATTACTGGAAGGTAAATGGTGGTTAGATCTTGGAGCTAAAGCTTTCTTTCGTTCCACTGCAAAGAGCCTTTGTTTCCTTGCAGGTATCCACCATCACCCGCAGTATGCTTCTTTGTCAGATTAAACTGATGTCAGTTATCATATTTCTCGTGGGATTACAAAGTGAAAACCTGCGATTTATTTCTTTGTCTCCCTCTCTGTGTTGAAGAAGGGGCTGGGTGCGGTTTTGGGGTGCAGTTTTCCTGGAGGTGAGTGGTGCTTTCTCCCCGGGGTTCCCAGCATAGCACCATAGTCTTTCAACAGGACTTGCATAACAAAATACACTAACGAGCTCTGCTGCTTTTAATTCCATTGATATGATGTGCATTGGAAACAGTGGGGCTTCCCCCCCCCCCCTTCCTGTCCCTGGAAGAAAACCATATCTGATTGTTTAAACTTGGTTTTCCCTGGCTGAGAGTTTCCTAGCAATTGGGACACTTCCCTCATTGCTCTAGCCCTTTATTCAAGATAATATTAAGAGACATCATAACATCACAGTGTCAGAGCAAACAAAGCGCTATGTAATTTTATCCCATATTAATGCAGAGTGTCGCAGATGGTGCTATCATTAGACAGCAATCTATAAAAATGGCCCATGAGACAAAGCCCTGGCACAATTATTTATTCTTCAGTCATTTATTCAGCCCTTTAGGATGTGCAATACTGACAGACAGCACAGAATGTACTGCCTACCAATTTGCCGATCTTGACTGACTGAGTCCTCCATCATTTTATGGAATAAAACATTGATGGGGGAAGGGGGGTTAGTTGTGGTCTTGGATTTTATTTTTGCTTGTTTTTCCTTTTGCTAAGTGGTTCTAAGGTTACCTTTTTAAAACAACCCCCTTCATCCTCATTTTCATCTTTTCATTTCAGTTAATGATGAGAAGGACTTAGCGATCTTGGCCTCAGGTTTTTAATCCCTTGTGTTTTTGGACCCAAAGGTTCATATCCCAGCAGGGTTAATGTCAGCTCAGCAGCCTTGCTGGGCAGACTAATTGGCCGGATTTCTGCTTTTCCCACTACCTGAGTCAATCCAGCAGAGCACTGCTCTCGTCACTGATCGATTTTACGATGGATTCGGCACTGACCTGATGGAAAGCAGAATTTGACCTGCTGATTTCTGGTCAGATTAATGTGAGAAGATGCAGCTTCTTTTGGTTAAGACTGTAGCAGACTGGAACATTGCCTGCTCCTGACAGCCATTAGAGGTCCAGAGGCATTTAGGACAGGAATTTACCTCCTGCCAAACTTTCACTGTCACTCTACCATCAAAATAATGTCACTGCTATCAAAAGGAACACATCTACCTTCTGACTGTACTTTTGCCTCCCCTGTGATAAGACAAATATGTCTGTGGTTGCCCGGTGAACCAGAATGGGGAACTGATCTGATTTGAAGGTAATGTCGGTGTTACTGGTTTAGGTTTAGGCTTCAAGTGACTCTGAGACAACAGAAGTGTCAGTGTCCAAAATGGCTCACATTCACCTGGAAAAATCCTCCGAAGTAGCTATATTATATTATATTAGTGGTAACTTTAATTCTGTTGGGTTTTAGAATCCCAGTAAAATGTAGATTTCTCTGTCACCAGTTTCTTCTTTCTCTTCCCATAGACGTTGATTAGGTTCATACCTTTGGCATGCATGTTGTCAGAAGTCCTGTCCCTTGAACTAACCTGAACCCAAAACCACTGGCCCAAAGGCATCATTCTGTTCTGTTTTTTTTTTTTTTTTTTTTTTTTTTAAGTAAATGTCTATAACATTCCTTTGAAAGCCTTCCTTGCCTTCCCCATGATGGTTCTCTTCATACCTGTGATAAAAAATGAACAGTGGACCTTTCACTCAGAAATACAACTGCTGTTATTTATAGATTATATTAACTACTTGTCTTTAAAACTCTATAATCCAGCTCTGCTCTCTTATTTGGTAATGAGTCATGCTGGCAAGTCCTTTGTATTATGCTGGTAAGTTGTGGGCCAGTGAGAGTAACCTCCCATTTCCTTTAAATTTGCTGATAAATCTATAACAAGTGGCTCGTAACTGACAAGATGAAGTCTTTAATTAGATTAGCCTATAATTTCTGAAGCGCATGGTTTAGAGAGCTAAGTTAGCTAGTTCTCTTCCGGATGAGATAGGATCTCTTGATAGTTCACTTTGTAATTTAAGTAATTTCTTAAATTTGCAAACAGCATTGGTCTGAATTCTAAAAGTGGGCAGAGAAAATGTGTGCATGGGCTGTACCCTTCCCATTACATCAGGTATAACAGCACCTGTAGTTTCCATTATTTGACAGGATATTTAATTATGTGGGAAGGAGTTGGGTTTGGTTCGGAGTTGCTTGGGGCACCAGCCGTGGCATGTGCGGGCCAGGGGAAAGAGATGACACGGCAGCTCTGGCTGGGATCAGTCCAATGGCTGCTGAACCATGCCCAGGTTAAGCATCCGTTGGAGCTCCAGCACAGGCCAGGCCAAGCGTTTCCATTTGCGATGGAGGTTTTCTTGGTCATGTGAAGTCACCTCCTAACAAACTCCCCCAAAGCTTCATATCTCAGCCTCCAAAGAGCCACCAAGTTATTTCAGCAAGGAGTGGGTTCTATTAAAACACCCAAGACTTCAGCTGGCTCTGTATCTGTTTGGGGTGTAATGTCCCCCGAGCAGGAGTACTCTGCGCTTAATCCTTGGAGCCCTTTTCCCACCCGCCTCCCTTGGTCCAGGCTGGAGGGAGGGGGGACCGAGAGCCGGATTCTTGCTATTTGACACTGCTCTGAAATACCCATTGCTACGGTTACACAGGTCTGTTTGTCAGTACTAGTCCACGCTGCTTAATTCCCCTTTGTGTCTGCTTTGGAAGGATGGCTGGGATTTTGCAAGTTGGTTCATGCAGTGTTTGCAGCTGTTGCAGGGAACGAAGGCAAACGCACATGTGAAAAGGTGTGTGGGCACATATGCACATACAGCACATATGCACACGCATGTGGTTTTCATTAGAGGTTCATATAATATTAAGAAGAACCTATCTGAGTGAGGCTAGCAGCTTGATTTAAGCAAAGAAGTTCATGGTGAGGCCTGAAAATCTCTGCTGACACTCAGGCTTTAACCTAGGCGGTTGTGCCAAAAGATTCAGAGAAGGCTCAATGGCAGGAGATAATGCTGCAGTGTCAGCACGCATTTTCAGCCTTAGCTGTGAATTTCCTGGCTTTTGTGTACTTAAGTTAAACCCTGATGTTAGTAGCCCCTCACCCCCTCCAAATAAGTACCCTCAAACAAAGAGAGAGTTGAATCCCAGCAGTTTGCTACTCAGTGAGGGAGAGAGGTAGGTAATAACGTGTTCGGAGGCATGAACCTGATGAAYGTGGAAAGCGATGTTACAGTCCATGAGTGACCTATTAAATCTGCTATATGTCAGGTCAGTAGGGACATTCCAGGCCCGCCATTCYCTGAAAAATATATTTAGTCTGTGGATCAATAGCTAGAGATAATGAGTCCTTGGGACTCAGAGGTGCAATTGTTGATAATCTTTGTACTGTTGCCGATAGCAGAATATACATTTGTGTGCTAAAAAATCTTTCTTCAGAAATTATTTGGTTGTACTCCTTCTGGTAAATGTAAACTACAAGCAGCTGTTTTCATGTTCATGTTAACTGCATAACCTAATTATTGTAGTAACTTATATTTTCCTTTTTTATATTCTGCTGTTTAGTCCTTGCACTTTGCAAGTTTCTAAGCAGGAGCATGTACTATAATAATATCTGTTACATCTTAGGTGCTGGAAAAGCCCCGTAAGCTCTTTGCGTACAGTAACAATGGCACCCAGGGCATTCCCATGTGAGAAAATACTGTTGTTTTGACAGCACCAAAACAAGAAGATAAATACTGGAAAGAATGGCAAAGATACCTAGCAATATTTTCAGTRATAGCAGGATTTGGTGTTGAGACTCTGATTCTGTGCTGGAATCCATTAGGTCCGATCCCCAGATGTCCCACTGAGTCAATCTCCTTTAACAAGAAACCTTCAAGAGAAGGAAGGGGAGATCTCTCTCTTGAACTTGAAGTTGCAACTGGTATGGGAGTGAATCTATCCAATCCTGCAAAGCAGGGGCAGAAGGAAGAGTTTGTCTTCCGTCCATAACCAAGCCTTTCTCAGTCTCTAAAGCCAGAAAACATGTAAGAGCATAATATTATTGATAATCCATGCTGTGTGTATGCCTCGAGGTAGCCCTAGGACACCTGTAACTTGTGTGACGTATTCAGACCGTTCGCAGTCAGTCTGAGCTCAGGTGTCCTGCCTGTCCTATGGACCCTTCGCTGAACATCTGGTCATTCCTGGCAGGGAACATGGGATGATGCCAGTCCTATATATCCTGCCAGTCATACCACAGGTAGAAACTTCCTGGGACCGGTGCTAAGGATTAGCATGATCTGAAGTATGGGCTTGAGCACCCCTTCTGCAGACTAAATGAACTAGACACATTAAATCAAATGCAGACATGTATTTTGTGTAATGTGGGGTGTCCAGATTTGTATGATAGTTACTGGAGAGAAATGAGCACTCCAGGGTGCAATTCTTCTCATCCTGGCATAGCATTAAAAAATAGGTCAGGTGACTCAGCCCTAAAACTTGACCATGAACTCTTCAGAGAGACTAGATGACTAGCTCAGATTATGGTTATATGATGAGGATATGAATTGTACCTGGATTAGATGGGAATGAGTGTGGGTTTGGGCTTGTGCTTTAATTCCAGTTTAAGCAAAGATAGTGCTTTCATGGAAGAACAAATATTTCTATTTCCACTACCTGTAGAAAAGCCAGAGATTGTGTTTGTAAAGTGACAGATTTGGGAAGCTCTTATTTGACGGGTGTACATGCATTCCTCGTTTAGATGCAAAGTTCAGAGAGGGACTGACCAAGCTGATCTAGCTGTTGAGGTGCTGCTGCTGTTGTGTGCAGTGTTTTGTTCTGGAAAATTTYGGCTGTTTGGCCCAAGCAGCTCATAAGCCAATAAACCATCAGCAATTCAGGAGTGAATGAGGAAAAGAAATGGAGCATCTTTCTCCCCCATTTTCTGTGAAACTGATACACACCTCCTCTTTCACCTTTCAGAGAGAAATGAGTAAAACAGAAATGAAGTCTTAAATGGTTAGTGCTGCTAATGAGTCAAACAATCATCTTTTTTTTCCTCAGCGGCCTCCAACTTCTGAATCCTGGAGACGCTTTAGATATTGCACATCACTGCTATGTAAATATACAGATCATGTTCTTAATAAAACCAGAATATAATAAATTTGAAAAAAAGTTTATACCAGGTTATTCTGTTTACTCTGCTTATATATGAAAGCTGAATTTGGCCCATTCTCTCTTGTATTTTTTTAAAGAAGCCATTTACTTTACCTCTCTAGTATTTCAAATACTGCAAATAGATAGGGGAAAGATTTGTCTGTGATTGGTTGGCATATAAGGGTGGGGTTTTTTTGTTTTTGTTTTTGTTTTGTTTAGAAAAAACAAATAAATTGGGTGAAATTCTTTGAAGATTTTATTACGGTTGTGTTTTTTAACTGTTGGCTTCTACAGTGTATAGTTCGTCCTTCTTCTTRAGGAGGTGGTGGTGGACACAGGCCTTACCGATTGCTCCATGCCATGATTTGGCTGGCAGTCTGCCTCTGAACCAACTCTAAACTGTGCAGAGCTGGGATGGCCTCACCTAAAGATATAAGGAAAAAAAAAAATACAAGGAGAGCAAAATAGAATGAAATTTTAAAGAAGGCATGGGAGGAGGCAGGAACTAGGAAATAGTTTTCCCCATTTCCTTTGAAAGGTAACCAAAGGAGCTCTCTTGCTCTTTCTCTGCAAGKTTCCTGTGGACTTCAAAACTTCAAGGATGAATATGGTTCCCAGTGCAGCTCTTCTACATTAGGCTAAAGATTTTTTATCTCACTGACAGATTTGGACAAAATTGTAGCTTCTTGAGACTGTGTAGCTGCTTGGAAAAAAACTACTGTTTTATGGGGATAATATTACAGGGCTTCAAGTATGAACCGGGTGCCATTCAATAGCTGAGCTTTGCCACACAGATAAAAGTCTTCATTCTGGAAAGCAATGCTTCTGGGCCATGCAGAGAAACAGCGAATAAAGGTTTTAATCTGTGGGGAAGCTGAATTTCCTTCGTGTAGTGTGAGACCTAGACATCCCTTAAATCCCAYGTATCTGTCAAAATAGTTCATAAGGGGATTGAAGCAGCATCTAGGCTTTGTGGTGACACTGCGCTAGGGAGGATTTCCTCCCTGGGAGCATTGCAAGGAAAATCTGAGGGAGCTGAAATACTGTCTTCATTTCACTTGCTCAGTTGCTTGCCGTTGTGCAGCATCCTTTTTCCAGGTCTCTTCAACTACTGTTGAGTAAATCAGGGAAAAACAAGATCCATCTTAAGCTAGTTTTATTCTGCTGAAGGAATTTGTTCCTTTATGCAATCTGCTGCCCTCCCCTCAGATAAGAAGGGATAAAGAGGCTTCCTTGACTTCAAGTGGGAGAAGGCAGAGAGGAGAAAGGTTTGCTGGCTGGGACAGGCAGCGATTTTGGGGCGAAGATGGGTTTGTGCTGAGGCGCATGCTGGCGAGCTGCAGGCTGGGCCGGTGAAGGACACTGGCGTGGGTGCTCCTCTCCCCGCTATCAGGGCTGTCCCCTCTGGCAGAGGGTGGTCACAGAGAGCCAGGGGCAGCGAGGCGATAGGGGGGGGATCGAGCAGCAGCTTGCTCAGCAAATGCAAATCAGAGTCTGCTGTATTGTGCTCGTGTCCCTGAATGAAACCATTTTGCAGTGGTTCTGCTAAAAGGTTGGCACCAGAGAGAGAATGGGAAAGTCTCAGTTCTCTTTACAAGGATAGTTGGTTTGTATTAATTGTTTTGTGTTACACTGAAGGGAATTTCCTGGCAAAATGTCATTTGAAAGGATTATTTTTAAATTTAAACATGTGTCTTTCCAGTCCCTCCTTCCTTTTCTTCACCTTCAAGAAGAGGAGGGGTGTGTATGCCAGAATAAAATTTGGCTTGGCTWTTTAGGGGCGTATGAGAGATTCAGAAGAACTCAAGACCTATAGAATTGTGGACATTTGCTCCCACGGTTAATTGCAGATGAAGCAATTTGTTGTATTTACATCTGCTTTTCAGTTTTTTCTTGAGGTGCTAGGACACAGGTTTGCAGCCAGAAGAAGGTAGAAGCTTGGCTTGGATGGTCATCTGTATTATCCAGCCTTGTCCAATTCTCCCTTCTTTCCTTGTCTACAACCCTTGGGAAGTTGTTTTGTTGAGATTTATACATACAGAAATTCTGTAAACCAATGATGAGTTGAAAGCGAATAATAAATTTCCACATGATTTCAAGTAGTACTCTTGACGCACCGAAATCAGACTTTTATTGCATTCTGGTTTTAATATATTTAAAAAAGAAAGGAAAAGAATGRCTTTCTCACTGAATTTCATAAATGGCTTTATAGCTGATAGTGGTTCCAAAACAAAATAAGCTCAAGTGAGGTGTAACAGAATCTGCTCTATGACTTTTGGCAGAATATGAACCGTACTGCAAAATGTACTTTTCACAGATGCTGCAGTCTGAACAAAACTTTGTCATAGGCCTTGCCTAATTTCTCATTCGCCTGTGACCATATTGTGTTCTTGTAGTAATTGCTTATGAAGAAATGAAACAGTCAGGAATATTAGATATTTTCTGAGGTGACTTAGTGGATAAGCTTGGCTGGGATTTAATACCACCTAACCTGTTGGCTCTGCATATGTGCATCAGTAAACGTAAGGCTATAGGTTGAGAGCTACTGCTTCACAGTTAACTAGGTTACTGTTTTCTCCTTGTACCCTTATCTATTTCGTAAAGTTGATGGTTTTGCCACTGTCCTTTTTTGCTATATTCAATAATGAAGGATTGAGGGCAGCACGTTTGTGAAGCGCATCTGTTTCTTAAAAATTATTTTAAAAATAATTTCTGTATTGATTTTCAGTTATGATATTTTTTGACCTTCTAGTGGAATTGCAGCAGGGGCCAAAAGCAATTTTGATGAGAAAAGCAATAGCAGAGAATCCTCRCACTTCTTTAGATAGATTGATAAAGTCACGGTGTCCTTCAAACACAGGTGGAGCTCCTGTCCTACCAGAAAAGTCACTTGACAGGTAAGTGGGCTGTTTTCACCCAAACAAAATATATAATCTATTGTGTATGTCAGTGTTGATGCAAGGTTGAAGAGCCTTGATGCCTGTGGGAAACTGCCTACGAATTTACATTTGGTCCTGTCATTTAGGTAAGGTGCCTTGTGTAGCAATACCAGGCCTCTACTTCACAAAATAGATGATTTGGGGACTTTGAACCAGTTGACAGAACAGTTATTTTGGATATTTTCTTCAAAAAACTATGTTGTCTTCTGATGCAATATATTTTCTAACAAAGATAAGGACAGCAGAGACACAAATACAAACATCATACAAACATATCTTTACTGGTATAGGCAWAGGGCTGTTGACTAATGTCCAAGAGATAGCATGCTGTCCATTTTGCTTCTGATTTTTAGGAAATATTTCCTCAGCACCAGGAACCGAGAGCAAAAAATATAGCATGGAAAGTCTGAAAAATACCCAGAGGTGCTGCCAGTTCAGCAGCCACCTTGCCTAACTGCAAGGCCAAGATTCTTGAGCTCCTAGATCAGGTCTGCGTGAAATGGAGTGGTGTTGAGAGCCATAAATCAAGATTATTTAGTCACATTGCATTGTGAAAATACATTTAACTTTCAATCTGCTTTTATCGGGAAGAGCCATATAGAACTGAATATACAAAAAAAAACCCCTTAATTTTAGGAGCAATTATTCTCAAAAAAAAAGAAAAGAAAAGGAAACTACAAAAAATACATTTTTGTTTCCAAGGGAAACAGTAATGAGAAGAGTTAGGTCATTGTGGAAGAAAATCCACACAGAAAAACTTAGGAACATGGAAACAGAGCTTATCTTTTAGGGCAGCTTTGCTCAATAGMTAAGGCCCTGGATTGGAGCTGGGTTCAAATCCCAGTTCTGCTGGAGAATTTTGTCAACTTAGACCTAGCAGTTTGTGCCCTTTTAATGTCTTTTTGTAAAGTGAAGATAATATATTTCCTTTTTTCAGAAGTGTTCACAGTAAAGATGAGGTGCTTGTATGGCCCCCCCATTATTGTACTGTCTTAATACCTTCCTGCACGGATACTTCAGATCTGAGAGATGAAGTTAGGTGTGACAGTTTGCTCTGCTCACTTTTATATCCTGATTGAGTTAATACTTTATTTTTCACCTTTCTCTAAGGACACTATTGTTACCCTTAAATGGCAATACTGTCAGAGATGCTATATGCTGTAAAGTGCCCCAGCTATTCCCAACCCCTAAGCTTAAGCTCCACCAACTTCTAAGAAACCTAGAGACCATATTGACCATTTCAGTACCTTTCATCCAAGGAGCAGATGCTAATTAATTAAGCCTCATAGCAGACTTCTGAAAAGGCTAAGCATAATCTCATCTTTTYAGGTAGGTGGATTAAGCACAGGGAGGTTGAATCACAGTTTCATGATTGCAAGCCGTGTGCAGTCTAGATCAGAGCCCCGAACTCAGTCTCTTCTAAGATTCCTCACCTCTGTGTGAGGACAAGGTTTAATGTATTTCACACCACCAAACCCAACATATAAGGCTTGGGTCAGGGTTAGAATAGGGACTATCAGAGAACGGGGGAACTGGAAGAGATGCCGAGGCTTTACTTGCTAGATCAGCTGTMTCTAAGACTGCAGAAGATGAAATCCTGGATGCTTGGTGTTATGAAAGCTGAAGGCTTGCTAAGCCAGCGATAAGCCAAACCCAAAGCAATGACTAGCAGGGCTTGCTTGCTTTTGAGTTTTCAATCTGGCACAGTAGTCTTTGTTTTCTCTTTTCCTGCACGTACTGTTTTCTGTAAGCTGCTGAACAGTTACTGTGTTAAGGACAATGATGGCAGAAATACGTGCACGGGCAATGTCGCAGGTATGTTGCAACTCTTTTTAAAAGGTCTCAGGTCCTGGAAGTTCACAGCGACATTGGGAGGTGTAGTGGAGAACGTCTGATAGAAACAGGCCAGGCACACACGCTCATGGGCTGAATTTGTTACTACCGTTGTAAACCATGGGAGACCAAAAACAATTAAATGAGAATGTTTAAATTTTTTAAGCCCATTTAAATTCAACATGTCATTACATCTCATTTCCATTTTCAGAAGGAAAGAACTGAAAAGATACAATATCTCAAAGCTTTCAGTTAAAGTGAGGGTGTCCTTAGGACTCATGTTTCAGTATCCCACTGCGGAAAACCAGATTTCTTATATCTTAGAGTCCTAAGGTAAAAATTGACTGAGAAACCACAACAAGGCACCCCCTCCCACAGACACACATGGACACCCGCGCGCTCACGCACTTTCTCAGTCTTCCAGGCCTACTTAAAATCTCTTAAAGGAGCAAAGAAGTACAGACAACCCATTTAAAAAACAACTGCTAAAAAAATGAACCTACTTCCCAGGTTATTTTTGGGTGGTCCTTTGGTCCACCAGTATTTGTAGCCTCAAAAGCACCTGCTACAAGATTATCCCTGACCCTACAGCCCTGCATTCACTTCACACATATCCTCTTAACACAGCTGGAAACCTGAAGGCTACCCAGGTTACTCCTGGAGTTTTAACTATGGTAAATCAAAGCCCAGCAGAAGCTTTGTGAGTCTTCTGTTCAAGCAGCTTTTCCATTGCAAATGGCAGTTCTAGATTGAAGACAGTTATTTTTTGCTGATAGTAATTTTTTTAAGCGTAATTATTGCTTAATTAGTTTTTAAGCAAGAGAATGGTTGAAATCACCCCGTTTTGAAGAGAAGAGGTGAAATACTGCTAATTTTTCTGTGAGTGAAAACAAAAGCAGAAAATGGATGTAGTTCCATTACAGTTCCTGTTAATTCTTTGGTAAACCAGCAGAGTCCAAAGCAAAACCTGACCAATGTCTGTGTGTTTATATTGGCCACAGCATTTGGTATCATCAGAGTATGGGAGAAAAATGTTTCATATTGACCCTGTGCAAAAGCCAATGGTAGAGTTGCAGGCAACTTCAAAATGCAGTTACTCCCTACATAAAAAGTGTACAGCAGAAAATAGCAGGTCAGCCATGTGGAGAAATAAAGTMAGAAAAGAGAGTATATTTTCAGTAGCAATTTAGTGCATGATTGATCTTACTGATAGTGTTAGTGTAGTGTTCATAGCTGAGTAAGCCCACCAGCAACAACTTGCTTGTAATGTGTGTGTTGGAAAAATGCAAGGAAAATAAATTAAGTTTTAAGTAAAATTTACATTTGTATTAGGAAATCAACATGTTAGAGTTTAGCATGATTAACATTTTATGAGAGCTAATTCCCTCTCCAAAATTACTCTGTTTATGTGTTTGTTTTTCTGTTTCCTCTGACTCTCTTCTGTGGCTGTTTGTTTGTCTTGATATCTTTAGAGTATTGTTTTTAACATTAACACTTGAAAGGTAAAAATGATGATTTCGGATGCAGTAAACCAGAAGTCAAGTTTGCCCCTGTGTGTTTGTTTTCTAGTTAAATTTTCTGTAATGCTTCCTCCCTTCCCGCCACCCTCTCTGATAAAATCTCGTCTTTTCACTGAGTCAAGACAGCTGATACGATCGTGTGTTGCTTTTGCTTGGGGATGTCCCAAAGYGGTTGCCTCCCTTCTTCAGCCAACGCAGCAGCGCCTGCCCCAGTGGCGCGGAAGAGAAGCCGTTGGGAGGAGCAAACGTGGAGAGCAAGCCCAATCCCCGCATTGTGAAGCCATGGCGTGTGCAGGGGCAGCTCCGAGGGCAGAGGCTGGTGCAGGAGGCTGCAGCCACGGGACATCGGCCAGGTGCTCACATCTGGTTTGGCTCTAGTCATCCTTCCCGGCAGGCACTTGTGGTTGGGTTGTGAGTTGCATGTTAGCGAGAAGAGCTTTTGCTTGCAGATGATGTGAAGGGGAGCTTTTAAGCTCAAGTCTCTTGCCCTACAGAAATTTGAATAGGAAAGCTGTCAAAGCCACCTCGCAGTGGTTGAGAGAGATTTCCCTTCTCTCCCTGACCTTTCTTTTACAGTAAGTGCATCTGCACATATGCTTCTGAGCAATGACAGTAATCATAGGGATGGTGTTCAAAAAGACTTCAGTCAGAGGTGGTCAGTCTTGAGTGACGCATTCGCTTTTCCAGCCCTTCCTTAAGTGCTTTGCTTTGTAATGAGGGTGTTCAGAGTAACAGACAGCCTTGAGCATTATAAAATCAGCATCATAAGTAATCATTATATTGGTTCATCTTTTTTCCAGTGCACAGCTTTTTTGCTGTCAGAAACAAAGCAGTGGTTCTCACCTTCCTTCCCATCTCCTGCAAAGAGGAGATTTAGAAATGGTTTAGTGGTAGTACTGAATCCTGCATTAAGGTAGCAATGATCTGTTGTGGATACAGTGACCCTCTTCCTCATGCTCCTTGGCTACAGGTCATGAAGGCTCACATTTAGAAACTGGGCCACTTAGCTGGACTTAAGTTCCTGTTGGCACCTGTGTTCAGAAACTTTACCACAGTTTTGGCAGGTTGGTGTCTGCAAAACTGAAGATCTCTTTTGACTTATCAGTGATTTGATTTGGTTGAAGACATGCTAACAGTAATGTTTTCYTCCAGTGAAATTTAAGAGTGCTCTCTTGTGTCTTGCCTCTTTGGGACTTTGCACTCTGACAAGATTTGGTACATCTTCTGCAGCAATTTAAAATGCCACTGCTCTCAGCTGATTACAACTGTGCTGGAAGACTGGCTTGTAGCAGAGTTGGTGAATTTGTTGTGTGCCTGTATGTCAGATGGGTCTCTGGGTTATTGTCCTAAATATTACTGCCAGTAAAAATAGACTTTCTCCCAAACTCTGGATGATAAACTGGAGATGCTAAAGTGCAGCATGCCCTCCCTTCTACTGAGAGTGTGCACATGTCCAGGTACAGAGTTTGGCTCAGCTCTGAAGCTCATGGGGAGAAGAGAGATCTTAGTGCCTTGTAGGTCTTGATGGATCTGGCAGGGGTGAGGTCAAGCAAGCTGCAGCCCCAGTGACCAGCTCAGGTGGATTGAGCTCCTCCCGAGCAAAGTGACTGGTATGAATCTGATCTGCAGCAGGTTACAGCAACGAGGAGAGAAAGTGTTCAGGTCACTGGATGGAGGATGTGCTTGAGCCTCATCCTCATTTGTAGGTATAACAAAAATCTAAAGTCTGAAATAAAAATGACAGTATTTTGGGGCACAGAATGGGCCCAACGTTATCTAAATCCAGACAGTCTTCACTTTGAAACAACTGTCTGTATTTCCTCCTGTTTGGTTATATCCAGATATTGTTTATATTACTAAATTTTGGTTGCAATCTGTTTTATACCAGGGTGGTTTGTTTTGAATTCCTATGGTAGTTGAATTGCGATCTCTAGATTAATGACACTGCTTCTGTGTTTTCATAGGGGCCTTATATATTTCAGTTCCACTTGGGAGGGAGTGGATATCTGATTTCTGAATGTATATTAAAATATTATTGTGGGTAATAAATTGTTGTTATAGACTGTTCACATAGTGCCTTAGATTTGCATGCCCTAGACTGATAAATAAAATGCGTGATCATGTTCTGAGTAAATTTAGCCTCTTTATTTTACTATAATTTTTCTTTTGCAGAAAGGCAGACYCGATGTTGCATGTTGGATTTTGCGTGCATGGTGTTTGCAGCTAATGTTGTTCCATAATAACTTACTTTAGAGCCATTTTATGGTGGGATGTTACCTGGTGGCCTTGAAAAAGCAGGTTGTTATAGCTTAGGTAGCCCAGCGGCAAGCAGTTCTCCTTGGCAGCATGCTCAGGTTGAAAGCCCATGATTCGCACTGTGGGCCTTAGGTTGTGCTCAGTTCTTTACGTCTTATTCCTTCATCCTTTTTTATTCATTCATGACTGCCATGTCATTTTTTCCTCTGTGAAGGAGAAGGTGAGTTATTTCCTTCGGAAAGTATCTTCCTGTGCATAAAAAAGTGCCTCAGAGTGGTCCTCTTTCCTGCTGCTATGCTTCTGTCACCAGGTCAGTTCCCATTTTGCTAATGCAGTCTCCATCTCCAGAAGTTCTATATAGGGCAGTGGTAAGCAGTAGAGAATATTGCAGCATATATTAATTTATGTCTGTTCTGGAATATAAAGTAGCCATAAACCTGCTGCATCTGGTTAACAGACCCAGGTTTTTGGTTCTWTTGTACCACTGGCGTGCCACAAAAGTAGGACACCCTGGTGAGTGTTATTTCCACTAGTGATTTCTTCCACTTATGGATCTCAGAATGTCTTGTAGGTAGATCCTGAAAGTGTGTAACATCACTGTATGGGATGTATAAAGTACCTGCTATTAAAGGGGAGTTTGGCTCACTCTACAATAGTCTTCTAAAATGTGAACACCTAGTTGAGGCTGGGCATCCAAGCTCCTGTTCCAGGCAGTGAAAAGAGCTGCTCCAGAGGGCAGTTCACACCCTCCTCAGACTGGTATCCCCATRATTTAAACTGAAGTGACTGTGGCCTGGCATAGATGGAATAAACTAGTCTTCGGGGAACATATCTCCCTCCCTTGTCTTAGAGAGCCTGTATAGCTGGGTTAGAGCTGATGCCTGGTTTTCAGATGGTTCGTTAGGTGATGTGAAACACATCCTAAATGTCTCACTCTAGCAATAGATTTGTAATAAAGAACTTTATTTAACAACTTTGTCTCTTAACAGATTTTTTTGTGTGTGTGTATAAACTGTGGGAGTTGTGGTTGTAATTGCTTTATCTTACAATGTGTTATTCTGAGCCAGTTGTAAGTACCCTTTCTCTTGCCCAGCCTAGTTGTGTCTACATGCATTAGCCCTGTTCAGTGGAGGTTTTCTTAGAGAGCAAATGTAGAAATTGTGGAAATTCTCAGAAAATGAACAGAAGGAGATTCCTGAAAYGTCTGTTGTGAAAGGAAGAGGAACATTTTCTGTGAAGAGTGTRGAAAAGATTAACAGACCTCAAGCATTTACCATCTGAAATGTGCTGCTTTTGAGAGGTTTCAGAAGACCAAAGGAGATCATGGAAAACAAATCATTCTGCTAATGTAGGGCACAGCTTAGTCCATGAAAGTTATTAGGTCTTGGAAACTTTCTGTAATCATGTCAAACTCTTTCCTAAATCATCTGGGCCTGTTTTCCTTTCTTGGCTTGGTTAGTATGTATAACCTCTTTTACTTGGCGTGAATAGAAAGGTGGCTGAAAAAAAAGACCTTTTCCAAGGAAGGGAGAGGAGACCTTTTCCAAAGATAAATTTTCATGCAAAGAACTGAGAGATAGAATTTTGCCCCACTTTGGAAAAAATGCAGAGTCTCAAGCAGTTGATGAGACAAGTACTGAAGGAGTAAAAACCAGTCATGCTAAATCAGATGCAGGTGCTAGGTGTTCAGCTGAACTTTGYCCAAAGAAGTCATCCCAATGAGTCATGTGTGTGTGTCTGCCTCCTAGCAGCCTGAGCTAAAAAACTTTTAAAACTCTATTATCTAATTAAGATAACAAGGCATTTGAGAAAGGATCTTTCCCATCTGGATGGTTTTAATGAATCAGCTAAACTGTATGAATTTGTCAGCTGTAGTCTGCCTCAGTTAAAAAGATACAGGTGGTGTAAGAAGATGAAAGAGTTGGCCTGGAGTCAACTTCAAACTGCAAAATTTCAAATCTAGTTCTGTTGCAGCTCTGACATTACAGGCTTTGGGGCACATGTGTAAATGGGGGTGTTTTGTTTATTTGAGAGCGTGCATTTCTTTTATCCTGCAGTATTACTGGCTTGTTCGAGACACAACTCAAGTGGCTGCTCTGCAGGTGTCACATGTCTGGGTAAGAGTAACAGCGGGGAAGTTGCTCGTTGTGTCCTATGCTTTTACGTGGAGCAGAGGCACATATGTGTATGTGAGTGTGGGTGTTCTTCGTTTTCTTCTGAGGAGAAGGCAGATTGCATGTTGCACGCCATGGGAGATGGGGAAGGYGTACTGCTCCGGCATGGCAGACAGTGGATGTCGATACGACCGATATATATTGACAAAAGCATTTGATGTGCCAGTCAGAATAGGGTGTCCTCCCAGAGACAGAGGGCAGGTGTTGCCTGCTGACTTGAGAGGTGTTTACGAGCAAATAAATCTTTGTCTTCTTTCTGTTTGCTAAGGGGGATTTGCTAAACTGTGCAAAGAGGTAGGAGGAAGGCGTGAGCGCCTACCTGCCAGTGACAGTGTTTTGCCCAGGTCCTTTTCTCTCCAAGAAGTTAGCATCAGAAGTGGTTTTTGTACCACTTCTAAAGCGTTGTTAAAATACTCAGAAAGGGAGGACTTCTATCTCTAAATACTGAGTCAAAGCATGATCTTGTTAGAACATTTAAAAAATAGTAGACCTAGTATGGTCCTAGGCACCAACGGAAAGGCAAACACACTTGCAAGGGAAGCTTCTCTGTCCTGTGGTTTGTGGTCTGCAAATTAGGTCAGTTGGTTTATTTGAACTATATAGAGATTTGTTAAAATGCATGATTATAAAAGAAGTTCGAGAGTCAAACATTGCTCTTTTCTGATCCCCACTGTATTTTTACAGAGTAATGTGATGCGTGTTAGTTACCTTCTTAGTCACCTGTGTTACTTTTGATAAATACCAAATGTCAGGTGTAGAAGGCTGGAAACTAAAATATTCACAAGTTCACAACCATCTGTGAACTGAATGTGAACCATTGCTTCAGTCAGAGCGAGACTGGATATTTAATTTATAAGAGATGATTCCAATTAAAATACTTATTGTTTTGCTTTTCCTTTTACATTGGAATATGTGGAGCCTGTTACATAGAAGTTCCCCAGGGCTACCTCAGCACAAACATATAAATATTTTTTCCTTCTTCGTAGTTACTCACTACTAGTTATAATTCCCTTGATCACCAGTGTTTGACAGCRTGTGCAGTTAAGAATTTATCCGTGATATTCTGAAATCTCATTCTTTTTCCAAAGGTCTAAACAGGCCATGACTTCATCAGATTAGGTGAAAAAAGAAAAATTCTAGTAATTAGCTAGGTCCTTCTTTAAGCTGAGGACCAGGGGACCCTAGTCAGGCTTCATTCCCTCATTCCTGTTTGTACCCCTACATCTAAAAGAAAAATTGTCGCATTCTTGCCAGCAGGCATATTTAATTCCTCGGCGTTGCACAAAGTTCCTTCCTCCCACGCCAGGGTGTTCAGAAAGTAGCTTGGTATTTAGGAAGCTCATGTTATATGGGCCTTAACTGTGTTGCTCATTTCCCATATCTCTGTTAAGGACCCATGTTGTCTGATCTGGGATGCATTGCRTAAAACTTTAAGTAGCTGTTCCCTCCAGGGCTCTGCCCACCGGTCAGATTTTCTAGGACTGGAACGTTGCTGTCAGTGCAAAGGTTTGAAAGTTTCTTTATGCAGGTACTGTGTTTCATATTTTACCTTTTGAATTCCTCTATTATTCTTAAAAACACATGAAGAATTTTTCTTACACTAATTAAAAACATATTACATGTGTTTTAGACCAAGCCAACTGATGCAAGCTTTTTTCAGCTGAGTTTTATAAAAATGGTTTTCAGCTGTTTGCAGTAAAGAAAATGGGTAAAAAAGGAGCTTTTTTTTTTTTTGATTTTTTTCCTCTCATAATTTTGACTACAGATTCTTTTAAATGTGTGGGTTTTTTTTTTAAATGGAGAAAAACTAGATCTAGTTGTGTTTTGTTATAAAAGATTAGTCTATGAGAATTACTAGCCAGAAGTTTTTACAACGAAGATGGTAACCCATGAGATAATCTATTTGGAGAAGCTGGAAAGGAATTTGTCTCCTTTTGCATATTACAGAAAGTAAGGACAGTAATGAGGGTTGTTTTGGGCTTTAGTAGGTTATGTACCTCTTCAACTTGTTTCCTTAGTCTCAGTCATTAATTTAACCTTAATTCCTTTTCTTCTTTTATTAGGTTCAAGATGGATTTTAATGGAATATCCTATCAATATATTAAAAAAAACCCCTATAATATTGGCAGTAGATTGCAACTAGGCTAATCGAAATGTGTAATGAATTGTTTGCTGTATAGTTGTTCTGGTTTTCTGATTACAGTGGTGCCAAAACCTGAAGTTGAGGGAAGTTTAAAGTTCCTGTTACCCCTYAGAGCTTGACTAATTTGAATTTATACTCAAACTGCGCCTTATGTCCTGGCTTCAAATGAGTTTTTGGAGCACAGGGTTTTCTAGGCTATCCATTTGGGGCTCTTCTGGCTTTCTGAGGATTCAGCCCCCGAGTGTGAACTGACCATGACAAAATCCATCCTCTGGGGGTGGGAAGGAGCCCAGGCTACTCGTACAATAACAGGGAATTTGGTGTGCCCTTTCGATTTCTATCCAAACAGTTTATTCCATTTCCTAGCAAAGGCCAGATACTTGTTCTTAAAAACTGCTAATTGGATTGAATATGCTTGCAAACAGCCGCAGGGGTAGTAACAAAGAACTGGTGGAGCGGAGGGACAATGCCGTGTGCTGAGCTTCAGGCTACATGACAGTCCCAGGATCATTATGGAYGGCTGTAGTGCATCTCCATAGTTAAGGTTGCAACTGATTTCCCATTTTATTTTGTTACATCAGGTTATTTGTTTTGTTGTATGAGAAAACTTGGATTTGGGAATGTCCTTTGTCAGCTAATTTTGTTTTCAACAAAGCTTTTTTTGTGCATTTTCAGTACTAATTGAGGTCCATCAGTGGCTATATGATTTAATGGCCTTAATAGGAATCTATGAGCACAAACAAAACACTGTAAGTCACAGCATGCACGGAGAAAAGTAATTTTCTTTCTATGGAGGGGTAAGCAGCAAAGTTATTGAGCTGTATAATACTGCATACCCTAYAGGTCATTCAGAGAACTGAGATTTGAGATTTATCCACTTTTGTGCAATAATGTCACATGAACAGAGTAAAGTATAAATATCAATGACTTCTTTGTTCCTTTATGTGGCCTTAACGAGTGCTCCTGTTGTTGGGAGTTACAGCAGCTTACCATGCTCCTGCATGCTCTCATACAGTATTGACATTAATTTAATTGAGCACATTTTCTGGCAAATATTGTTTTAAGATAATTGAGGATAAGTGGGTTTTTGTTGTTGKTTTTTTTTTTAATTATCCACCTACTTATGATTCTGGTAACCTAGGTAACTTGTACATGATATTATATGGAGATGTCTTAGTTTTATTGGGACAGCCTGATTTGATTTTATTTTATTGTCAAGAAGGTGGCAACCGTGCAGAGATTTTTACATGAAGATGGTGAGAACTGCTACGCAATTATTAACCTTTCTGGTATGGGGCATATGGAATATAGTTTCATAATCTGTTTTTAAACATGCTATGTTTTATTATATAGATTATAAAATCTATCTTTTTCTCCTTCTGCTAATAAGACAAGGTTTAGATTTAAGCAAGAAACACAAAAAACACACATTCACAGACATATGCCGTGAATGGTTGCAGCTGAATAGGTGTTATTTCCCATCTTTTCTCTTTTGACCTTGTTAGCTAGAAATCTAGGATGTCATCTCAGGCTAATTGTGCAGCTGGAGTGTATGCATTGTCTCTGGCTGAGGGAGATCTTTTGATGTACATAGAGATTTAATTATCAATACATCTCATGACAACATTTCAAGAGTGGTAGAGAACAGAACAAGTGCGTCATTTTTTTGAGCTATCGTTGACATCTTCAAAAGCCCATGGGATGTTGACAGAGCATAATATGTAAAATTTCACGGTGTGATGTTGAGTGCTACTATCAGGCTTTTAATAAGGAAAAAATATTATTTGCAGAAAGAAGCAAGCTGTGGATGGCAGGTTATTTCATGTTGGAATAATGTGCCATGTGTCACGAAGTGTATATTTTATTGCTGCTCTGTGCCTACTCCTGCTACCGTGTATGCAGCACAGTCTGCCATTTCTTGTGTGCTACCCCTTCCCCAAGGGGAAACCCATTCCTTGTGCGAAGATCCGTTGCCTAAGTTGGTCAGGCACTAACCCACCTTAGTCCATGTTCTGTTTTTTGGGATTTATGGAAAAGACAGGCGGTTTTTTCAATGGAAATAGTGAAGAGAACGCCCTCTGTGGAGTGGACCCAACCAAACGCGCAAAGAGCTGGGCACTCTGGCCACTGGCTGGGATCAGCTCATAATACAATCCTTGAAATGAAATAAAATTCATTAAACCTTCTGCCTTTTTTCTTTTTGTTCCAGTGATATAGTAAATCATATAGAATTAACATTTGTAATCTTGTGCTAATTCCTGGATAGACATGTCACTGCCTAAAATGTATGTGTATATTTATTCCTTGTTACTGACATGCCAGTGACAGTCTCGAACTGTGGGCATCTCGCTCTGACTTGCTCCTGCTACCTTGGGGCAGACATGAAAGTCCTCTGCCTCTGTTGCAAATATTTTGGTTTTAAACCACAAAAGCATAACCCATTTTTTCCCTGAAATGCTTTGATATGGTAATGATCAAAATATGGTGTGATTCCAAATGAGGTATACAAACTTCCTTGTTCTTGGCATGAAAATATTACTCTCTGGAAACACCTTCTGTGTCAAATGATGGATATGTTCATGTGATTTATGTAAGTGATTGTCAGGAGGTTTTGTAGCTCATCCAATTTGAGCAGTCAAGTGCTCTTTCCTTGCCACTTACGACATGCTTGATGGATTTTCATGATTAGCTAACGTGCTTCATAATTGTCAAAACTTTGCAGTGGTTTTGCTTAGAAATATTGAGGGAGGGGGAAGTAAGTTCTACCCCGCTATTCTTTCCAGGTCCTAATTTTTTCCAGTTCTCTTTTATATACCCAGTACATTCGCCAAGTCAAGTAACCTTTCACAACTCTATTTGCTTTGCTTAACTCTCTCTCGGATATGTGCACTGTTTCTGTATTTTTATTTAGGAAACGATTTACTGTTCTTCACTCAGGCAGGGTTAATACCTTAGCATATGAATATTCCAGTTGTATTTAATGGGTGTAGCTTGGTCGGAAGATACTGTGCTACTGAGAACATGACACGCGTTTTCTGTCTAGTGTTTTATAACTTCGATTTTCTGGGTAAATGCTGATGTAACGKTTTTTTTGTTTGTTTGTTTCTTTTTTTCCCTGTTACATACAACATTTTCAAATGCTCTTGGCCTCCATTTTGAGTAAGCACCTACCTCATTACTTTGTTGTCTGGGTCATTAGTGCAGATGCTTGAGAGACCTACCAAGGATGTCCTTCCTGTCGCTGTAAAGACGGAGTTGTTTATGGTGCCTCGTATGATCTTTAAATCTGTGATTCGGTGATTCCTAGCCTGTCTGCCTCGCGGCTCGAGTGGCCTGTAATGGCCAACCTCTAACCCGCGCAGCGCGGCTCCCGCCAAGGACTCCATCATTAAGGGCGGCAAGGCCAGCACCTCTCTACAGCTCTCTTCCTCTCTGTCACTTATCTGTCCGCCTCGGCCAGCGCTAATTGCAGTGGATGAAACAGAAAAAGATGGGGAAGCRCAGAGGAACCTCACGGTCCTGCTTCGGGCTTGCAGCGCTGGCGGAGAGTGCACTGCAAGTGTTCGTGTCGTCGGGCCCGCCGGTACAGGAGAGGTGGCCAAGGCAAGCGGGGTCGGAAGGGACCGTGCGAGCAGCGAGACCTGTGAACAATTAATGCAGGTTGTTTCAATTTGTGGGAGGCTGTAAAGCATAGCCAGGCTCGACCCTCAGCTGGGTAAATAATAGCGGGAGGACTCTGAAGGCTGCTGCAAGGAGGCTGTAAATAAAGGTTTAAAATCTGCAGAACTAATAAAACTGGGGAAGACAGGGAGCAAACTGTTGTAAATGAAGTGCTCTAAACTTTGGATGATTTTTGGAATGGAAAAATGAAGAAAAAAGGGAGACAGTTCCCCCTGCCTGCCCCCCCCCCCAAAAAAAAAAAGAAAAGCTGGGGTTCAGATGGGAAATTTGGATCCTGGAAACATCTGTTGGGGAAAGGGGCATCAGCCTGTGCCCCGTGACGAGGAGAGTCCTCTTGACTCTGCAGGGAGGTTGCTGCTTTATGTCCCCTTCTGAAATGGAGATATCTCTATGCTGAGGTCCACTCTGAGAGTGGCAGGGTGATTCCATAAAAGGGACTGGGRTTTTGTTTTTCTGCTATATCCCCAAGCGCCGCCAGGTGAGCTTTTGCTGTATGCTAACCCTTTAGGTGTGTAGGGGCAGCTGGTCTCGGCCGAAGCATGAGCTCTGGGGTCGCTAGCCACTGCGTGCGCAGGGCACCAGGGCGCTCTCGGTGGCAGCAGGTGAACAAATGCCGTCTGCATCCATCTGCTTAGGCTCTGACGACGGCAGTATATTACCAGGTTTTCATTCAGAGGTCCTACGGGCAGATATGTGGAGATCCCTGTTTGATATAGTGCTTGTGTTGGAGGCGAGAATATATAAACTGCATCCTGTTAAGGTTCTGGAGGTGTATTTTATCAGTCATTTTTCCTCCTACCTTCCATTTTAAACCTTACTGTGAACTCGAATCCTCCCTTTAATTTGCCTGAAGGAAATGCGAGTCCACTATTCTTGTATTTCATTATTGACTCCTTGCAGCAGGAGTGTTTTATCTTCTGGAGGCAGCAGCTCCGGGTGCCTTAGGGAGGATGCCATACAGCGTAGGCAGCACGGCGTCAATCAAGATCGCTGTAGAAGGAAGACAAAACAGTAAATGCTGCCGTCATAACATGTTTGACCTAGGTCCTTGTATATGCCAGAGACATCAAGAAGTTACCTCTGTAAGCAATCAGTGCAGTGTTTCTTGCTGCTAAAATAGTTTTACGGGTTTTTCTTTTTTCCTGCTTAAAGTTTTGGAATTGAAACCTTTGTCCTTGAAAAGTCCTCACAACATAAAATGTCTCAGAGATGAGAAACCAGTAAATGTGCTTCCTGAATTGCTTACATAAATAACTGGAAAACTCATTTTCTTGTCTCTTCAAAATATCGCAGGTCAGTATATCAGAGGTGGTGCAGTGTTTCAGGCTTTCCCTGATGGCCGTGCAAGGGCCTGGACGTGATTATGCTGGTTCATTTACAGGCAGCTTTGGATGGGGAGACCTGTTAAAATGTTTTGCGAATGAGAGAAAATATTTCCTCTGCTGGGCTCTCCACTACTTCCTGTCTCTACAAAGTTTAGCCTGCTTGCTCACATCTTGTCAGTGAAAACATCCAGCATTTTTACTAAAGAAGTTGGTGCCTTTGCAAATTAGACCCGCCAAATCCCATGAATCCCATGGTGAGGTTGCTAGCTCTGTGGAGGAGGGTTGCAAAAATTTTTTTTAATTTTGAAAATTAACATTCAAAATGAAAATTCTAAATCATTGCTAATTCTTAGATGACTGCTGATCAAAGYCTTTCAATTTTTTTACTGTTGGTTTAAGCAGGGATAAATTTATGCCAGAGCTGGCACTTTCTGAAAATCTTACCCAGTTGTAGGTACATAATAGGAGACATGATGTAAAAGGGAAGAGGAATGGGGAGTATTTTAAAGAATGTAAAACAAAAACCAATGAACGTGTTGTATGGGCTTTCTAAAACCCAGCAACTGGACTTTGCTTTCAATAGACCTTCCTGCAGTTGCCAGTCTAAAAGCCATTGTTTTGGGAAAGGAAGGGAGCAGAGCCCCTTGCAGGTGAGTTCAGCATCAAAGTTAGTTTGAAAGAAAAACCTAAAGAGAAATAAAATAAATGTTAAAGAGAATTTCTCATTTTTCTCTTTAGAGGCCTGGCTGCATTCACAAAGCAGTCTGGCCACTCTGCAGTACGTGGTAGACCCCCACTGAAATGTATCCCCATCCGTGGCATCGAAGACGCTCTGTTTCCCCTGGCTGGGAGTCACTGCGAGGAGATGATGGGCTCCCCGAGAAAGGCATCTGTCACCTTAGCATTTAGGCAGGTCACTTGCTGCAGCGAGGCTTCAGAGGGACCTTTCAGTTTGCATTCCTGGATAGTGCCTCTCAAGTCCGCTCCCCCAGCCACTGGTCCCCGAGCTGCTCTCCAGCGAATTCCTGGATGTGCCGGGTGTAACGTTGCAGTGCGCGCCGCCTCCTTTTGCCCAAACGCGAAGGGCTCTGGGGCTGCGCCTGTGCGCGCGCCCCGAACTTTGCTTCACCGGCTGTCACCGGTGCCAGCAGTGGGTCCCTCCTGTCCGTGGGGAGAGGGAGCAGGTGACCGGTGCTCGTCACGTGGCTTGCTACTAACGCAGAGCTGACGTTAGTGTTAATGAGCAGGCTCTGTGTTGAGCTGGACTTGGACTGTGGCATAGCTGAGGCAGGTAATATTTATGGCCGCGCTGAAAAACAAGCTCCAGAGCGGCCGGCTTGCTTGCTCTCCCCCGTGTTGCTGCTCCAGCTGCTTCAAGCGTGTTTCCAGCGATGCATTCGCAGTGCGTTAGGGAGGGTGTGCATGTGCGTGCGTGTGCACCTATTAATCTCCGAAGCAGTAATTTTCAGTGGAGTTCATAATCTCTAGTTTCCTTTGTAAAGAGCTCTCTGTCTGGAGAGTAAATGCAACCCTTTTTTTGCTGGGTCACTTGCAGGGCAGCCAGGCAGTATGAATTTTCCTAGTCTTGCTGCGCAGGTGACCTGAATCTTTTACCGGACTGGGTCTTCCTTCTCAGCAGTGCCACATCTKGGAGCCTTCCCTGCTCAAGCCTGGATTTCGCTCTTGAGCAGACATTGCCAAATTTGCCTGTGCAGTAGCTTTTGCATTTTTGCTCCAGTACCTGTTCTGTGATCTGGACAACAGTTCTTCAAGCACTGAGCTGAGATCAGCAATTCTGTTTTTATTTATCGGCTTTTCTTCGTCAAAGCACTGTGGACAGTATTAATTGATAGCTCTTACTCCACCTGGTCTTCCCTCTTCTCCTTGCATTCCTTATTCATTTTAGTCTTCTGTTACAGGGGTTGCAATATATATGAAAATATCCAAGTGTTTTAGGCTGGCAAGCATTACATTACGGACTGTGACTGTATGGAAAGTTGGCAGTTTCCCTAAATGTTTATAACAGTGAAATAGGCTCTGGAATGTATTTTTGCCCTTCATGGCCACCACAGCAAATGATAAAACTACATAAAATTTTGTGAAGATAAGAACATTGTGAAGGGTAGGACTGTTACGGGATATTCTTTTTCTCAGCTGCATGATACAAGGTGAGATTAAAGCTAAGTGAAATTCGTGGCCAGCACAAGAAGAATGGTCACAGAAAAAGTTAGTGACCAACTTTAAGAGAGCAATGTTTGCTGCTGGAAGATCTGGATAAGCAAAACCCATTAGTGCTTATAAAAGAAATGAATTARATTTTTGTAATGTAGAAGAAATTAATTTGATTTTGCAATGCTTAATCAAGATTTCATAGGAGAACGACACAGTTTTCCCAAAAGCTAAGCAGTTCTGAAGAGCCATGGCATCAAGCTCTCCGGTTAGGGGATGTGAAGAAAGAGCAGGGCAGTGCTGTGCTCTTCTAGGGGAGATCATTGGTTTTGGTTGATAGCCGAGCTTAAGGTGTGAAGTACCTTCTTTTGAGAATACCCGTAAAGAGTATTAGCAGTTTATTGGTATTGATGGGCCCTCCCCTCCCCTTCTGCTGTTTTCTGAGTTATTTAGCTGTGTGTATGCGTAGAGGATTGAGGTAAGGAGCTTTGATACATGCAGCTCAATGAAAGTATTTTGAACAACTGTTGGGTTCAGGAAGTAATATTTTTCCTTCCTATTTGTTGCTCAGCTCTCTTGAAGGAACCTTTTGGATTTCTTTTCCACCAAAGTATGGTTTTGTTACTGGATGTATTGATAAGTTTTGTAAATGTGACATTGCCTTGCCTTCAGAGCATGTTTTGAATTCTGACTTTCCGTGTGGTTTTCAACACCTCTGTCGTTTGACCCCAAAATGTCTTTTGACCCTCACTTGTAAACTCATATTGTCTAACCAGATGAAGTGTCACCTGCATTGGCCTGGGGATCCTTACATGTTAAAGGATCCTCCCTGGACAGTATATACGTGCCTTTAGGGCTTGTTCGGATGGCACAGCCTAGAAAGTTGAGGCAAATCAACAATCAGTGCAGTCAAAGCACATAAATTAAAATGTGAATGGTTTTATCCAGGTGCAAAATGGCCTTAAGAAGTGCTGGCAGGGAGAGAAGTGGTGGGAGTTGGGTTTCGCATTCAGCAGGCCTGTCAGTTTGTACTTTTTAGAACTCTCTCCTTAGATCCTGTTTCACATAGAGGCAGTTGAAATCTTAACTGCGAATCCTTAACATCAGTAAACCTAATAAATACCTGTTTACATCACCAAGCTAAATGTATGAACTGAAGAAAATGCACTAGAGAAAAATTTGAATAATGCAAAAAGTGATCTTAGCTCTCTCTGCTAATGGTTATTTAGTGGTTCGACTCATAGCCACTTTACAGGGTACTAAAGCCCTGAATTTGAGGCTGGGAGCTGCAGGCGGTCCATGTTGCTGGACTCGGTCAGGAGGGCTTGGGCTGGCCAGGGGTCCCTGGCCCGGCAGGAGCAGGGCAGACCTGGTGGTACAGTGAGCCCCAGAGTCAGGGGGACCATCCTGCTGCAAGTTAATGACCATCTGCTACAAGAAAGGCTCAAGAGGTGGTATCCAGAGTGACAGTTTACATTCAGGAAGTTCTCACCAATTAAGGGCTTTCTTTTTAATGAAAGTTTGCTTTTGCGTGGTGAATGATTTATGGCAGGGCTTTAAATGTATTGCTTTGACTATGCCTACACACTTTGAACACTCTAAATAAAATCAGAAAGCTTTGAAACAAACTCATAAATATTGTCTGAGCATTCAGAATATATTGCCTTTTGGAGGATGTGTAATGTAGTTTATCACCAAGCAGTTACAGGAAGATATTTAAACTATGTAGACATTGTTGCTTAAACCCCAGTAATATAATTACTCCATTAGTTACTGAATCCTGAAATAACCTCAAGCCCCTGAGATGTGAAGTAGCTGATGCCAGGGGGCATATGTTGTATTTTAAACAAAGCAAGCTATTTTAAACAAGAATTATTTGTTGTCTTTTGTTTAAAGCTGTGCAGTTGAATATTTGAAAAAAGTTTTGTACTTTTTGTCTGCTCAGATAATTTTTATATTGGACTTTGGAACTGTAATATTTCCTAATGAAACACAGATGAGCAGAAGCTCCCCCCTACCCCAAGTCATTTGATGTCCTCAACCGCTGCGTCACAGAGAGATGTGTCACCTTCAACTAGATCTGGCATGAAGGAGAGCAGTCGGCCGATGCTTCTGGGATGGAAGAACAGCCCTGGTTACCTAACTGGTGGGCCAGTAGATAGCAAACCATCAGAAATGTCTATACAAACAGGATTTACACAGGTAACATATTCCTGGTTTCAAGGATATGCACTCTGCAAAGCTGGGCTCTCAGATATAAAGGTAATCTTTTTGTTTAACAGGTAGGGGGAAGAGAAGGGGGTAAGCCTGTCCGCTAAGAGAAGCGGGTGATTTCTCTGTTGCTGTAACTGACAGTGGGTGTTTAATCTCAGCTCCTTCACTGTGGAAATATTTCCTATGTATTTGTACAGTGATATGCGATATGGAGCACAGACCCGTAACTAGGGAGCCTATGTAATTATTTCAGTTGGTAGCATCGATATCGCAGCACTAACAGTGAGAGCAAGATCTTGCAGAAGATCCAAGGGCGTTCACTCTRTCTTTTTGATAATTAAGCATTTTGGTGCTCAAATCCTTGTGTGCATACTCTGGACAGTTTGGCCATGTTTGAACACATTAGACCAGCTGGCAGTCACRGGCTCATTCTGGCCCTCAAGGTGGTTTTGTGACCAACACATGATTTTTTGATCCTGTTCAACTGTGTCTGTACATGCTTCAGAGTTGGACTCTGCAAACTCTGCTTTTTCTCTTTTGACTGTGCAGGGACATGAAATTAGCCCAAAAAACAACCTGGGAATAGTAACTGGGTAATTTCCTTGGTTCCTCTTTGACTTGATCCCTCCATTTCCATTCCAGTCCTTGCTTAAATTGTTTAAGCCAAGAAACTGAAGTGAGGGTATAAATGTGCTAGAGGACTTAATCAAAAGCTTGGGGCCGAACTATTTTCAGGTAATATATTTAACATATACTCTTTACGCTGGATAATGACAAAATGGTATCCCACATGGGCGTCTTCACACTGTCTGTCCTCCTTCCCAAATTAATTATTGATGGGGAAGAAGGGACAACAGTAAGAGAACGTTTATTTCACAGAAGAGTTATCGTCTTAAATATTCTCATTGTACTCTGTAATTTTCTTTTGCTTTGAGCACTAAGTAACTTTATATCAAGCATTGATCCTATTTTGTTGAAACATTTGCATGGTCCGTTGCTTTTGATTTGTTAAATAGCACATTTGAAGCCCTGTCAAGCACACCCATTCAGGAAAGCTGTGCCAGCCATTCATAATTTTACTTGATATTAAATTATACAAGTTGGCTTTGGAAAAAAAAACCAAACAGCTTGTGGGATTATGTTCTCTGTGATTCTTTTGAGTCTGTTCCAGAGCTTCAGTTTAAAGGTATTTCTAGTTCTACCTGAAATTTTAGCTGTGTGACATTTACATGATAAAGCCTTCTGGTGGGTCCTTGTGCTATCAAACATCCTGGAACCGAAGGGCTAATAATGCAGCTCTGTTTCCCTCTAAAGGTATGTATCTTTGGGTATTTGGATATGTTTTTCTTAATTAATTCTGACAAGATGTTGAGAACTCCCTGGTAGTCCAGAAGCTAGTTTCAGTATCTAAAATTTTTATGTGACTAATCCTTTTTTTGACTTTTGAAGGGAAACAATCTGATAAACAGGAGTATAAACCAGTTTCCAGAAAATCCTGGAAGACAGCTATTTTCTTGTCTTCTTGCAATCTTCCAGTAGCTTTTTTGGAGGTTCAGAGCAAAATTCAGATGCCTCCAGTGTCAGGTATTAGAACATGTATATGCAAGATACTGTTGGAAGAGGCAAACCAAATCAAGACTGGGAATGGCTGCATAGCCAATTAATTTTGCTTTGATTCTTTGCTGTCTCTGACTATGTAGACTGAGATATCATTGAATTAAGATCTTGGAGATAAGTATTTCTTTGACGAGTTTAGAGAAATTAATTTAAACTTAGAGCTGAAACATTCTTCTTATACAAATTTCTCTTTATTCTTATTCCATGCTGTTTTCTGTGCCTGTCTTTTGAACAGCATGATTTTTGGGTTTTGGGGTATTTTTATTTTTACAGTTAGTGCGATTACTGCAGATGTGTAATACCAGTCTTGTGTACAGCCAGTGTCTGGCCTTAGTTAGCAATTGTTTTGTACTCTGTGGTGATGATTTCCTTCCTACCAGCCCAAACTCCTTACATGCACAATTGCTGCATTTTCTGTGCAATTGGAAACCTTTTCTATACTAAAGTGCTTGTGGGTGGAGGTTATTTTTTATCCTAAACTTCACTGGAGTTGTGGAGCTGTTGTTAAATACTTGCATTTCCTTAAGGTGTAGAGGACTCGACCACACCACCACCACAGCCTAGAGCAAATAACAGTTCTTTCCCAAAGAACTTCTTGTCTCGACATTTAAAGCCTTTTTTCAGTGAGGGGAATCCCTCTTCCCCCACCCCGGGCACCATCCATTTTGGGGGGGGGGTTAACCTTGGTAAACTGTAATTAGAATAAACTCTTGTGTCATTAACTGAGTTACGGAGCGGTTCCTCTTTCTCTGCATGAAGTATTTCTGGCTCTTGCAACCAAGCGCTACCTGTGTCGGTGTCTGGGAACGTGCTGCTGGTTTCCAGTGGTTTTCTCTGAGCACACGATGGCTCAATTGCTTCTGCTGAAGCTGCGACGAGAACGGCGCTTGCGAGGCTGCGGGCGCCTGCCCGTGCTGGGAGGGGGGCATGCCTGCCCGCACCTCCTCACCCGCCTGCGCCTGGGCAGCTCCGGTGTGGGTGTGAATGCTGAAGGTCTCCTGCTTTGGGGATTGCTGGCTACCTGTACCGCTTTGCGTATTGYGTTGCTGTACGCAGTACGTATTCATAATCCTTGGTTCGAGAGGCAGTAATTATCGAGCAGCTGTAGCCTACRATGATAGTGAGGATTTTAAGCGGCTTACTGATACAGCAGTTTAAAGCATGTTTACTGGCTAGAGTAACATTACTTCTTGTTGCCTGTCTTAATTCATTTCAGATTAATCTGTCTTACAGTCAGAAGGAAAATGAATCAAGTCAGTAACTTCGAGGGTTATGTAAAATCCGTACAGTGCTAAATAAYTGTGCAGCGCTTTGCATGTGCTGCTGGAACTGGAATGTCAATTTGACACAAATTCTCCAAAACAGAGTGTCGGGTGATCCGATCTTTCCCTCAAAGAAGAGCCTTGAAATTTGTATTTATGAACCCTGCGCTAGAGCTTAACAATCTCATTGTCTTCTTTCCCAGGATGTCCTAGGCATATTCGTTTTATTAGCTGAATCTGCCCTCCTTTGTGCGTACGAGCGGGGGGCCTGCGCGTGTTTGGGAGTGAAGATAGTTGGTGGTGTGTGTGTGTACATGTCGTGTGCCCCCTTCCATAGCACTCATGTTGAACAAATATCAAACTGAATCAGATAAGGATATGACAAAACAGAAACATATAATTGTATCAAGAGCCAACAGACTAGAAGTGACTAAATATTTTGGCAGGGTGCCCTGCTGAGGAAACTAGATTAAGTTTTTCTGTTACATTATGTGGGAGGGAAGAGGAGGTCTGGATTCTCCCCTGCTCCAAAACTCAAGTCTAAAATATGATTCTCTTTGACTGTTTAGAGGTATTTAAAATTGTTAAAAGGCAAGGCAGAATGGCATAAAGGATGTCAATGCCAGCTTTTAGCGTTTGTAGCCTGGGATCCTTTGTTAAATACATTTGCTTGTCGAACTTTTTATAGTTAGTGACTGTTCGTTAGTTTTTCCTATTTATTTTAGAAAAGGACCAGTGGGAAAAGTCTGGGCTCCCCGCCCTAAACAAAATAAATGGTGATTTCATCATGTTCTGGCCTTATCTCTGTTGTTCTTTATTCATCACAAGCGTTTAAATCGGTCCTGAGTAACTGTTGGTTCTACTCATACACCGCATCCAACTGGAGCTTTGCAAACGTGGCTCRGTGCCTCTTTCAATGTATGTTATCAGCTGCTCTGTATCAAAATTCATCCACTTTCTGTAGTCGCTTAGTTCCTCATAGGCGCCTGGCTTTGTAAATTAAGGAAGAATTCCCCATTTATTCCTTTGAATTTTTTCCCCTTTGTGGTTGGCATGAGATGCTAGGAACAATAARTGTAGGTAATGGCAGATGAGAGGTGCGGTAATTCTTTGGGCCCCCTACAGACTTGGGGTTTTGTGTCTGTCGTCCTACTGCAGCGCACAGCTTCCAGCGCCGGGGAGCCTTGCGGGACGGAGGTTTGCGTCCGATGGCTGAACGCAGGGCAAGTGGCAAAACCTTGAGATTTTGATGTACGCCGAATTGTGTGGGGCATAATTTTGACCCCTTCTTTTTTAACACAAGTTTCTTGGATTCTTTTCGGGAGGAGCATGCATTTGGGGTCTATATATCTGCTAGTCGTCTTCATTATCATTTAGAATAAACAAACTAAAAGGGCAAGCTTCAGTGTGGTACATGTTACCCAATGTGTTAAACAGTGTCATCGCCAAAGAGTAAGGAACCACTTTGTTGTTCATCTATTACCAGTGACACCTCATGAGAAAAATTCCTTTACCTCAAAGGCCAAGTGTGTGACTTCATTCTCTCTGCCTTAGAATAACATTTTTCTGTGGTAACTGGAGACACGGATGCTATTTCTGTCTTAAGAGCTGAATAATTTTGGTAAATGATGCTTATCATTGGTTTGCCCCATTGTCTGGTATGTAGCTTACTGCCTTGACCTTGGTTTATAAAACAAGATGAATGGCATGAAGCATGTTGCTATCTCGGTCTCTTGATGAGCCCTGTATCCGCTGAGACGGAGCCCCCGGCTGCCTTTTGTGTGGTTGTGTGGAAGACCAGGTTTGGGCTACTCTGAGAGTCGTGGGGGCTGAAGGGGGGAGAGGGAGGAGCCGCCACATTTTAATATGAATCCAGCCAGGGCTGACTGTTTACTTGCTTGCAAAATAAAAAGCACTGAATAATACGTGCCACCTAGTGATACCTGTAAAAGAGCAAGTTGTTTCGTTTCTCTGTGTATGTGGTTGTGAACACACAGAACATATATTAGGATAATAATATGTCACCCAGAAAGCAATGTTTCAGTGCTCCTCTGTATCCGCTGAGATGGGAATCAAAGCGAGGCAACAGAAATTAGGGGAAAGGGCATCCTGTGGGGAGAAAACACAATTCTCTTGCATTTTCACAGGAGAATGAGATTTACATTTGAAAATGCTTGGTTCATCAGCTTTCTTGTCTTCATTTTGCCATTGAGAAAGTGGATGAAATGGATAGGCTGGCTGTGAAAAAGCAGAAATACAAAAACCGAGCCCAGCCAACATTTGTTTCTGCTTTGTTAAAACAGACCATGCAGATGTATGCGCAAGAATGCCAAAAGACCAACTCTTGGCAAAGTTTATGATTTTAAAACTTTCTGACGAACCCTCGTGCAGATTTGATATTGCCGAAGGACAGAATTGGCTTTAATGAAGCACCAGTGCCATTTCCTGTAGCATTTTGTGACTTTCTTAAAAGCCATCAGTCTGAACGCTTGACCTATCCTGGGCCTGTGAAGCTCAGGAGACCTAATGAAAAGGGGTGCACATGGGATGTCTGAAAGTGGGAGTGATCAGGCAGACGTGGACAAGGGAATACAGGAATGAGATCTGAACTTCTCAAAGATACATTTCTTGTGTGTTTCTCGGGGATTAGGTCATGAAACCGGCATTAGTGCTAATGGGAATTTGTGTGGCTTCATCTTCATAAACAGCATTAACATGCACCCTGCAATACTTAATGTGTTAATGTATATGCAAACTGGCTTTAAGCTAGCACATTTGAAAGAGGCAAGATGGGGGTTTGGAGGTCATTATTACCATGTATTAAAGTAAAATTTATGTTGCGCAACTCAAAACTCTCAAACAGATGGAGCTGGAATTGCTCCCAGCATCTGGTCAAAATGCCAGAGTTTTCTTGAGAAGGGGGGAGAAATGGTGCAAGAATGCAAACCAGTCCTCCACTCCTTATAAGTAAGCCCTAACCATACGTCTTTTATTTGAATGAGGAAACTATGGTACAAAAAGAGCTTTCTCCCCTACCTGGCACATCAGATTTTGTCTTTCCTGGGGAATTTAAAATTAACAGGCTAATCTGCAGGCCRCTCGCATGCTGTGGTTAGGGTTTCCAGGAATCCCGCCGTGTGGCCAGCTCTGGAGGGGAGGCTCAAACGAACCCTCTACTCTTGCACTTGGTCTCCGCTGGCATCGCTGCTTTACCAATGAAGCAACACTGAAATGTAAGGAAATGTGAGATTTGAGGTTTTTATTGAATAGCAGAAAAGTAGCACGTTAGGCTGAGTTAAAGGTGCGAGAGGTGCGAAAGGAATGTCGTTTCCAGTGCAAATGTGAAAGCGTGTTGTTCCCTGCCTGACCCAGAACAAGAAGGGCTTGGAGGCAGCACCCTTTCACAGGGATTCTCCAGGCTCTTTTTGCTAGCTTTAAAGATGTGCTGATTTCTGTAAGTGATATATAAACCTGTGCTAACCTAGGGAGTCATATGTTTGTGCTATGGGTCGATATCTAAGGAATCAACCAACTCACCTTTCTACACAAACTSTTGCTTCTGTATCCTCTCGCTTTTGCATTCAGGTATAGATTGCATGTGGTAAAGCCTCAGTGTGAAAATAAAAACACCAGCAGAACTATGTCCCTGGCATTTTTTAACTCAGAGGTAAGATTATGTTAGCCTCTGCTACAGGTGATTTAAATTGTTGTTCTTTACATTATATTTTAACCCTGTTGTATTTCTGTGCTTATATACAGCATCATCACATGAAAGGGCCACAAACATTATCTACTCAATCAGGAATTTTCTTACTCCGTAAACCACCCCATAAATTTTAACTTGACCATTTAAATAGGAAGAGGTCTGCTACCCATAATTAGCACTGTATTTGAAGCCTGGGCTGCATTCATATTATTTAAAGTATTTAACAGAAATGAATTTCATCTGTGAGGTTTTCTGTGTAAGTAAAGGGTAAACCAAAAGGAATTTCCTGGGATCATTGCATGTATTAGATCTGAAGAGCATTTGGGGTGGTGTGTGTTTAAAATACTGTGAAAAGTGGACCTTAGGCACAAGAATTGAGGTCATTAGGATTTCTTTATGCTGAGAAATGATTGCATATGTACCAAAGAAATGAATTTATCTGGATATCTGCCACTGCCTCCTACTTCACTCTTCATAGAAAGCATTTTTTTCCAAACATAGCAGAATGTGAACTCATAGCTTAAAAGAGCTGGTGGTTTGGATTCTTTTAAAATCACTGTACAGACAGGGAAAATAATGTTTAAAATGCGCTTAGTTTTTGACCAAGATCCTGTTACGTAATTCAGGGGCTCCTATGTACAGAAAATTTGAAACAGAGTTTAAAAAAAGAGAAACACAGACTAATCAGCTGCTGAAGACTGTGTTGCAGTTTAGTCAGGAAGGATACTGTATTGATGAGGTTGAAGGCTGGGGGAGAAATGTGAAACTGTAGGATTAACAGAGATTTAATCTTACTTTGTGAAAATCCTTTTTTTTTTTTTTTTTTTTTTTTTTTTTTTTTTTTTTTAAGAGGAAGCCTCTCAGTCAAGCAGCATTAAGGAGAGCCTGAAGTAATGCTGTACTCTTCTTTACGTCAAGACGCAAGACCTAGTGTAATGCCAGAAATTACAGCTCTATCTGTTGAAGTGGCCTGTTGGTCTTCCCACTTGTATGATTTTAATGGCATGGGAGGGACTGTGTACTAGTAGCCTTGGGATCTTGTTAATTCTGATCTTTGGTGTACTGTAAAATATACTTCCATGGGTTATAATTAGTGAAGGTGCCCCTCCCCCCCCCAAAAAAAAGAAATTAAATGGCATCTGCTTTCCATCAGAATCTGCTTCGTTAACCCCAGAGCCATTGTTTCCTGAAGGCTCTTCTTAGACCCGTAGGATGCACGTAGGTGACTGCTTAAATTGCTTGCTATGGTGCATCATAGCCCAGGAAGATTAACGGAAATAGAGTCCTGAGTTGTCCGGTTTGCCAGAAAAGATGTGGAAAGTGCCATCTGCATAGCAGCTGCTTTTTCTCTGGCCTCGATTAATTTATCGCGTGCTGTGTAATAGCCAACGGGTTTTTTTCTTTGTGCAGTAYGGCGACCTTCTGAGCCCATCGTTTTCCTCTGGTGTGCGTGGGTGTTTTTCCCCCCATCTCTTCTTTAATAAGACTCGTTTCAGGCCACGCATTCATAGGTGGCAGTCTGCCACCAAAACCTTGTTCTGGCTTTGCAAAATCTCGGCGAGTGCAGGCTCAAGGGGCGAGCGGGCCCGCCGAGAGCGTGCCAGCCCACGCGTGTGCAGGGCCCCGGGATCCTGCTCCTGCCGGTGACTCTGCCTGCTCGTCTCTGTCCCTGGGAGCCCCCYGGCCTGACGTGGCAGGAGCGAAGGTCTGCCTGAGGCTTGTTTTAGGGATGCACCTTAGGGAGGGAAATGGAAAGCAGCCGACTGCTGACAGATTCATCTTGGAAGTGCAACTGGACACTCTGGTTGCTTTCGGGCAATCTCGCAAGTTAGTTCAGCCAAACTCCTACAGAGGCTGCATGGCCCCAGTGGTTTGCTTCTTATCAGCACTGTTCTCCAATCAAGAGAAAAGAAGAAAAAAAAAAGGGGGGAAAATTCTTCTTTGGACAGATTTACAACGAAACATCTGTCTGAAAAGCAAACATTATGTTTATGAAACAGTCGCTCCTAAAACAAATTCCTTCTACAGTTTTGCTCCATAGATATGTTGTGTTTTGGAGAAGGGAAGAAGGGGGTAAATCCAGACAGAAAGGAATGCGGGTTGAAAATAACCCACTTCTTCAGATGAAGAATTTTTCTCATTACTTTTGCCTAGTTGGAAACAGTTTTGAGGATTAAATTCACAGGATCCACACAAGTTTCATTCAAGCTATTTTTTCTAACCAGGTATTTCTTTTCTCTGGAAATGAAATTTATCTTGCAGCATATAAGTATTTTACACAGGGAATGGTTTAGTGGAATTTGATGAGGAATATCCCCATCCCCAAGATGTGAATAAGGGTCTGTGCCTTTTTTTTTTCTTTTTTTTTTTTTTAAGGGAAGGGGGGAGAACCTTACTTAAAAACTGTTTACACCATGGACCAGATTCTCCCTTGCAGCTCGCTCCTGTTGAAGGCAGAGATCTGTGTGCTGAGCACTAGAAGCAGAAGGCAGATTAACAGTTAGTTTTTTCGATTCTTCTGTRTTTACTGAAGAACTGTCACAATTTCTGCCATGATCCAAAACCTGTTCCAGCTCTAGAGCCCTATGACAGCCCTGAGTTGTCGCATGAAAATCTGAGTATATACCTCAGGAGATTTGACTTTTGTTTTCTAGGGTTTTGCATTCAAAGGTTATAGGTGTTTTTAGCTGGCTTTGAGATGTAAAGAAAAATTATTTGTGCTTTAGATCAGAATAAAGATACACATCCAGTCATTTTAAAAACACGAGGGGAATTACATTAAAGGAATATTTCCATACTGGGAAAAAAAATCCATCAAAGCATTCAGGGATTTTTCAAGTGTGCTGAATACTCCTAGCTGCTCCTGACTTCAGTGGGACTCGAATGCTCTGCAAGTTTTTGAAATTAATCCTATTTGCACTTTACTATAATGTCACTTGTAGTTTTCCTGAATATTTACCTAACTAACCCTCTGGGCAAAGAGCCCTGTTCTGCTGCAAGGTGCCCGTGGAGATGGCTTAGTGCAAAAAGGTGCCCTTGTGCTTTGGTGAGTCGGGGCAGCTGAGGCTCAGCGGAGCGCTTTCCTTTGGGGCTTCCTGCTTCGTTAGCGGCGAAGGAAGGCAAAGCCCTGTTTGGGGAGCTCGCGAGAGCTCGGGGGTTTGGCGGGGCCAAAGAGTGTGCGGTAGTGCTGGCGAGGGAGGAGAAAACGCGCAGCGAGGAGTTGCCCTGATTTAATGCTAAATGCCTGTGTAACGCATCTCCTTCGAGTAGGCCGACGGGAAGCCTCCTTTTGGTAAACCTCTGGATTAACCATTGCTTTGGCACCCTCCGGCGGTTTTTGGAGGGAGTCATGCAGTCCAAGCAGCCGAGCACAGGAGCCCCATTGCCCTCTTCCCCCGACCTCCTGGCAGAAGTGGGGCAGGTCAAGGTGGTTTCAGTGTGAGACAGGCAGAGAGTGTTTCCTTCTTTGGGGAGGAAAGAAATGGAGTTTGGAAAGATGATCTTGCGACACTGCACTGCTGGGTGAGTGCAGAACCGTAGAACTGCCGTGACGGTTTCCCGGCCCGGACCCCCTTGTTTTCAGGGCCAGCTGCAGCCCTCGGAGGTTCCCTCTCTGCCCTTGGGTACCCCGCGCGGGAAGGCGGCCCCGCAAAAGGGAGCCCTTGGCGCCAACAGGCTCTGCCTCCGGCTGCTGCGTGACACCCAATAAAAATGACTGAAAAACTGGAAAAAGCTCTTCAGATGCTTATAGCAATAAAGGAAAGAGAAAAATCCCCGCGTGCGTGGCGGCCGTCTCATCCGCCAGTCTGTAGCGAAGCAACCGGTGATGAGGGGATTAAACCCTGCTGGGCAAGCGGAGGTCCTCCCACCTTTGGCCTTCCGTTTAACCTGGGGATTTCAGCCCACCTTTTGCTTAGTGGTTTGGAGCTTAGACCTTTCGATAACAACGCAAGGGAGTAAAAATACCTTCATGTGCAGGTTGTGTTTGCAAAAATCAAACACTTCCTCTCCCACTCTCTCTTAAAGCAAACAGCTCCCTCCCACAAGCAAACTGGCAAACCTGAGAGCTCATCCCAGCCCCGTTTGAAGTGTCAGACCAAAATAAAGGCTCCGAAAGCCAGGGATAGCACGAAGAAGGGAGGAAGCGAGCAAACCCCTTGACTTCGACAGGAAATTCTGCTTCCTCAGAGGGAAATCATGTCAGCTTCCAGATGACATTATTGTCAACTGGAGACCCAGTTTCTTGCCCCTGATCTGACAATGAATGTGTGTGCCCTTGATCATGCAGCTTAATTTGTTTGCCTGTAGTTCTCCTCCACAATAATATATTTCTTAAATATGAGCCAAAATGCTTTTGCATTAAATACAAATGTCAGCGCCGTGGAAAACTACAAATAACAAGTGATTTTTTTTCATTCTGTATGCTAGTCTAGAAAAACAAGTAGAAGAGAAGTAATACTCAACTTTAAGTTAGATATAAACAAAGTCCAGGCAGCCAAATTGGTATCGAAGACTGAATACTTCTAAATTGGTATAATCAGTGAATTATCCTGAAATTGTTATTTTCAGGTCTCCTCTTTCCCTTTGATTAACAAGAATAATAAACACAATTGGACTTTCAAAGTGAATTTAAAACACAACATAATTGCTGCTGTATTACTTTTTTCCAAGGAACTCTATCTTGGGGGTCAGGGGAGGATCAAACGAAAGGGGAGAGGGAAAAAATGACTGGTGCCAATGTGAATGAATCAGAACTTAAGCGTGATTGCTGCAAGTTTGGGCTTTCCATGTTAGCARCCAGCATCCCTATTCTGCTGGGAGAACAAGTCAGCTTTGGAGCCATCTCAGATGCTTGTTAGTCATGTTTTCCAGCACCAGAGGAGAATTTTTCCCAGTCTGCTCCACGTGCCTCCATATGCAACTGTGCAGAGCAGTTTTCCATCCTGGAAAACTTAAATCAGAGCGGAGTGAGTGTGAGTATGAGGGAGGAGGGGGAAGGTGGATGGGAGACTCAGCTGCTGTCTCATTTTGTAGGCTGATTTGGCACTTTGGGAGACGATGCTGCCTTCTGACCAAAGGGCTAGAAGGAAACCATGTGTTCACAGAATGTTATCCAAATGTAAAACAAATATTGGGGATTTGATCTAATATGGATCAGAAGGCTTAAATATGTTTTAGATGAGAACAAATTGTCAAACTTAATTATTTGTATTGGGTAGCTTTCAAAAAAAAAGCCCAAACCTCAGTGAACTTTAGAGAAGTAAAAACAGCTTTTTGAGAATTTGAGTGGATGGCTCTTTTTCCACAATTTGGAAAAAGAAGGGATCTTCCCTGCAATGCTGCTGGCACGGACTTGCACTTCATGTAGGTGCTTTTATTTATTTTTTCCTTTATGTATCTTCTGTCATGTACCATATTTCTAGACAGCCTCTTTCTCTCCCTGAGCCCCGCACAAAGACATTTAATTGAAAATGAATGTAGAAACATCTGATGTTCAGTGGTGTTCAAATTTTTGATTCAGCCCGTCTGCTGAGCTCTGCGTTAACGCCAGTGGAAAAATGCTGGCTGTGTTTCATCACATCTGACTGTTGACTGAGTTAGATGCATTTTAGCCATTGCCAGATGTACAAGATACTGTAAAATGAGCATTTTCCTGTAGCAAATTAAGACTTGTTGGCTCTGTAACGATATTGGCTAAAACTCCTTGTTTGCACTGGGGATTTGGCCAGATTGTGCTGGTCAATACAAACAATAAACTGAGTTAGCAGAGGAGATCTCCTGATCCAGCTTGAATGCTTCTTATTCTTCTAATTAGTTAAGTTTGGGAATTACAGGATTCTGTTGTCACTACCGTCCGTGATACGAGCTTTAGATACACCCACTGTTAAATAATACCAAGTGCGTTACAGCATTTCTTAACCAGATTGAACTGGTGAAGATAAGCCTCCTTGGGAGTGGGGGATGCTGGATGAAATGACCCAGCTAGCCAGTTTCCCAGGCCAAATCCTGAGCTGCCGCGAGTTGAGGCCTTGTGGAGTCAGGAACTCATTGTGCTGTTTTGGCAAAGGACCTGGCTCGTCAGCTGAAGGCTTGCCCATTTGCTGGTAAAATGCCCACGTTCACGATGGATGGGAGACCTCTGACCAGCCACTTCCAGTCCTGTCCTCCCACCCCCTCAGCTGCAGGTAGTGGCACCTACCTGGCTGTATTTTAGCATCATATATCTTTCTTCTTATTGCGCATTGATTCCTAGGAGTGGGTACTATATGCATATCTCAGCGGGGGGATACTGTCCTATAGCTGCTGCCTTTATGCATTAGGAAAACCATTTGATCTGGGGTCTCCCAGGGAATTAGGGTTCATTCCTCTATGTTCTCTGCAGGCGCTTATCGAAGAGATGGTTTCTGTCTTAAGTAGCAGATGAGTGACTGCAGTGGATACAAGAATTAAACTGGGAAAACTGCCATGTTAAAATTAGGTCGTCGATCAGAGCAGTAAGCAGGGATCACAGGGAGAAAAAAGCAGCTGTTTTAAGGCAGTTCTGTCTCTCATCATGGAGCTGATTGGGAATTTATTGTTTAAAAAACTTTTGAGTGCCGTTAGGGGCAAGCAAAAGAAAGTGTTTCTTGTGTACTAGCCCTGCTTATGGATGCATATCTGCATCAGAGGAGCCTTAGAAATTTGAGACAAGTGACAGGGCTGTAAATGCCTAACATTTACTGCGGTTTTGAAGGGGAATGTTACCCACCTCTGGAAAAAACTACTCCCTGAGCGTCCCTGCTATGAAGGCTGCAAGGCAGGGAATTTTTTTAGCTGGTGAAACGCTGAAGACATTTGAAAATGCTGCCAAAAATGCTGGTTAAAAGACCATTCCATTGGACACATCAAGCTGACCTCAGTGGAGTATGACAGAGAATAAGGAAAGAAACTGATGTACTCCTGAACTTACCTGCAGGCAGAAGATGGTCACGGCAAGACTGGGTTAGAGGTAATCTAAAAGATAAATGTCTGAGTTGGTATCCATAAATCTACTATAGTCAGTGCAGAAATAGTGGCCTTTGAGGGAATGATTTAACCCATGTATCTTAGACACCTGTTTTGAGAAGGAAGAGCCTACCTGGAGCTGGGCTGGACCCATGAGATCCTAGACACTAGGACACCAATCCAGGTTTGGAAGATTTTGCCACTAAGGCAACAAGTGCACATCAATGTAGAAGAGAAAAGCTAAGGTCCAACGAGACGTCCGTCCTTGATGCTGTGACCCAGAGAGGCATGGACCTTTGCTAACATCTCAAGTGAGGCTTGTTTGCAAACGAGTTGAGAAGGATTGCTCTGGACGACTCAGTAGCAAAAAATGTTCTAGTGCCAATTTTCTAGCTCCTCTCTGTTCCCCGTTGTAAGTGGAGCTACGCCGTTGATATGTGTAACGATTGGGAATTGAAAGAAGCAGTGCTGCTAATGCTGCAAAAGCATAGAAGTGCTGCATACGTGCCTTTGCTGAGGGAAAATTAAGTGTACAGGAAGAAAACAATTTCTCCTCTTCTTGTTGTTTAGCTAATATTGTTTGCAGAAAAAAAAAAAGCTGTAGCACTAAAGTAAATGTAATCATAAATTGGTTTTGTACCCATGAAATGGAGAGGGACTGTTGTTTTTTTTATGATTTTTTCTTTTTGCCAATGCAGCAGTTGCTGAAAGATCAAGGTGCTGTAGATGTGAAATTTTGAGCTTCACAGACTGACAGGAGAGATGCTGAATCCCCTTTTTCCTCTGTGACAGCAGCAGTGCTGTCATGTAAGGGGAGAATACTGGGGAAGTTGAAACTCAGAGATTGAAAGTCTACAGCTGTCTTTCCTCATGTCATCTAGCCCTCTCCAGGCTCGTTGTCGTTGAAGCTCTCCTACCCGCGCCAGAGCCATCTCAACCGCTGTGTGGAAGGGAAGTTATCTGGCTGGCACTGATTATCTTGTCATAAGACAAAGGGTCCCCAAAGTAGGTGCACGTGAAGCATCAACAGCAACTCTGCAGGGAACTGAGCGCTCGGGAAGCCCGGGGAGAAAATGCTGCGCTAATAATGTATGAGGAGTATCAACTCTGCCGTGTTTAGAAAGATGCATGGGCCTCTGAGGCATGGAGTAAACAGGGCAAAGGGAAGGTTTTGGACAAGATTTAGTATTGCTTTATCTGTCTCCTTTGAAAATATAGCTAGTGTAAAGAAGGTAGCCCCTTAGAGAATTCCTTAAAAAAAATATATATATGTGTGTGTGTATATATATATATATTATATATATATATACACACACACACTCTTACAGTTATCTACCATAACCAGATCTTTTGGCTATTCAAAGCAAGGATTAATATTTACAATAGTAAAACAAGCCTGTTATTTATTTGGAAAAAAAAAACAAGTTGTATTGTGTTAGGTTGGTGGAGGGAGGGTATCTCACTATCACATTTGGTGACCTGTATTAACAGCATAAAATAGGCACTCAAAATTCATCCAACTGGGGACTTTGCCGATATCTCACCCAAAAGCCCCAAATCCTTACAGCCTAGATCCTTTTTACCCCTGTAAATAATCCCGCGCAAATCAATTTACTTTCATGAGTAGACTAAACGGGATTTGTCCCTGGTTAGCATGAAGTGGAACAGATTGCAGGCGTGCTTATCTTTTAATGTGGAGGGGCAGCCGGTGGATGTTGGGCACTGCCGCACCACCGTCCGCGCGCAGATGGACGTGAGGACGCATGGCTACTGGGAAGCTTCGGCAGAGCTGAGCATCTTGGCCTCCTGCTGCCATTAATTCACTAGTAAATGCTCCAAAAAAAAACAAACCTCAGAGCAGTTTGCCAAACCAAAATGGTGCGAGATAAAACCTCATGTGGGATTGAAGTCCATCCTTTTTATTTTTCCCTGTCACAATCCAGATATTAATGCTGCCTTCTTTATTCTTAGCATATTTTTTCAGATTAAAGCCAGTGGAATTTACTAAAACTGTAAAGCAAATTTACTCTTTAATTTATTAATTCTAATACATCGTTATTTAATATTCGATCCCCCAGTAGGTTTCAAATAGCTTCTTTCTAATGTTTGAATCCCCCAAGTGGTAACAGTTTACTTAGTGGATTATTCTTCATTTGTGTTTCTTGTGCTTTTGAGAGGGGGACAACTGTATTTTATGGCTTGTGAAAACACTCTGGTTTTCCAAGTTTATCATCTTTAGATGGGGCTATTCTTCTGTCTGCTGGGGCTCCACACACGTATCGTTACACCAAGTGGGTTATTTTTAAAATGCCAGTGTATGTCAGTTCAGGATTATGCCCCCAGATAAGTCTGGGTGGGTTTCTGTGCCCAAGGTGAAATGCATTTCTGAGAAATGCAGTCTGAGAAGACACTTTGCACCTCATGGCCATAGCCCACATGTGAATGCATTTTTCATTTTAAAGTTGGCTTCAAGATGTTGTGTGTTAAATCTGAAGTATATTTGGTTATATTCCCTAAATATGAACATTTTGATTTCCTTTGTTGGTTAAACTGTTTCTTGTGGTTCCTTGAGCTTCTCCTAGCTTCATGCTTGCTTGGGAAAGGATAATAGCTCTCATGCACAGGTAGGGGTTTCCCAGTCTCAGCTGATACAGGTTGGAGGTGACAGCATGGTTTACATTGGAGGTAAAGATGTAACTTCTAATAAAATGCTTTAATAATCTGCTTCCTGTTGTCTGATAGATTCCAGCATCTTGTCTGATAAGGCCAATATATTCCCAAAAAGTAAATGCCATGGCTCTGTTCCTCCCTCTGAAGATGCTGTGTTCTTGCCCAAACAAGCAGGACATAAGCTAAGTCCTGCCCACTGTCACAGTGGAAATATATGAGGGAGGTCAGTAGAACAGCGTTGAATTTACTGGGGTAAAACTGACAGGAAAATTTGGCCTTTACAAAGGTTAGTTTTGCTAGCAGATGCACAGGAAATAGATTGATAATGATAGTATTTTTATGATGCTTTTCATTTTGAATATTTGGTGAAAGCTATAGTTTCAATATCTAACTCCGGGCATAAAACACCTTGGACCTTCTCTTCCCTGAATGAAATTAGTAGCAAAATAACATTGAAATTAGTAGGAGTTAAATTTGGGCAGGGATGAATAAACCGATTTTTTGTTTTTGTTTTGGGAGGTGCTGAGTTTAAAGCTGGTCTTTTAAACAAGCAAACAAAAATTGGAAAGGTAATATTAAGAGATTTATTTGGGCAATATATGCCATGAGCTGATAGCTGAACTGGTTTAAACCCCAAAAATAAAACCAGAGGTGTTTGATATATTGATATCAAATAAATAAAAATGAATCTGTGGTTTGATGAATTGAGTAATGGCATTTGCAAGAACACGGCATGCCTACAAAGTGGGATCTGCTGCTCCCCAGCCTGCAGGGGGTTATGTGTGGGACAGAAGTACACCTCGAGGTTACAGGTGAAATAAACTCTTCATAACTTCTGATACAGAGAGGAAATCTAATTGATTTGACTTGATAGCTGGTGTTTTGGAGAAGGTTTGTCACGGAGGCAGGAAGTGAGTCAGCACTTGCTCGCGGCTTTGACCTTGGGATTGGTGGTTGGTTTTTCAATTTTAGTAATAATGAGCACTTAATATTCGCAGCTAAACCTGCAGACAACCGAAAGGAAATTACAGACAGATTTCAAATCTGCGTGGAGAAATGAGCAAAATAGAAAATTTTCATGCCTCATGCTGGATAACGTAAATATTTTATTTAGCTTTAAGGAATTACCTTTGAAGTGAAAAGTGACAGCCAGCTGAAAAATGGCCTGGAGCATGCAACTGAAAGACTTCTATTTTCAGTAGTTTGTTTAGGGATTATTTTATATATGTATATTTAAGTTGGGTCACTTCATATTTTCCATATACTAATGCTCCTGGTTGTATTTGTAGGCTCCAAGATATCCATGTATCTGTATCAGTATAATGTTTTAAATAGCACCTGCCAACACTACCGCATTTAGTTCTTTTTACTACTTTGGAAGTATCCAAGCAACAGGACAGGCATTATATTGCTTATGCCTTTCCCACCCTACATCCCCAAACATACAGGAAAAGCTTTTCAGACGCCGACTTGTCGCAGCCTCTTCCCTTATCCCGACTGGATTATCCCGCGGGCTGTTGGGCCTCGCAGAAGCCGGATAAGGCTCGTGATAAAAGCGATTTAAAGAGAAGTCTCCTGCTACAAGGGGAGCCATTTGGAAACGACTGCAAAATCGGCTGCCTGCCACGGGGAGGGTTGTGCCGCAGCCGGGAGCCCAGAGCGAGGACGATACAGCTGGTTCGCTGAGGCCTGACTATCCGCAGATTTATTACGTTGGGGAAGAAAAGGGGGGAAGCAGAGGAGTGCGAACTGAGTGGCGTCTCGGACCTCATTTGCCTGGCTCTTGTTTTTCCAGCTTCTTGTTAATGATGAATGCAGTAATCTTTCCCGGCGAGTCGTTAGACTAGCCAGGTCTCGGCGCGGAGGCTCTGGTCTTGCAGGAGGGAACGCTGCTCCGTGCTGACGTCCTGCCTGCGGTCGCTGCCTGCCGCTCCTGGGGGACCTCTGCTGCCCGGGGCGTAGGTGGGGAGCCAAGCCGGGGCGACACGAGCGGCGGCCGGGCAGCAAGAAGGCGCCGTCGGCAAAACGGGTGATGCGGGGTGACCCGGGTGCTGCTGGCTCGGAGCGGGGCCCTCAGAAAGCAAAGGTTTTGAAAGAAAGCATTTGCAGTGGTCACAGTAAAAACCTTTGAGTTTGGGGGTTATTTAACACTAAAAGCACCCTTTCCAAGCCCTACTGGGAGTATAAATAGGAGAGGCCCCGGCCTGCGATGCCCGAGGGGTCCCGGGGCAGGCCGGGGGCTGTGCTTCGGCGCCAGCCGGAGCCTCCTCGGACTCTCCGAGTTGCTGCTCCCGTTACGGTGAAAGCTTTTAAATATATGGGGCTTTTGCCATTGCTCACCCACTTGCGTGTGGAACCGTTTTTAGACAGGTGGCCCCTTACGCTGAAAATTGCCTTTTTGAGAGACTCTTGAGCGGCATCTATAAACTGGGAGTACCTGCCAGGAGTCCCAGCATGAAGCCTCAGGAGTGGAGGGGATGTAAGTGATGTCTACAGTTGTGGTAGGAGCTTCTCTTCTAGACAGCAGCAATCCACACTGTTGTTCCAATTTTTAATCTGTCTTCATTTCTGTAAAACCTTCTGGACTGTTGCCCTTGCCAGTGACTGACTGACAGACCTCCCGTAACGTTTGATCCATGGCTCAAAGAAACACATCTGTTCTGATGCAAATTTTGGAATCTTTGTCAGGTCTAGGTTATTTTTTAGAATTTTTATTGCAGGGTTCAAAGCTGCTTCTTTAAATTTTATAAAGACAGTTGTATGCTTCATTAAAACAGTTGTAAAATTTTAATTTAGGCTGACACTGCTAGTGCTCAGCAAAGAAACAGGTGATTTTATTTATTTGTGTTCTAAGTGCTTAGCTAAACTTGTTGTGTTTCCCCCAAATCCAGAATTAGACAATAGATTTAATCCATGAGAACACCGGAGAAGGAATCATGAGAGCAAATGAGAAAGTGCACACTTTAACTGTATACTTTTGCCATGTTTCTTGTAGCATATAGATATTAACAAAATAGTTTACTCTTGAAACTGGCAGCCAACTAGTTTAAATGAAAGCAGACATGAAAGATCGAAGAGAAGTAGGTTTCCAGAGACAGTGCTCTGGCTCCGCAGGTCGGCAGAGCAGCGGCTCTTGCTGCCTGAGTAGGGCCTGGCACGTGAGGTTTCATTCCATAACCAACGTTCAGGTCCACTTTTACAAACCCTTGGGAATAGGGCTTAAAAATGGAAAAGCTGAACAGCCCTAGTGTTGTGCGAGCAGCAGCTCTGTTGCAATGAGAAACCAGCAGACAACAGCTCCTTCTGCCGCTGTGCGCTTCGCTGCGTGGGGCTGCCCTTGCGGCGGGACCACGTGTCTGCGCCGGCTATAAGGAGACGTAGCCCGGGCTGCTTTTGTTTACGAGTGAAGGGCAGCGCTTGGAAAGAAAAAGTCCACTTGCTAGCAGTGAGTAAAGCCACGTTGTTTGACCAGTGAAGGAGATTAAGGCATAAATTCATCCTGTGGTGTTTTTTCTTTTCCCTTTTTTTAAAAAAAAGTTTTAATTAAAAAGAGGAAGGTCTGGCCTTTCTGTGCAAAGACAGCCTTTCAAATTAATTTAAAAGGCATTAGTGAATTCTGCTGAGATCTACAAGTAGGTGACTCTTCTGTCACCGCTGCTGCTCATTCCTCTCCCAGGAAGCAAGAAAGCAAAATTGATAAAACTTTGCTATGTGATACAGCTTTGAAATTTAGAATTTAAGAGGAAATTTATTGGGTAAGCAAAAAAAGAAAAAAAGTCTTGTTAAAATAGTAAAACAAGCAACAATTTGAAATATATATAGGAGTTCTGCTTAGGGTCAGAAGAATAGGAGGAGTTTCATCTCAAAGTAGGTTTCCGCAGCTGTCATCTAGAAGTTGCTCTAAAGAAGAAGATCAGCAATGCATTTCTGGCCCTGATTTTTGTCTCATTTTCAAAAAGTGAATCTAGATAAAGTGAATAAAGATATTTCCACGCCATGAGAGTAGCTCCCAGATCACTCTTTCTTCCCAGCAGCTGGATAAGGAGTCATTTTTGTAAGACCTTTTCTCTAATAAATAGCACAGCAATCTCATAAAGAAAGTAATGTGCTTTTTAAACTCAGTAACCATATTGAATTAAATGTTACGCACACTGTAATTGCCTTTGCCTGTCAGTTGTATTAATGTGAATGTCCTTGATTAATTTTTCAAGTTAGCCTGTATTAAGTGGGTAAGAAGTTTAAGGCCACCTCCCACCCAGACCTCCTGTGTCAGTCCACCTTCATTAGTGGAAGGATAGTGAAGCTCCACAGAATCCATATTGTTTCATTAACTCTACAGCTTTAATAAGTTACTTTGAATCTTGGTCTTTTAAGTCTCCCAATATGATGCAGTATAATAAGAATCACTGAATGGTAACAAACGTGCCTTTCAAGTGTGATGTGCAGCATTTATAAGCTGGGCGAATGCGCAAATAATTTCTTGTGTGCTGTAGAGTTTTTGTGCCCTGACGATAGCGCAGGGGGCAAGTGTGCCAGGCACAGCACTGGCCATGTTCGCGGCTGTATTCAGAGCTGCGCAGTCAGTACACAAGTTATAAATTCCATAAACGGTGTGAAGTGTGTGATTCCCAAAGATTCAGAGCAGTAGTTTGAAAACATAGGTAAGAGAATACTTACCAAGGGTAGTTAATGTACCATTAGCGTATACTTTCCAATTTAATGCTGATCTCACCCAGTTGTCTTGGTAATGTCCGCTCACTGTTTTACCAAAAGCTTTCGGTTCATTGTGTTAAAGCCGTCTAGGTTCAGTTTACCTTCTGAGTAATTGAATTCTGATCTCAGTCCTGGAGACTACTCCTCAGACAGGTAATTGGAGAGTCTGTTACGGTACCCAGTGATCTTGCAATGTTCAGCTCAGAGCATCTTGCAGCCAGTGGTTGTTGATATGTAAGTCTGACCTTCTCTGAATTAATAAAATACTTCAAGCTATTTTAGAGAGGAAGCTGGAGTCATTTGCACAGTGAGGGTCTGTGCCTTACAGCTGTGCTACTTTTCGCTTGGTGTCTGCAAACTTTATATTAAGTCTCTGTTCCTGCCTGATTTCTCTCTCAAGCGTCTGTGTTAACTCATGGGTCTCTGGGAGTCCTGGTGTAAGTGTGAAATGGGAATGAAATGAAACAAGCTCACTTAAATAGGGACCCTTCTTTTGTGTAAATCAGCCTGGATTATTGTGATCCAAATAAACAATCATTTGGGTGCATACATCCTGCAGCATTCTGTTTCTATTACATAGCTCTTGGGAGATGAAAAGAGTCTGTTTAGTATCTACTCAGAAAGAAGAAATGGGAGCAGGACTGTGGAAAATTTTTGCAAGACTGGGAGTCTGTTTTGTGTTACAGTGGCTTGCCTAATTTGATACAAAATTTCTTAAACATTGGTGTCCATATACAATTGACTAGCAGTTAACAACTGTTAAGCCATGGGATGCACTGTACTTTTATTTCCAATGTGCGTAGCTTTTGCTCTTTAATCCTGTTCTTACAGAGCAGTATTTTAAAGTAGTTTGGAAAAAAACATACAAAACCAAATACAAATGATCAAGTAAAAAGAAGAAAACTGGAAAAATTGGAGGCGCTTAATAGGAAGGTCTAATGTATACAAGCTTATTTCCTTAAGAGGCTTTTCTTTTTCTTAACTCCTGTTGCCGGTCTGTTCTTAGTGTGCTGTAGAACGTATACTGTAGCAAGCCATATGTTTCAGGTAAAGCTCAAAGTACTCTGCCTGGCTGCAAGGCAATATGGACAGGCAATGAAGTCTCTGTTCTCTGCTTCCTTCTTGCACTTCTAAGTAGTTGGTGCATAGGCCAATTTTCAGTTTATTCTTACTTAAAAAAAAAAAAAATAGAACCCTCCAACTAACAATAATAGGAAGATAAAAGATCACCATTATCAGGCTCTTGTTTTCCCTCTGCTTTTAGAGCAAGTAAATGCTCCAAGCAGAAGAATACACTGCTTCAGTTGCATTTAAATTTCAGCTCCCTCTTGAGCTGGGCTGAGTCCTTTCAGTGCCATACACAAGCTGTTTGGTTTGTTGCGAGCAATTGCTTCTTTTTTCCCTGTGACTAGTGGCTCATCAGAAAATAGAAAGTGAGATCCTGGCCTGAGGTCTCACTTGAGTGAGATCCTGAGTCTGTGAAAGTTGCTAATAATTTCAGTGGTACAGTCATGTCTCTACCTAGAATTAAAGATTACAAAGAATGAACGTCCACAGGGAAACCTGAGTCATTGTACTTAGTGTGTGTACTTAGTGTACTTAGTATGCTCCAGGACACAAGAAATATGAGTTGGTAAACCACTAATTTCTTGTGTGGTCTATTGCTGACTTGTAGCAAAAGATGGCAATATGCTTTTTCCTTCTATCTCAGTCTATTCTTCTGTAAAATGGGAGTTTTCATAAACGTTGCTTGACTACTGTGAGGGCAAAATAATTATTGTCTGAACAGTTAAGAAACTACTTTGTTTCTTGGTTCAGTCATGGTGATGCTGAAGAATGTGAGCAAAAATGCTGATAACCACAGTGTCGAACGTGATGCTGTGCCAAGCAAGAGAGCATAGGCTCTAACCCAGTGGATACCTAGAAAGACTGGAGAGTCAACTGAGTAGTTATATCTTTAAAATTATAGGGAAATTCCTTTAACATTTCTAAATAAGCTAAATCTCTTCTGTTCTTTGGATCAGCTTCTGACTTTTCTCTATGGGGCAGAAAAGAAATTGGCCCTGTTCCACTTTGAAGGAGAAGGTGGTGGTTGTGGGGGGAAATCTGCTTGCCCTAGGGATCTAATACTTGTGATTTAAATTAAAATGAAAAATATTTGTTAATTTTTCTAGGTAAAATGTCCTCTATAGCTGTGAGCAGGTAGGCATATTGGTATGTGTTGCAGGTAATAGTAAGTAGCATTTGGCAGTCTGCACAGATATTTTTCAATGTGCGCAGAGTGCCTAAGTACTCCTTAGTGAACAGTAGAAAATAGACTGGGATTACTGCAAGCAAATTGAAACCTTCTGGCACCGTGTCAATAGTCGCAGAGAACTAGGGGGAGGGACTGAAGCAACGTGCTCTTAAAAACCTCTGTGTTTTCTTAGGTGTTGTCTGGATAGCACTTGATAACCTTTTTCAGATCAGATCCAGCCCATACCTCTTGTATTTTTTTATGTAAATAAAGGCATGCTGTTAAAGAAGGCCCACTGTAGGAAAACCTGAGTTATTCAGGCAGCAATGTGCCTTAGGAAAGGAGAGCTGCAGCATTTTCTTGAGGAAAGTCTGATTCATCACTTGTCTGCATGCCTGGACAAGAAAAGGGTCATATTTCTGCTAGACACCGAAGTGGGGAGGGGGGCTGTTTCTAACTTGATTTATCAACTAGTGGAGATGAATTAGAAGCCTCAGGGGAGGGAAAACTTCACAGAAACCTAAATATTTTTACATTGCAGATGATTGTGGCCTCCAGACTTTTTCTTGTATGGCATTTATGCAAGCACACATTCCAAAACAAAATTAAACAAACAGTCCCTTGAAGACTCCTAATTAGCCACTTTGCTCAATACTCAATTAGAATAACCATGTAGGTAAAATATGACTGCAGTGCAGAGATTTTCATTTGAAGTTGCAGTCCGTAAATAATGTTTAGGAACAAGTAAGAGAGTTCATCAATGAATGCCTTTTGCTTGGAGCAAATTCAGCGCTGCGAACAGTTGGTAGGAGGGGAGGGTGAGATGCTGTAAACCTGATGAAGTCTTGTAATTTAAAGCAGAGGCCTAGAGTTCACAAGATTTGGGAAGATGATACCTCTGCCAGAAACCTTGGTGTGACCTCAGGCAAGTCACTTCACCTTTCTGTACCTCATCTGAATAAATAGTTCTGTTTCCTATCTGTATAATGAAGATATGCCTCATATGTCTTCTGAAACGTTAGTGTTAATAAAGCACACCAAGATGATCAGATGGGAAGTCCTTCAGAAGAATAAATCCTGAGTTGTATATACCTGTATGTCTCTCAATAGCTACAGTTTTCTTTCTGTTTTTCTCAGGCCACTTGCAAACACTTAAGCTATTTAGACTTATTTGGCATGAGAAAGAGCATGTAATACAGGGATAGACCTGAACAAAACATTTGGATTCAAACACTCTGAATACTTGAGGGATAGAGAGCAGCTGGTTTCTCTATCCAAACCTGGATCTAAAATGGAATTTTGAATGTAGTTGTCAGCTGTATAGTGAGTAAAACTTAGTTTGGACCCTTACACCGGAATTCAGATTTGACTTGAGATTTTGTGGCTAGAATCTGTTTTTATCAAATCATGATAAAGAACATTATAGGGAACTTAGCAGAATTCCACTAGCTAAAAATTACCATCTTTGTACGTCTGTTTTGGTTTCACTTCCACCAAAGGGCACAACTCTCACAACTAGTAAATTATATAGTTTCTATTGATAAGATTTATACTGTACTAGTAGCTAGTGGTTTTAGCTGGCTGTTTTGTGTTTTTCATAGTCCCTTGTATCGAGAAAATTGCCTAGAAGTGCTAACGTTGTAGGTTTGTCTTCTCCCTGCTCCGCATCTCTGGCCCCTTTTATGATTACACTAAAGTGCCTGCTTTGTACTTACTCACACTTCACAGAATCGCAGAATGGTTGAGGTAGGAAGGGACCTCTGGAGATCATCTTGTCCACCCCCCCTACTCAAGCAGGGTTGCCTACAGCACATTGCCAGACAGCTTTTGACTATCTCCAGAGAAGGAGACTCCACAACCTCTCTGAGCAACCTGTTCCAGTGCTCTGTCACCCTCACACTAAAGAAGTTTTCACTCACGTTCAGACAGAACTGCCTGTGTTTCGGTTTGTGCATGTTGCCTCTCATCCTGTCGCTGGGCACCACTGAGAAGAGTCTGGCTCCATCCTCTTGTCACCTTCCCTTCAGATACTTGTACACGTTAATAAGATCCCCTCTCAGCCTTCTCTTTTCTAGACTAAACAGGCCCAGCTCTCTCAGCCTTTCCTCATAAGAGAGATGCTCCAGTCCCCTAATCATCTTTGTAGCCCTTCGCTGGACTTGCTCCAGTAGTGCCACATCCCTCTTGTACTGGGGAACCCAGAACTGGACACAGTACTCCAGATGTGGCCTCACCAGGGCTGAGTAGAGGGAGAGGATTACTTCCCTCGAGCACTTCACTAACTGTTAGGAAAACTTCAGACTTTACCCAGGAATTTCTCCTCAGAAAATCCAAGAGATAGCACGTTTCTGAAGTGTTATGCCCCAGATGAGATAAAATGCAGCACATTCAAGAAAAGGTGAGAGTGATAAGCCTTGATGCCTTTGATAAAGGTGAATAGAATGCAGAACAAAATTTGATTTGATGCAAGGAGTAAGCAAAATTTGATGATTTAGTGATACATGTTGAAGTCATGGCATTCCATGCTCATGGAATTAAAATAGCTACCATTTAAAGAAGTATTTTGCCTAAAGTACAATAGTGATATGTTGATTATTAAAAACCCGAAGTTTTAAAAAGACTTATTTAAAATGCCTTGGGAAATTTCCAATTTAGCTTAGGTACTCACTTCAGTTAGGCAGGGACAGTGTCTTCTAGCTGTATTCCTAGGCATTTGTAATTCAGAGGATGCTTTGAAGACTAAGATCTTCTTGAAAATGACTTGCAGTGCAGCTCTTGACTTTGATCATGCATTTCTCCATGTGAACTGACCTACAGAAATCAAAGGCTGCAGTGAAGCTGCCAGGATTGGAGCCACAAAGGCTGGAAATGCAGGTTTGCATGGGAAGAGTTCCAGAGTGGAGCAGGCTGCATGAATGCTTTGAAATTTTTGCATTGTTCATGGTGTAAGAACATTCGATAGTTCCTAAAAATCCTTTTGCTTAAATTCAAAAGCAATGTAATGATTTTTGAATACCAAATTTGGGATGTTTTAGAAGGATTTATTTTTCCAATGTTGTGCACTCAGTATTTGTGAAACTGAGGCACTTTGTAGTGTCCTGGATTTGGGAAAACCAAACATTAAAAAAAAAAAAAAAAGCAACCAGAGTGAGTAAGAATATGAAAACTAGGCCTTTATCCATTTTTTAAGATAGACAGGAAAGGATAGTTCATAATTGATAACAGTTCGAAGAAAAACCATTTAACTATTTTGTGCTTTGCCTATGTCTATTTGTAGAATTCACATCAGGTATTCTTCAAAGAGGTCATTAAAAACAACCTAGCAGTTATGAATCAATTTATTATAATTTTTAATTTAAAATTGCACTTGCATAATTTTCCAAATTAGTTGGAGCCTTTGTAAAAGTACTTCAATCTTTTTTTTTTTTTCCAAAAGTAGTCAGCTGATATATCTTTAGTTATCTTCCTGATTAAATCTTTCCATGCTGGAGAGAATTATCATTTCCTTCCCAACCTTCCCTTGTCTTTTGAAAAGACCAATAGGTAATTTTACCAACTTAGATAAAGAATTCCTTTATAGCTGGGAAGCCAATTTTCTGTCAAATGTTATTGCATTATTATTAGAAAGCTGGATACTTAAGCAGCAGTGTTTTTTTTCCCTGCATAATTACCATGCCCTATGTTTTGATTAAATCCTAATGATAGCAAGAACTTTTTAAACAAATACTCAGCCCACCCAAATGAAGAACATTTTGCTGCTTCAGTTGCACTTGTTGTGGCAATGATAATTAACATATCTTGGGATATTCAAACTTTATCTGATTAAATCACAGTACACTGAAGAGGACTTTATAAATAATATTGCCAAGAACCCTGCTGAGAGAACTATGAGGAAGAAAAAAAGGAAATTTGTTAAACAGAAGCTTTGTGATGAAAGGCATCTGCTAACAGTGCAATCCCGCAGATAGATTCTCTTGCCCATAAGCCTTCCCTTGCCCTGCACCCTCCCAATAAATGGGACCAACCTGACTATTCATCGTTTATATTGCAGTAACGGGCACTGCACTCCTGGGCCCAGCAGCCTGGCTGAGTCCTGTCGAAGCACACAGCTAAGGATACTTTTCTGGACAGAGTTGGAGTCACAGAGTTGTCCACTCTGTGATAGTAGTGCCTTGTGCACATGCTCCTACTTTGTAGCAAACGAAACAGTGCTTCTCAGAAATAGAGAGTAGGAGCATGCATACAGCACAGTAACTAAGGCATTTAGTTGGTTTACCTTGCAGGAATGCAGCTTGTCCTGGTAGTAATATCCAAAAAAGCAGTCCTTATAGCAAAGTGCATGCTGTTCAAGTGGTCTCTCCTCAATATGACTCTCCCTGGTTTGTATTAGTCCTATAGTCCGGTACAAGTCTGTTTTAAAGCAGTCGGCATAAAGGGTATGTTAAGGAGGCAAATAAGGGGTATCTGCTTGGAGCAATCTACCGTAGTGGGTTGTCCCTTGATGACTGTCACCAGCTAGTTTGCCTCCAGGTAGTCCCTAGGATTAAAGAACCTTAAATCCTGGCCTCCACTAGTTAGTTTTGCAAATCCTTTACCTCAGTGATGTAATATTTGCAAGCCAGAAAGAGTAATTTGTTTTGGTTTTAAATTAAACATGTTTTAACTTCCCCAGCACTCTTTCGGAAGGCTGAGATTCAGGCCCCCATGAAGGCAGGGATGCAGTTTTCAAAAAGCACTGCCAACCTAACAACAGCAAAAAAAAGTTCTCATGTTATTTTCTGTCTGATCTGTTTTTCTCTGTTCCTTTTACAGGAATTTATTGTAACTAAATGAGTTTAGAGGAAAGAGATCTCTGTTTTTCAGGTGATTTAGTTCACATTTGCCAGCCAGCTTCACCCTTTCTCCTGCATCGTCAGCTTCCCCTTGTTGTTTGCATAGGTCTTTCCTAGAGCAACAGGAAGCAGGTTCTTAAAAATAGGAAAATGTGATGTTAAAACAGCAAAATTTGGCAGGGTAACTAAGGGGCAGGTGATACTTGTCAGATCTAGGGTTGGCAGTGTCTCTGTATTTGTATAAACGCCATCCTCTCTGTTGCAGCCTGCGCTAGCTCTTGACTGGATGTTAAGCAGGCAGTAGCCTTGAACCCATGTCATTTGTGAAATCTCATTTTCTGTGTGTGTTTGGGCATGTCAGCAAGCCTTTGAAGATTTATTAATAACAGATTATACTCTTTTAAAGAGGTGTTTTCAGTTCCTGGATTAGATGAGGGAGTGGCCCATTTACCTCTGCAGCCAGCCACCCATATCTTACTGTCTAAACCAAATTGCTCCAGCTCCATTTATAACATAACCACCAAAAACTGGCACAAAATCCCTCCACGGTGAAAGATACGGCATCCCTCACACTCCCAGTGTTGGCTCAGTGGTCTCAGGGTCAGGTTTCACATGAGCTAATGCAGGCGGTCGGAGGAGTACCTCCAAACCAGTCTGTTTGGTGCTTACTGCAGAGCTGAAGCTCAACCATGTGAGAAACCTTTGGGGTTTGAGATCTTGGGAGGCCAATGCCCTGGTGTTTTGGCTTCACTAGGCTTTTCTCCCTGCCTATTTGGAACAGCAGACTGAAAACCTAGTGTTTTGTGTTTTTGTCCCCTTTGAAAACTGGAAGACATTTTATAAGGACAAATTCTTACCGTAGGTCAACATCAGTTGGACCAGAAGATCTCCTTGTAGCCATGGAAGAAAGGGAAAGAGAGATAGCTGATTCAATTTAGAAGTTGGTGTAGAGTTTGCTGATTCATTGTTCAAGGTAATAATGTAGATCAGTAGTCCTGAACACTCCTCCTTCATGAAAAACAGAGTAACAAGGAGACATACGGAAAATGTCAAGAAGTACTGGGGAACCAGCCTCAGTTTTCCTCTTTCCAATTTGTATCATCTCAGTTCTGATGCCTGTGTTAACGTTTGCCATACAACATACAAATCTTGGATCTCTCTGTGCATTTTCTGTGGGAAAATACTTGGGATCTCAGACATTGACAATTTTTTAAATTATAGCCTGTGGCAATCACAGCTTTACAGAAGGAATTTTCACGGGGAATTTTGGCTAGAACTGGCATTTCTGTCCATCAGTGTAATTCATTTACATTTTTTAAAATATTTTGAATGTGGTTGAATAACTGCTAATCATGTGCAGGTGGTAGATTTTGAGTATGATCTTCATTACTTCTGGCAGGGAAGGAAAAAAACATCTTCATGAATAAATACTTTTTTCTTGAACTTAAGTACTGAGATTCCATCTTTGTGGGAAAGAGTTTCTTTTCTCAATCCACAGCTCAGATCTGTGACTTGCCCTTTTTGAGACACACACACTAAATACACTTTTAATTTTGCAAGATGCCCAGGTGTTCATTTTCTTCTTTTTATTTCAGTTCTGGAGCTTTAACTAATTCTGGACTCACTCCATCCACCTGGTTGAGTGCTTTTTTCTGTTCTTGATTTCTTTTTTCTCCTTCTCTTTCCCCATCTCTCTCATGTTTCATTTCCTAAGTTTTTCTGCCAGAACAGCTTTTTATTTCAGTCACCTCTGGGAAGGGAGTGGACATAATGAATTGGGTATTTTATATGGGCTCCATGGGAGAATTAGGTGTGGCAAAAAGTGGTATTAGCCACTGTTGAACCAGTGCTCCTAGACTGTGCCAGTGGACACTGTGCAGCTGACTTCCAACACGATACAGCCATGAGGTGGAAATCTGTGACTTTTTTGCGATTGCTTATGGTCCACAAAGCAAGCATGAGCCCGTAATGCAACTCGCATGCAGTTTGGTTGGAGATTGCTTTCAGGAACAGATATATATCTGAAGCGGAGATCTGTACTCATCCATCCTTGCTAATCAAGATTGCTCATGAAACATTTACTTGTCAGTGTTGGCTGTTTAGCTAAATACAGGAATAAACTTCTGCAATGTGAAGTTGAACATCAAGGATCTTGACACAGAATAACGTTGTGTGAATGGCAGATGCAATGAATGTCTCCTGTCAAATGCAGGCTATTATCTTCCACACAATCTGAAGAGGTGCTGGATGGGTGTGATTCATTTTTGTTTATTTGTTTGTTTCTTTTGTCCTAGATTGTTGATACCTGTATTACTGTTGCATTGTTAGTCATGGACTAAAGCAATCTTTAGTCTGCTCAGCCATGGAGCAGGACTCCATTTTTGTAAGACTCATGAAGCAACTCCACACATTTGCAAGAAATGATCTGGTTTCTGGCGCTGGGACAAGAAGAAGTCTTTCCCTGATATTCATTTTTCTAAGCTGCTGTTGAAAACTTGCATGAAGTTAATATTAGAGCAGCTTTAGGAAGTCTTGTTCCTGTGTTTCACTACTATTAATATTGAATTATTTTTCCCTTTGTACCCAACTAAAATGCAGTTTGTTGCAAGTTGAAATTTTCTTGTTCATCTGCCTTTGGACATAGGAATCTTCAATTTTAATGCTTCTTTTTAAATTCAATTTATATTTAATTTTAAAATTTATATTTTTATTTTGTAGTCCTCTCATTTTAGACTTTGTACATCTAGTTCTAGTATCCTTTAGTCATTGGTTAAATTACTTAAGCCTCTTACCACTTTTATCGCTCTGTTCAGATGCTGTTTTAAATTTGTCTGCTGCTGTATCTGTCTTAAAATGCATTATCTGAACCTGGATGCAGTAATATGGATGAAGTCTTGCAAGTGCTGAAGAGCAGTTATCTCCCATTTCTTATGCGTGCCGCTGCTTTTCGTAGAAATCAAGATTTTGAGTTTTTTGTAACAGCATAACTCTGTTGACTCATATTTATGGTGTGATTCGCCATGACCCCCAGATTCTCATTCCTTGTTTTGCATTTGTGTGTCAGTGTTTGCTTCCAAAGTGTATTATTTAGTTTGCTAATTAGCTCTTCTGAGTGTGCTAAGTTCTTTGGATTCAAGAGACGCTCATATTTTCCCATGTGAAGTTTTTATTTCTTTATCCTTGCTCTTTCTTCTGTTGCTATGTGAAAGACAACACACAGAAAACAAAGAAACTGCCTGATATTCTGAAGAAATGGAAAAGCAGAGTACATACAAAATAAACAGGGTGAGAAAATAAAAAAAATTATTTTTCTTTTTCAGCTGTGGTAATTTTAACTGAATTCCTAAGAATAGGAAGGGAAACAGATATCAGACATACAAATTTTAAGAAATCAAGCATAAATTCAGAGAGTACCCTTAAAAAAAGAAAGTAGAAAGAAAGCCATAGAAAGATGGAAGGAACTACTAGATAGATTGCTTGGTATTTCTAGGAACAATGTAATGGTTTAGCCAGCTAGAAATGGTTTTAGTAGTTTTTGTAAATATGATGGATAGCAGAATGGTTGACTTTCATTTTTCAGTTTAAGTATGTTTGCACATGAATTTCAGTTTGGCCTGGGTATATTAAAACATTATTTTATTGGATAAATAGATAGATTGATGCATTCATTGTTAATCATGTCTTCAAATTAATTTTAAGGGGGAATCATGAAACTGAGAACTTCTAAACATTCACATTTCTTCCTAATTTTCTTTTTTTAAATCAGCCAGGAAATGGGAATTTAAAATAGCTTGCTGATATAATATTATCAGGAAGAGAAAAATTGGGGTGGGATGGTCTGATTCCTGTCCAAATGTATTGAAATTCCAATCCAAATGGACAACGAGCACTCGGCATGAACTATCTGATAGCACAGTATCAGTGCTGTTGGCCAGTATGCAGCTCTTCAAATGTCTCGTAATCCAAATAATAAATTATTTTTACTGGGAAGATTTTAGGAAAAGCTATTAACTTTCATGCCAAGGTAAGCTTTTCATTTTTATCCTGAAGTTGTAATGGGAGTGTTTGTGCAATTCATATGTGTCTAAGTGCTGTTCTTATATTGCTGAACTCTCCTCTGAAAATGAAATCTTTTTATGGGGATCAGCCTCGGGTGGAGCACTTGCATTTCTGGAGTGTTTATCTTACTCATGTTCCACCAAAGCAGGTAATGTTTTGCAGCTCAAGCCCCCCGCCCCGAGGCGGGAAATCTGCTTGAGCTTTGGCATTTATTTAATTTCTTTCTTTCTATCTTTCCTTCTTTCCTTCTTTCTTTCTTTCTTTCTTTCTCTTCCTTTCTTCCTTTCTTCCTTTCTGTCTTTCTTTCTGCCTTTCTTCCTGCTGAGACCATGGGGTGAGCCCTGTGTGAAAAGGCCTAGTAAAATGTAAAAGGACAGACAGCAACACACAGCTAGTGATGGTGGAGTTTGTCATGAGCTTGGTTTGGGTTACAATGAGAAAATTTTGAGCGTTGCAAGCGGGGCCAGCCGGGGGTGGGCTGGAGGGGATGGGCAGGAGCCAGCTCTTTGCTATTTAGTACCCTAGTTTCTCTATATTCAGCCAGTCTTTTCCCCTTTTATGGAGGTGGCAGAGAGCTCCCGAATGAAGCCTGCATTTTGACCTCGAGCTGCCGTTTCCATTTACCCTTTTGTTGCCCTTCATCCTTTCTCTTTGCACAGAGGAAAGAATTTATGGACACGCATGGGCTGCAGCAGCGAGCATCAGGACGAGAGGTCATCCAAAGTTTGGAGGGTTGCTAATTAGCTTTTTTCTTCATGAATTAGTCAAAGCTAATTAGTGTCTGTCTTTGCAGAGATTCTGATGCGAACACAAGAAGAGAGTAGTTAAGTCGGGACTCTTGAAAGCACCAGAACAGTGCCAGCAGCCGCTAACTCCCCCCTTCTTAGTTTTTAGGATTTATCCCACAGGGGGTAGGATTTACCTGTTGCCAGACAGTGCGGTTGTAATGCTCTGAAGTCAAATAGTGTGTCTAACTCAACAGCCACGCTTGGGCGACCTTTCACTGCATTGCTAATGCAGGCAAGAGCTGTTGTAGTGCCACCACTAGCCCCTGTGCTTATTTTGAGGGGATGTGGGAGGGGAGAGAAAAGGAGCCAATTTCCAGATGCTCCTGCTCTGGAGGACAAGGCTCTGTCATTATTCATCAGTGTAAAAGGAAATGAAGGTTATAGCATTACCTGGAGCCTCTAGAATTTATTTCACAAGAATTTAAAACTCCTCTGTCAGCAATATTTTTCCATTTTTAATTTAAAATTGCTGTGCAGATAGTCTGAAGTCACTTGGGCTCCTGTTGTAAAGTGCAGCACTTTGAGAAGGAGCTGAAGTGATGAAAACAGCATGTGGAAAATACTTGGTAACTGCTAACTGAGGAAGAGGAGGGGAAGAGGGCAAAGCATTGAGCTCGTTCACAACTCAGAGGTCCTACGACATGCCAGATGTCCTCTATGTTTTAGTGTCCGGGGCCATGGGGAAGGCTGCCGTTGGGTCTGATCGGCTGCTGGCCTCGTTGGAGGGAGCGCCGTGTGCTGCTGGGGAGCAGGCCCAGCTCTCCGGGGGGGACGCCCTGCACCTGGGTGGGGAGGCTGAAGCGTGTCCCCCCGCGTGGGTTAACCTCCAGGCGCCCCCCATGAGGCAAGCCGTCTTCAGAGGAAAATGCCTGTCTTGCCCTGTCAAACAGGGAGGCAGCGTGATCGCACGTGCAAAATACTGGAGCCAGAAATTCCTGGTTCGGTATCGCTGGGTATCCTCGAGCAAGTGGTTTAGGCCTCCTGGTGCGTTTGCACTTTGACTCTCGGGAACTGGGACTAACTTTACCGAAATCTCCAGAAGTCCTCTTGGTTTCCCTTAGGGTAATTGAGAGCAGGATCAGATCTGTATCTAACTTCTTTGTTTAGTCCCTTGGCATAACAGTCCTCACCTATCTTCCAGGATTAATTATTGATCACAAAGGGCTTTTTTTACACAGAGGGCATTATATAATTACTATTTCTTTAATATACTGCTCTCTTCTGCCTTACTCTTGGCTTCTGGACTGTTGCAGCCGCAAAGGCTGTCACATCAAGAAGATGGCTGTCTCCGTCTGTCAGCCCAGAGAGACCATTTTAATTAAATTTTTTAGTTTCAAATTCAAGTCACAGTTTTAGACATGCTGAGATTTGCTTCTCAACACGTGAACTTTCAGATTGCTCCTGCTGAATATGACGGGGAGCACTTTCACGTCTGTGGAATTCCCTCTTTTTTTTTTGTTTCTACTAGAGCTGAATTAGCTGTGTTGATTGATATTGATATTATAATTTTTTTTACATTATATTAAAATTAGCTTTGAATATTAAATACCCAGTACTCCTGAAACTTTGAAATGTACTCCTTACAGTCTGGCATTTATGGTGTTTGAATTGTACCTGTCTATAAAAGGTCTTTCTGTTGAGAACAACCGATTTCTAATGAGCAAAAAGTTCAGGAACATTAACCTAAGTACCAGATTATCAGGAATATTGGCCTTCAAAGTTCCTCTAGTGCTCTGACTGAATATGTATGACAGTCTCTTAGAAACTTCCTTAAGCTTATTTAATTAATTGGATGATGTAGTTTCGTTTTGCACATCTATTGAGTGGGAGGAGAATTGGATTGGATTTGAAATGTTTCACAGGTCATGCTTAAAATTTCTCCCCTATGGAAGTCAATAACTCAGGTTCTGGAGAGTACAGACTTTAAAAGAGAAGGTGGCGGGGGAACCCTCAGCAGGGGTCATTTAAAAATTGCACTTGATGTTGTGCTAGTGGTGCTGCTTAAGGTAATGTCCACGTGTGTTCACACTGCTGGCTTGTGGCTCAGTTTCCCTCGCGGCAGATTGAATATTATCATATCATATTCTGATATGATTTTACTTGGTCAGTGTGCGTTCCCTCGAGGCTGGTTCTTTCCAGCTGCTTTTTAACACGTCTCTCTCACATATTCAGCTGGAGGTAAAAGGCCAGATGCTAGTCTCTGAGACCAATGTAAATCGGGAGTATTGTTCCCTTTGAAGTCAGTGGTGTTTCCTCTACGTTTATGTCTGTGCAGCGGAGATTGGGATCCAGTACAAAGTGATGGGAGCTTTTCTTGCCCTTTTTTGTGGTTTTTGTTACTGAAGTGCTGCTACTTACAGAACACGCTCAGTTTCAGTGGTACCTAAATCAACACAGATGTTTTTCTGAACAGAAATTTCCATTGTGGGCTGAAGCTAACGTGATTTCCCAATTCAGATTGTTTTGAGTTTTCTGTTTATGTGGGATTCTCATAAAATCATAAAAATCCCCTAGCCATCTCTCCAAAAAGCTTTAATACACTGTGTTGTAATATGCTGCTGAGCTTCCCTTACCCTCCTCCTCGCCCACCACTTCCTAGATCTTAAAAAAGCTCAAGGGCTCTTGATACCAATTGAGAAAGTTACTAGTAAGGTTTTAAAGTAAGAGGTTGTCATTACATGTGTGCTTTTCCTCTTTTTGCCCAGATCAGTCCTGCTCACTGTGCAGTCTGCAGTGCTTAAAGGGGACAAGCATCTGTGGAAAAAAAGACTTTGGGGGGAGTTAGTGTTTCGGATGAGGAGGTCCGGTGAAGAGGCGCCTCTGTGCTGGGCTGGGCTAGTCTGCTCTCTGCCGTGCATTTAGAAAAGCTATTGCTAATAGCTGGTTAAATGGGATAAGATCACTTCTCTATCTAATTCCAATAGCTTTATCTTGCTGAGATCAGTTTGCAATTATAATGAAGCACGTTTCAATGGAAACGCAGTTAAGTGTGTTAAACGGCTCAGATGATTTAGGCCCTCGGTGAGAATCCTCTTGGTGGTGTCAGTCTGGCAATGACAGGCGCTTTGCTGCCCCTGAGTCCTGCTCCTGGGACTGGGATTGCTGTGCGCGTCCGACTGCTGTACCGGACTGCACCGCTCAGCCTGGAGAGAGACCCGATGGCTTGAAAGATTACGTGATGGGGGGAAATTTTCCCTAATCAAAGGAGATGTATTGACCCCGTCACAAGGGATTGCCAGCTTTCTTGTTTTAATGCCAGTTTTGACTTTTTCTGTATCTAAGCGGCACTGCTATAACTTCCTACACCGAAAACATCCCAAGTGAACAGTTACAGCATGGGGAAAGGATGGCCTTCTGGGTGTCCTTTCCAAGAGCTAAATGAAACGCTGGCACAGAGCTGTGCAAAGCACCACTCGCTGTTTTAAATAGGGCTCGTCCAAGTTGACCTCTGTGCAGTGACAACCGCGGGCTGCTGCGTGTCGCACTTCATCACTGGCATGGTTTGCTGGTTGGAACGGTTCACAGCCTGGGCAAAAGGAGTTGATTAATCTGTTTGACTGCCTAAGTCTAGACAGGAACAGAAGCATTTTCAGCGTGTTCTGTGTTGTCTTTTTTTTTTTTTCCTGAGGAGCGCAAGACGAGGCTGCATTCTTTGGTATGAATCTATTCCCAGTTCTGCTCTGTTGGAACGGAGCAGGACATAAATTCCTTCCTCTCCTTTCAGTTTACAGCAAGTGCCTCGAGTTAGCTGGGAGAGCCTAGGAGTGACTTTATTAGGCTTGTGGTTGCATGTCAGTTCAATCCCACTTGGCTTTCAGAAACATGTGCCTGACACCATTTTTCTGATTGTTATTTTTATAATACAGCTTTCGGTGTATTCCAGGCGGGTTTGTTCTTTTTTTTTTCTTTTTGTCTTTGTGTAACGCTTGCACGTCGGACTTCACTAGAGAAGACTTAAGAGCGTTTCACATCCAGCCTTCCTGAGATGCAGGCACTTCTGGGCTGCAAAGCCATAAACTGATAGAAGACGAAAATCTTAGGCCAAAGCCAAGGACCCAAAGACAAATGACAACATTTACAATCTCACTGTGGAAGCATGTCATGTCCTTAAACATTTGGTTAGCTGAGAGTTTTAGAGGAAATTGTCTGGCTTCAAAATAGATTAGAAGATAATCTGTTCAGAATGTCATGGCAAAAATAGCTATAGAATCCAAAGTTTTCTGCTACAAACTGATTGATATTGCCTGAGCTAAAGAATAACCTCTATGAAGCCCATAGTAGTGGTTCAGATTACATTCACTGAAGGACAATGATGCTTGTAAATATTAACAATATTATCATTGTTTTGAACATATCTTGCAATATTTGCATTGAAAAGTTCTGAGCTGCTCTTTTAACAGATTAAAAAAAAAAAAGAACAACTGGAAAACTGGAGGAATGCAGAGCAATGAGTAGATTTTCTAAGGCACAAGTTTAGATTCTAAATTTTACTGGTTTCTTCATCTTCCCCAGCACTGCCCTCTTACCATGGGTCTTGGGTGCATAAGTGTCCTTTGTGCTTTTGAAAATCCCCCTCTTGGTCTTTTCCAGTGAAGATCTCCTTATTTAAAAGGCCTTGCTTTTTTATTTGAAAGGCAAATAAGTACCAAATAATGGAGGGCCTTTTTTAAAAAAAAGACTGTGCTTGTATGCATGAAAGCAATCACAATGCAGCCTGCCTTGTGCTGTTTATACAACCTGGTTTTAGATCTAAACACTAACCAAGAAGTGTCAGTGACCATAAATGGGGAGGGCTAACGCACAGCTGGTTTTTTTGGGGTAGGTTAAAGCAGGGATCACTGAAGCAAGTCTCATAATCCTCTATGAACTGAATGACTAGCAGCTGCTTAAGGCGTTATTCCTATTCGTAATGCCTATGAAAGTGCACTTGAAGTTGGTTACTCTTTTTGGAGACACAAGACAGAAAATGCATAAAGAACTGAGGGAGGCAGAAAATCCGTGAGCTTGTACCCGGTCACTTGGTCTAAGTGCAAGTCTGATTGCCTCAAGGTGAAGTAAGTTTAAATCTACTTTTTGGAGGGTGTCTGTCCGTCTCATGAAAGTGTCATACTGGACACTTGTGTATGGACAGCAGAATACACTCCATAAAAGTATTAACAGACAATAGATGTTCTGTCCTACTCCATGACATGACAAGCTATCTTCTCAGACCAAATTTTGAGAAGAAATTAGTATCTAGTCCTCCTGATATTCAGTGCACACATTTCTGACTATTTTGTAGTCTTTAGGATTTTAATCCTTACTAGGTAGGAAGTGCTACTATCTACATGGGCTTGAGGCACAACCAGGAGGTGTACATCAGCCCTGTTAGGCCAGACGAGGGCTTACAGTCACGCTCCAGCTCTGGGTCTGCTCTCCTCCGTGCTGCCCCTGTGCCAGCCTGCCCTCGGCTTGGGTATGCTGTGATCCGGCTGAGTCCTGAGAGATTTGGGATGGGGAATGATGCTGACAGAAAGGTCCTGGAGAGCTGATGGAAGATGTTACCGAGAGAGCTCTCCAGAAATGTCATGGAGTAGGACAGAACATCTGGCGTCTGTTAATACTTCTGTGGAGTGGTTTCTGCTGTCCATTGTTCTGTAGGAAGGTCATTGCTTTCTTTTAAATTCTTTTTTTTTTTTTTTTAAGAGCGTTAAATGCTGTAAGGAAAAAAGCAAATTTATGTAAATCCTGTTTTAAAAATAAAAGCAAACCAGACATTTAAGATGACATTGTACCATAAAAAGCACAGAAGAGTTTGAAATTACGCTGGTTCTGTAGGTGTGGAAATACATATTTGTGTGTATGTGTGGATAATTTCACACATGAATTTGTGTCTGTCTTTCTTGTGCTGAGTTGGTAGTGTTGCAGAGAACATCCTATAAATGACTCTATTCAGCCTTTTTTCTTCCCAATAATAACAAAAAAAGTCTCTGCATTAGCCTTCCTCATCTCTAGGGTTCTAATGGAGAAACTGTGCTGAACACAATTTAACCAAATTAAAATATAAGCTTTGCTTAAGAATGAGGAACTGATGGAGGGCTCAACTCTCTTCTTGCTGGGGGTGATGTAAATCATGAGTAAGTTTATTGGAGGTGATTAAATTATAGTGGCGTAAGGAAACAGTGTATAATGAGATGTGAGTCAGGCCCAGTAAGTCCCATGCAGAGATGCCAAATGGCAGCAAGGGATCATCAGAAAATCCCACAGAGCAACTTGAAAGTTAATTATTAGGGACATTTTCTCTTCTGGAGCAAAGTCTGTTGTTTATTGAAACAGGTTATGAACCTGCACAAATCCTGCTATGCTTATTTGGCCAGGATGACATCACACCGTAGAAAAAAATGTGTTTTCTTTTTCCCATTTGTTAGTTGTATGTGTTATCCTGTTCTATGCCTTGTGTTTCCCTTGTGTTTTCCCATCTGGCAGCTCCCACTCTGTGTCTTTTCAAATAAGGAATAAAATGGAAAAACAAGGTTTTCATTGGGGATATAGAGGGTAACAGGAATGTCACCTGAGTGCTCTCTGCTTGCAGGTAGATGAATAGTTTAGGCCATAAGCATCTTCACTGAGCATCTTCAGACTGTATAACCTGTTTGTGCTGCCATATATGGGAAAAGTACCCATCTCTATAGCAGTTTCTAACAAGAAGAGAATGATACCATCTGATCTGACTTCAACAATAACTTTGGCCAGAGGAGGATTTCCCCTTACATGAGGGAAGGGGGAAGGGATGTTATGGTTGAACTTCATTTGTGCTGTTTCTAATCCTAAGCTAATTAATGAGCAAAATTATATCCCAGGGAGACTTTCTGGTATTTTCTTTATAAACTCACACTTCCAAGTACCTTGTGGAATAACAAATCTTTGTGGAAAAAAATTGATTGGAGAAAAGTTTTAAAAGTAATGCAGCATGGTAGAGGCGGTAGATCTCCACATTGCATGTTAGCAATGCTAGAAAAGTGGAAAGGACAAAGAAGAGTTCATTAAAGGAAAGACTACTGTGAACAGATGCCAGTGCTACTCCAAGAAGGAAAAAGTAAAGTTTAGTGGGGAATCAGTAAAGACTGTTGTATGCAAGAGCGTATATCAGGGCTTCCTGCAGAAGGCCAAACATTCAGGGGTCAGTGGGTGCTGAAAGTGTCCCTGTCACCAGAATAAATGTGTGTCAAGCTAAGGCTGGAAGCTCTGGTTGCAAAAGCATTGCCATGGAAATGTTTTGGAACCAGGGAAACAAAAAGTTTCTACAGGGTAGTAATGAATCAGTCCAAGATGTCTCGCCAGCTGGTGTCTGGAAAGTGAGGGCTTTTAGATGAGGATGTAAAACCCCGGAGGGAAGGGAGTGCCCTGGACCTTGCTGGTGCTGGAGAATAACTAATGGGGTGGGTGATGCCTGGTGGACCAGCCCCAGAGGAAGCATCCTTTCTGGTTCAGAGCAGCGCCCTTAAGGCTGGGAAGGGGCCTCCCTGCAACGCGTGCATGGGCTTAGGTGCTCCCTGCTCTCAGAAGCCCAGCAGTGGGCAAAAGGCTCTTGGAAGCACTTCAGCTGTACTCCAGGTGTCCGTACCGATAAAATCAGACAGGGCGAGAGCTATGACTAAATTGTGTGTTACAGCAGACAGGGAGACTGTGCTGTAATAGGTGGTGTGGGAGATGAGCGCTGCCCGCGTATACAGCCCCTGTGGCTGCGGAGGAGCAGAGCTGGGACGGGATCTGGGCTATCAGCTACCTCGTCTTGTGCTGTATTTACTGATGTGACAGAAGGTACCATAACTTTAAAGAAAAAATGGAATGGAGGGAGCAGGAATGCTTTTTCTGTTTAAAAATCATCAGTAATGCCTAGATAAAATCAAAAAGGCTCTATGAAATCCTTCTTGCTTCAAAAAAAAAAATCTGAACAAAATTACCAAGAAAAACAGTCACAGGGCCTGTAGTCATTAAGTTGAGTCCCATTAGGTGTAATGCCCTTAGAGTTGGTTCTGGAAGATAAATGCATTTTTGCCGAGGGGGTAAGAAGGTTGCCATTGGAGTTAGATTTAATGTTTTTCAAGCAAAAAAAGTCACACAATTCCCATGAACTTGTAAATGAGCTGCTCATAGTTTTGGCATTGCGTCTTTAGGAGCAATCGGAGCGATCTCTGGCTGTGGATACTGTAGTCATTACAGAGGGACTTGAGAAATGTAAGTCAGAGCATGACACTGCCTTCCTGCTTGCTGAGTAATCGGGCCATATCCTCCTTGTGGTATGCGGCACTTTGCTAGCACACGCTGGCCCATTCCCGCCTAGCTGTCGGTTATGTGGCTGGGTTTTTTGATTATTAATATTGCGCAGTTTGTTGACCTGTTGGATCTGAACAGATGCTGCAAAGCACTGAAAAGTGCATCCCAAGGTGTTTTGTTTTTGTTTTTGTTTTGTTTTTAACAATTATTCTCGCTGTTCGCGAGTGCCTAGCAGGGAAACGGTTTGACAAGACTCTGCTTTGTGCTCGGGCTCCTGGCAGCAGTCCAGGCTGCGCGCTCAACGCGCCTGTGCGCAGGCAGGCAGCGCTGGAAACCGAGGAGGGGTAGTGCGGGGAAACAAGGCGGACAGACTGCATAAATCAGGGAGATTCAGGGAGATTCCAGTGGAATTGACTCCCTGCCAGCTGAACACAATACATCATGCATCTGGGCTGAAGCTGACATTTTAATGGTTTGATTAGTTTAGGGAGAATACTTTTATTGTGTGTCTTCGATTATATTAAGCACCGTGTGAAGTTGTTACATTATGATGAGCTTATATTACCTTCCTGTATACAGTGCAGTCTGTGCTTTCTAGCCAGGATCCTACCAGTAATCTGGTGGAATCCTCTTAAGGAAAGAGTTGTTAAATTAATAAAGCTGTTAATCACATAAAAAAAAAAAGATAGCAGGGAAGAGAAAATCTTGTACAGAAATGCCAAATTGTAGCTGGAACGTTTTGAATTGGGATGGTCCTGCAGGGTCAGGTAAACTGGCTACTTGTATTATAGGGATGCCTTTCATATGGTGATTTTTATACATCCTCATTTTCTTAGATATTCTCTGTGTCATAGTTTGAGCCTCGCACCTAGATTGCACTGTGGTTCTTAAGTGTTAATTCTAGCAGAACCCCTTTATACTTGATAAAACCCTGTTATTATTATCCTCTGCATACAGGCAAAAATTATAGGCAGAGAAGTGAAATGAATTGCTAAAGGCCTTCTATAGAGGTAGCATCAGAACGAAGAGTCAGTTTGTGACTGACATCCTCAGTTCAAACCAAGGGACTGTGCTTCCATTTTAAGTGTATTTTTAGGGCAATGTAAAATGTATTAGGTATAGTTAGATGGGATGCAACTTACAGAAGGAGCTTAAGTACTTAAGTCCCATTGAAGTCAATGGGACTGAGGTGGCTTCTCAGCCATTCAAGTGCTTTTGAAATTTTACTTTACATCTGTTATTCTTTAAACTTGTGTGGAAGAAACGACACTGGAGTGGAGTGCGGTAAATAATTTACGTGCAAAATCATTGAAAATTGACTTTTTCTGTTCGCTTAGGTATATGGAGCCATTAGGCATGCAGATAATGACCTGTTTTTGATTACTCTTTTTTTGCCAAGTGTGACTGTACCGCCGTTTGCAGCTGCAGCAAGCATGCAGGCACATGTGGCTGATTGTTCCTGTGTATGGAGCAAACAGAGTCCTTGTCAGACAGTTCAGTGTCAGAGTGGTTTTAATCTTCGCTGCTTTTTTTCAGGGAGGAAGTGATTGCTATGCCTCAGCCTTTCAGCACAGGATGCCCTGCCTGAAGTGCATATTTTGTTTTAAATGAGCTGGTTCATTTCAGGAAGCAGGCGTGATGCTTCTCGTGGTCTAGAAAGGTTCTTGTGTATCAGATGTCCAGCATATGCCAGTAAATGCGTGGAAAGTAATTAAAAAAAACACAGGAGGAAAAAAACACCTTCATGGAGCACTGAAAGAGTGGCACAAGCGGGCTGCAAAGCAGAGCTGCGATGCTGACTAGTGTGCCAAGGGCCGATATGCCCTGGGAAATGAGCAGTATGCATAATTGGAAAACCTACGGACAATCCTAAGCCAAAATCTGCCGATGTTTTTGCATTTCTCTTTGAAGTCGGGGAGCTGTATTCTCCTACTGTGACCTTTGTATCATCCTATGGATCGCACTGTATTGACTGGAGGCCAGCGTGCCGTTAACAAAGGGTCAGAAAAGCAGAGCTGTCTGGTTTTTTTGTTGTTTTAAGACCCTCTCTGTTACAAACAGGCACGCCGGAAAACGCAGCAGGGAAAACGGCGGCGGCGGCGCTGGAATGCCGCTCCTGCTCGCCTGCAGGAGCTGACTCGGTTTGCGCCGGGTTCGGACGGGGCTGCCCGCGGCTGGGCTCGCAGGGGCTCTCAGCCGCGCCAGGATGGCCGCGCCGCGTGCCGCTGACCTGCCGATGGCCATCTGCGTGCTGCCGCACGTTCAGATCCGCTCATCCGGGCTGCTGAGCCCCAGCCCCGCTCCTGTAAAAGGCTGGCACTGGCGCCTGATGCTAATACTAATAGCTGAAGGTTTTTGGCATGACGGGCGGGGCATTTGGCCTCGTCTCCCCCGAATCCCTCGTCTTGGCCTTCGGTCAGGGAGAGGCACTTGGAGCACATCAGGCGAGTGCGAAAATCTCTTTTTTAGACGGCGAATTGTGTCAGAGGGATAAGACTTTTGAGGAATGGGAACTCCCAGGGTAACTTTAGCGCTCCGGTTCAATCCACCCGGATGTGTATGAAATGCGCCAGGATTAGAGAGGTCGGGAGAAGCACTTTCCTGGCAGCCGTTGGCCTTGACAGTGTCCCAGAGCTATCACCAGCTGTTGGCTACTGGATGGCTCGGGGCCATCTCCGGGCGTCTCGCTCCGTCACCGCCTGCACCGGGGCTGGCGCTGGTGCTGGCAGCCTCACAGCTGCGTCCACACAGCGCTTTTCGGGCATATGGGAGCTGCTCTTGGAGGCGGGAGCCCCGTCTGCCTCAAGGCCATACAGCCACATTATTGAGGTCTGAAGATTGTGCCCCGCTGCCCGTTGGGTACAGTCCCCTCGCACAGGCGCTTGGACGCGCCGGCCCTGCCCCAATGACCCTCAGGATGTTGTTTCCCCATCGTGCACTTCCTGTACTTGAGCATCACGTAGCTCTGCCTAATTTTTGGCTCGTTTTGGAGCCTGAAGATCTGAGCTGGAAGGGATCCAAACCCACCTGCCATCCAACCGAGTGACCCGTGTTACCTCTGGGCATTGAAGTAAACCAAAAAACCTTGAAGGGCCCTTAGGGGAGCGCTGAGAGAGATGCTTTTGCCTGTGTATAGTGAAATCGGCAGGAAAAGTGATGTTGACCTCAGACCCCAGGCAGAAGCAATATCTTTAATCTCATGTTGTACTGGATTCTTAATCTCCCTTACATTGCTATATCTCATTTGCACATATTTTCCTGTGTATGTACAGATAGGGGCTTTATTCAAATATTAATCAGCCTGACTGATGGTGGAGATTTGTGCATCTGACAACTTGACACCCTTACTATGCAAGCCTTGGTATTTATAGGTTATTACGGAGAGCCCTATTCTGAGCACCATTTTGAAATGAGGGTTTAGTGGGAAAATCTGGGGGGTTTTTTTAGATGTTCGCTTTTCAACTTTTTTTGTTTACTTAAAGAAAAGGAGATGGGACATGATTCTTTGGCACATTAATACCCTTGTATGCTGACATCTCAAATTTTGTTAGATGCTCGTTGAGGTTTTAAAATCCAATTTGTATCAGATTGCCAAAAGCTGTTAAGATTGCCTTGGGGATAAGCGATGTTGTTGTCTTGCATTCCCTCTCCCTCTTTTTTGTACAGTACTTTAGCTACAGCGCTGAATTTATGAGCAGCCGAAAAAGGGCTTGATTGATCATCTTGCAGGCCCGGCGATAAATGATGCCCGCGCCGTCATTCAGGGCTGCAGGGTGGCGTTCAGCTGCCTCTGCTTCCGCCAGCACAGAGATAATCGGCTTTCGGTTACATGAGCGAGAAAGACGAAAGTAGCTTTTGTTCCTCGTCCAGTTGGAGATGGGGCATCCTGGGCCGAACCCGCCGCCACGCATCCCCACGGACCTGCAGCACAGCGCCTTGGCGGACCAAGGGCCACGCGGTGTCCGCGGGCCTTCGCGTCTGAAGCTCTTGCCGTTTATCTCCGAGCTCCGCGCTCTCAAACGGCTCGCCACCTGGAAGGGGCAAAAATGTTTTCAGAGTGGCTTTTATGGCTTTTTATTTCTTCTTTCCTTCCGACCCTTTCTCCACTAAAGGTATCTCATCCTGCCTGTCAGTTTAAGGGTTCGTTGAACTCTTCCAGACGTGTGTGTTTGATATCTGCTCTACGCTGTGCTCTGGACCCCTCTGCTCTCTGTCACAGAAAAAGAAGCTTAATAGAGTTAAAAGCTAAAATACAATATCCACTGAACTATGAGAATTGACTGCATAAGCCTCCTATGTAAACAAAAAGCACCAATTTGTACAGCGCTGTGGTTAAACACTGCAGATTAATTTTTTCCAAATGTCAAATGACTGTATTTAAATTTAATATATATGTTAAGCATTTCATTTGTAATAGGAATCACTCCATGGCATCAGCTAGAATTACTCCTTTGGAAAAAAAAAGTCCCTAATTTCTGAGAAACATTCTAGGAATAGAAAAGAAAGGTTTGTTCCCTGCACAGGATTTACCCCCTCACCCTCCCCCAGACTGTATCCCCAGCTCCGCGGAGGCCTTTCAGCCAGTATTTGCTAAAATCCCTGCAGAAGCTGCTGCTCAGTTGACAGGACTGTGCTCAGATGAAAGCAGTGCGGACATTTCTGACACGCGGAGCTGCTGGCACGTTGTCTGGCTATACAGGAGCAGCAGGTCTTTGCTAGCGGCACTAGCCACCTGTGCGGCTTATTCTTCCTTCCCCTCTCATTACTGTAGTTCTTTCTCTTTGGTAGGGTCTGTGGACAAAGGAGAATGTCCACCCCATCTCTCTTTGCAGTTTCGCCTTGTATCCATGCCATAAATACGTTTTTAAAGCACAATAAATACATTTTCTGGCCTAGATTCTATTGCTTACCTTTAGACACTGGGGTGTAATTATTTGCAGCGTTGACACTGCTGTCAAGTGACGTGGCTTTTCTGATGATGTGGATCTCCAGTTATGTCTTGCTCAAGATCACACGTTCAACTGGAGACTTCAGTGACGGGAGATTCGGCCATAATGGGCAGCTTTAGAAATGCCCCTGGATGGACAGACTCTTCCCCCCTTGGAAACCTGTCGTACAAGCTAGCAGTTTCCTGGATTTCTGCAGCATTCCTGCTTTCACCCTAAATCTATATACACAGCCCATCTTCTGGTCCTGATTTTGCTTATGTATCATGTTCCCAAAATGAAGCTACCCTTTCCCATAGGGAAAATAAAGTCTCCTTAGCTTTGCAGGCAAATTAGTCTAGAGACATTTGAGGAGGACTCGCAGGACAGTAGCTTTGTGGGTGACATTAGAAGAAAAATATGTGCAGCAGTACCTGGATATTTTTAGATTTTCTCTCTCTATTTTTGTGTTCCACTCTGTTTCATTAATTAAATCAAGTAAGTGAGAGTAAGAAATAAAACGTCATGCAATATCATGCTTACTTATTAATATCAACAATGTTTCAGATTCTGTAATTTTTTTTAATAATATTGAACAGGATTTGTTTTTTGTTATTTGCTATAATTATTTGCTGTTATCTTTGTGCTTGTCTATGTATTTGAATAATTCTTTTGAATCAACATGATGAGCACGCACAAATATTTACATGTATAACCATCTGCAAGATCAGGTAATGGGTGGAAATTAATGTTGAAATTCATGGCCATGTAGTTAAGGGGAAAGGTGACAACAAAATAGGAATAACCCTTTTAGAAAAGCCATGAATGCAAAAATGGCCGGTGTTACAGAATCCAAATAAAAGGACTGTGTAACGGAGAAAGAAAACAGTGAAATTGAACCCAGTTGTAAACACTTCACAGTGTTCCTCTGTCATCACAGCATCAACACCAGTTGAGCTTCCTTCTCCTAGTTTGTGTGATGTCAGCTGAAACCCAAGATGTGTTTTACCACCTTGTAATTCTCCTACCCATCATATATTCCCTGTATACATTTGTGTGTTGCGACCCCACTCCCTGAAGGTCGATGCCCAACCAAAAGTAAAGTCGTTGTACATGCCCTACCTGAGTAGCATTTAGCCTTGGGAAAGGTCCCCTTATATTTTTCTTGACAGCGCTCTTGTTTTGACTCCTGAGAGCCCAGCCTGTCCTCGGAGGCTCGGATACTTTATCCTCCTAAATGAACAATCAGAATAAAAGGTAGCATCTCACCAACTCTCATTATTTATCTACCTTTATATTTGTCTTTGTCTTTTATGGAGCAAATAAAAGCATGCTATGCACTGTGTTAACGTGGCCTGCCTGAGGAGCCTTGCATGGTAATGGTATCCTTAGTGTCTCCAAAGCGTCGTCTCCTCTTCATCAAGTGCCAGGGAATAACCGGAGGACAGAGCCTCCTCAGTATTATAATGCAGATGGAGGCAGCAGCCACGTTTTTTGGAAGCAAAGAGCAGGTATAGAGAGAGCTCTGCAAATAGTGTAACCTAGCGGTGATCTCCCTGGGGAAGAGTTTTAGGTGTCTGCAGCTTTTGTTCGTCATGTTAATGGAAGATGACCTAGGGAGATGCTGATGTTGGCTGCTGTCTGAGGCAGATGCTAATTTTGGTCAGCTAATAGTTACAGTTTGGCTCCTTAGACTCAGTGGGTGCTCACCTCTAGAAACAAGCGTACAACTGAGCCTGACAACTTTGTGTGCCATCAACTTTTAAGGCAGTAAGGTCACGAACGGTGGCATGCAATTTTTAGTAGGTCGTGAGAGGTGGTTATTGTACTATTGCTGAGTTATAACGTCTTCATATGCGATATGCTTGTGGCAGTGGAGATTCAATTTAGGAGTGACTGATTTATGGGCTTGCACTGGTGATGTATGCAGCAATCTATGCACAGGCTGCTCAAAATGGATGCATGGGGAGTACTTCTCCATGTATAAATGTGCTGTATATTATAAATACGTAATGTTTATATAGACCAGTTTATGTCTTCCAGTAGTATGTGGAAAGAGTAGGGAATGGAGAGACACCTCCCTACACTCAAACATGGAGCATATTACTGGAGGTGGCAATATCTCAGGGATCAGAAGGGGCTTCTTAAGTGCATCCATTATACATAAATCTAGCATGTGCGTGTAAAGATATATATGTAAATGAGTACTGAGAGATTGAGCTTTGTATTCTGTCTGTGTATGTAAATGCCTGCTCATGCACTTAAAAGTATAGCGTTAACTGTAGGTTGCAACTATAGCGAAACCTTATGGCTTAAAAAATAACTTCAGCTCTGTGCTGTGAAATGGATGAGAAATGCAGTGTAATGTGCGTAGCTGCAGTCACTACTTTACCTCTGGGATTTTGACACATCCATTAACAAAGAGACCTTGGTAGTGCAGTTGTTTTCAATCACTGTGAGTCTTATGGAAAATTCTGAAGAAAAATCCACAAATAACTGATAATGTTGTTTAAACAATAGTACTAAGACACATTCATTTCATTTGAGATATATACACATAAATAATCTGTTTATATATAAATATATATACACACATTATTTTCATATATATGAGTAAACTTCCATATAGTAACTTACATTCTACAGAACCTTAAATTTGGGGAAAGATTTAGTTAAACTTGTATGCAAACATGTTTTATTTCTTTTTGCTTGTTAGTAAGATGCCAGTTTCTAGGATGAAATGGGTTATCTGCTCAGCAGCATGTAGAGAGGTATCATTCAACTTAGAAGACCAAATGGTGTGTAACATAGTATCCAACTTATCTGATGACTTGAAAACTGCATAGGCATTATACCCAGGGTTGTGCTGGATGTGACTGGAGATAATAATTTGATTTTATATGGAAAAGAATTTTATTGACTGCAAAATTATCTAGGAACCTGAGTATACATAATGATATATACATAAGGAAAACTCAATAATATATATGCAAAAATAATAAAGAGATTGAAATATGTAAGATACAGATAAGTTTGCGCAGCAAAATCCAGATGTGGATTTCATACAAGATACTTTTTTAATGAAAAATTTTGGGAAATGTTTTCCCTTCTTCCTTCCAGCTGGCTCTTGCTTGGGCCTCTCTCTAATATAAGCCATATAAGAGAAATGCCAGTCATAATCTAATATTGCATTTGGTGAGTATGAAGAATTAAGAAACAATGGGGAAATGAGAAAAAGGGGCTGTAGGAGAACTAAACTCCAGACCTGGCCTCTTTTTTCATGGATTTATCCATTCTAGAAAAGAGGTTATATAATATTTTTCAGTAGTATTTCCACAGTTCTTCATTTGCAGTTTTGTTTTTAGCCTCATTCTTGAGTGTCTGATTTTTTTTTCTTTCTTCATATTTTCATTGAGAGTCTATTCCACCATCATCACCAGTAACCTGAAAATAAATTACCTTCATAAACTGAGTAAGTTAAACCTATGACTGTCCCTAACATCTATTTCCATTAATGGCCTTTTTGTTCATGCCTCCAGACGCTGGTCTTAAGATCCTTGTGCCTAGACGTGACTCACAGGATAGATGTTCAAGCATGAATGACAAATTGGTTTATCACAAATATACGAAAAAGAAATGAGGTGCGACGATCTTGAAGCTGGATAGCTTCTGAAGAGCTGGTGTGACCTTGTGCAATGTGTGTGCCAAGTCACTAAATTTAACTGGTTGCAGTCTTGTTAAGAAAGTGCTAATGCTTCTTGTCCAGGAGGGAAATGGGCTTTTGGGTTCCCTGGGCACCTGACCTCCTTCAGTGCAAATCCTGATTAACTTGCACGTCTTGACCCGCTTCTATTTACAGCTGTTCCAGCTGGTCCTGAGGAAAGACTTCAGGGAGCAGGGGAGGGAAGAGACTGAAGCACGGACTGACTTGCAAGAGCTGGCGAAGGTGGGGAGGGAGAAGGAGGAAGGTTGCCTTCTTTCCAATGCTTTAGGTAACAGGTTTCACAGAAATGAAGGAAGATGTTTGGACCTACAGTATTTTACTTGCAGAGTCTTAAAGGCTGTTCTGTTAAAGTGGTGAAAATGGGGTTTGAGTGAACTCTGTGCTGCTGTCCCAGAGAGGGAGAAGAGAACTTATGTTATCTTTTGTGATTCCTCTACATTGGCTTAGCTGCGGGATCCAGGTGGAAATTAGCCTTCCCCAGCTCAGTGCTGCTTTTTGCCAGAGCAATTGGGGCTGTCTCTGGTAGACCAGCACCTGCAGCTTCATGTGTTTCCCTAAACGTTCACTACCTGGACAGCCATGTGGTCCATGTCAGTTGTCATCCAACAGTATATGGGGTGAGCTGATCACAAATTCATCCTCTTTGCTGCTTTGGTGTCACGATCCAAGGACAATCTTTCCTGTAGTTTTGAACAGCAAAGATCTCTAGTTCAAGGACTTTTTCCAGTTCCTGTATGTACAACGTGGCCTCACTTGAGCTTTTACTAGAAACTCAATTGCCTTACATTTTTCTTGAGGTGCGTCACCCAACGCTCTTTCAGCTGAGGCCATATGAGTTGTTGACAACAGTGGAAAGATTACTTAGTGCGTCTTGCAGGCTGTGCTCCTGTTTATGCATTCCAGTTGGATGTTTGCTCTTTTGCTCTCTCTTTTTTTTTTTTCCTTCAACAGGAGGATAAATTTTGGCTTATGCTCAGCTTATGATTCACTATAATCACCAGGTCCTTTTCTGAAAAACTATAACCTAGCTAGTTGCTCTCCATCCTGCACTGAGTGTAAAAATAAGAATAGGAACTGTTAGTTCAGAAAATCTTTTCTAAACAGTGCCTGTGTCATATATGTGTGTCATATTAAAGCTTTTATGGAATACTTCTTAGCTGTAAATCTCAAAGCATTTTACAAGGGAAGTCAGTACCAATGTTTCCATTTTACAAATGGGGAAACTAGGCCATTGAGAAGACAACTGATTTCACAGCCCCAAAGCTAGCCAGAAAGGCAGAGCTAGGAGAGGAGCTGGGAGGTCTGGAGCTCCCGTCCTGCCCTGTGTCTGCAAAGCCTGTGTAAAACATGTGCGCTGCTCTGCCTGTCTCTTATCTGACCCACTTCTTTGTATTATTTCCCTGTTAATTCTTGTCTCTCAACTTCTTCAGTGCTTTGGGATGGGGGTTCTCATGTCTTACAGCGTTTGGTACCATGCGATTCAGCTGTGTTGTGGCTTTATGTGCATCTGAAGGTAAGGGTTCAGTTCCAATTTTCACATAGGCTTTCCATCAGAGGCAATGAGTAATTTTCACATTGGAGAGCCAGTTTTTTTAAGAAATCACTGCCCTGATGGCTATTGGAGGGTATGAATGAGCAAAACGGAGACTTTTAGTTTGGAGCTAGTCTACAGGTTGGAGATATTTAGTTCTTGAATGGCTAATCATCAGTCTGCTTTGCATATGAAATGTCTTGTATCAAATTACATTTGAAAAATGTTATCCTCTTTTTAATATGCCTTAAAGGTGTGGTGGTACAATTATTCTGTTTTCATAAAATTGCTGGACAGGACTGCAACTGCTTGGTTAGATCTCCTATTTATTCTACTTGTTTAGGCTTACAGTGATAATTATTTTTTCTCTGAAGCGTATGATATAACCCATGAGGGCAACGTGAGGTTGCCATGAGCCATGCAGCACAGCAATCACTGGCAAATGTTGATTACCTTTGTGCTTAGATGATTTGAGAGGATGTTGCGTGAAGGTGTAAATAGATAATTTTCTTTTAGCTTCTGTTAGCAATGCAACCAAAGGGATTCCCACTCATTTAGCATTATTCCAGTTCGCTTTGCAGCAGCCTTGCCAGCCAAGAAATACCCTGGTGAGCGTCTGGTCGGAAGCAACCAAGAGCAGCTTTCTAAGTACCACTAGAAAAGCAGCCCTCCCGAAGAAAATTATTCTTTTTTCCTGTCCACATTCTTTGCTAATAGCTGCCCTTAGAATTTTACGCTACATAGTTACAGTTCTGGGAAATAAAAGCTGTAATTTGCCAGATTTCTTTTACGTTCATTCACAGAAAATCAAAATTAATAGTTCTCTTTGAACTGAGTTTTTTCTTCTTTTCGTTTCCCCATTTCCCTCTCCTTTTTCTTTGTTTTAATGCAAGACTCCTGGGTCTTGCAACAAAGTGGGAGGGTAGAAGAGCTGGCACTAAAACTTGGCGGTTGTGAGAACGGTGTGCCAGTCTCTCAGGGAGATTTCTGTTTCCTCTCCAAGCACAGTTACGGTCATTCCTTAATGGATTATCATCTTTGGTGGGACAGCCTTGCTGATTGTGATGGAGCATTTTCATTTCTTACATGGATTTAAAGGACCTTTTTAATTGCAAATATAGCGGCAAACTCCTTTTTGAATTAAGTATGGGGAAGGGTTGGAAAATGAAGAGGTTACATTCGTGGTTAGGAAGACGCTGTGTGCTTTGCCTGTTTCAGCAGGTTAGCAAGCCACCTTCTTCTGGTTTTACTGTCCTTGTTTTCGATCTGGAGGGGGCCGTAGCCCGGGGGCAGTGGTGCTGCTGGCTGGGTCGGGGTCCCTGCGGGTGCAGCAGCCTGGTCCCCACCGGAGCAGCGTCTCTCAGCGCCGAGTGCCACATATGGGTTCAGAGCGTCAGCCAAGAGGCAAACCAGGCTGGGTAAATTTAAGGCTGTTTTTTTCAACTGCAAGCACGCAGTTCAGGATTGTTAGGCCAAGTTTTGCTCCATGTTGAAGTCCAGCGGGAAAACAGCCAGTACTTCGACTAATTGCTGTTACTTGGTTCCAGTACTTATCTATCAGATAATTTTAATTAAGCAAATTAAAAGTTTACTTTCCAGCTTAGCATAAATGCATACTTTAAATACATTGAATCCTCTAATTTTGGCTGAGCTTATAACCTTCACTGAGGGCCAGTGTGCTGTCATGTTGGAAATTTTAGGTTCAGGTGGGAGGACTTGCTTTGAAATAGGCGTAAGTATCTTTTTACTGCCTGTTAAATGAAAAATAGCTGAAAGGCTAAGGTTGCATTCTTAAAAACTCACATTTGAGTTGGAACTGAGTCTGGAAAGGAAAGCTGAAGCACTTTTACAGGAATGAAAGGAATGATGTCTACTGGAAAGCCCTTCTCCAGCCGCGCGCAGCATTTCGCAGCACTGGTGCCATAATGAGCATACTGTATCCACTAAAGTCCCAAATTTACAGCCTGTTTGTTAAATGCCGTCCATCTCTGAGTGACTATAGTAGGGCATGAGAGATGCTGAAAGGTGCAGGAGATTTGTCAGAGGCCACCCCAACAGTTCGAAAGTATGAAAGCAGCTGAGTTGGGTATATACTAGCTAGCTTTAAAGTAGTGAACTGAAATCCGGATTGCACCTGCCTACCTGGAGCCGCTGGTGCATAGGATCCAGCACCGGTGCATAGGATCCAGCGCAGGCACACAGGACCCAGCACCGGCGCATGGGACCTGGCTCCGGCCAGCTGCAGGGCACTGCGCCGTGTTACGAATGGGTTTTGCAGCCAGCTCTGACTTGCCGCCCTTGTGCTAGGACAAGGTTTGAGTCTGAACGAGCTCCTGTAAAAGCTGCTTTACGGCGGCTGCCGTGACACCTCTGAATTGTAGCAGAGCTGCGTCTTTCAAGGGAGCCACATGTCACGTGTTGCGGCCTCGTCCTCGCCTTCTGTCCCCCTGCTTAAGTTGCCCTCTGTGGGCTTCATTTCACGTACCCCTGGGTGCTGCTTATCTGGGGGATTGCAATGATACCTGGGGAGAACACGTAGGACCCGCTGGTGGTGGTGGTGCGGGAGGTCACTGCTGATTTAAAGTAGGGATAAGAAAGCACTTTACTTTCAAAGAAAACACAGGGCTGAACTCGTGAGGCTAATTCTTAACTTATTTATTAAGAAACAATTCACTTCAGCTGCATTTTAATTTTTACGGGCAAATTCAGCTTTAAACTGAGTATCCCTTGTTTTAATTACTCATCTATTTATGCCACTTCCTCAAACTCTGTTGCTAAGCAAGTGCGGCCATCCTTTAGCTGTAAACGTATTAAAGGCAGGCCATGACTTCGCCTGGCATCCTGGATAATGAATGTGCGTGTATGTGGCAGCCGCGCTGGGGTCTGGAGACTGGTATCAGAATTACTGTGACCTGCAAATGCACTCTGGATTTTAAAACACCTCCAGTAGGCGAGAGGAGGAAACATTTGCGGCGATGGAATTATCGGTCCCATTACCACTCAGGTGTCAAGGAAATGAAGCTTTTCCATTACAGGATCACAGTAAATCACTTGGGGGGATGACAGCCTCGTTAGCATGGGCAAAGTTACTGTAATTTATGTATAAATAACTTCTTTGTGTCAAGATAATTCAGTGGCATTGAAATGCCTTCTTTCAGGAGATATAGATACCTATGATTTATTCATTCTAGTTATATCTGTATTTGCAACATTTCCCGAATTATATTTAGTTTTCTGTGTTTGTGTTTGCATGGGTAATGTTGCAGGTCAGTCATTTTGGTAACACCGGTCTCCTCAAGGTCCTGGAGAACGAAGGGAGGATTTGTTCCTCCTACCTCTGTGTTTTTCAGCACAAGAGCCAGCGTTTCCTCTTCCGCTTGGGCTTTGTTTGACTAGTTGAAATAGGATCAAAGCGCCACGTGCCGAAAACTTCTATACAAGTGTGCTCCATGCGGTAAGCAAGCACTGCTTTTGTGGCACAGTGCCTTTGTGCAAGGCGTTCGGAAAAACCCCGTGCAACCAGATGGGCCCTGAGGAATGAAGACACAAGGCAGATAATTTGCTGCCACTTTTTTGGACCGATAAATAAATGGTCACACACAATTTCCCTTCTACCAGGTGAAAAGCCACGGGAAGAAAGCCACACGGACCACAGTGTGCCCTTCCATCTCTTCTGTGTCCGAGCTGTACTTGGCTGAACTGTGCTTAATGCTTTGCAAAATATCTGATGTCTCCCATGATTACAGGCTGTGTCATCAGTTTCCATAGATTCTCGGTAACTTCCTTTGGGAAGGATTTTTGCTTGCGATTAGGCTTGGCCCTTGGAAACGGGTGACCATTTCACTGCTTCCCTTTGGTCATATTGTTTGCTGGCTGAGGAGTCTTACGGCTGTCACGTTGTGTTTTATGTCTACATGAACTTGTTTAGATTTGCCTGCCTCCTGGTGGCTAATGCCAAATATCTGAAGGCATTTTTTTTCTTTTTTGCTTTGTGAGAGGGTTGTGTTGTTTTTTTTTCAGTAAGGGTTTAAATGTGCTTGGTTTCATCATTCTTTGTCAGAATATTTTTTTAGTCTTTGCTGTTTTTCAGCACATCAATACACTATTAACACATTTAGTAGCATCAGTATTTTTTGTGTTAGTAATGTAGTACTACAAAACCTTTTACCTAACTAACTCTTTAGCCACTTGATTCACCTATACAGCTGTCTGCTTGTTAGGATCAAATTTGAGCTTCCCACATAGACTGCTCTTGCCTGGAAACGCATGTCTCCTCTGCCTTGGGTGGGTGCATGTACAGAAACCAGCAGCTCTGGTATTTCTCTGGGGTTTCTTTTTTCCACGTGGCCGATGAACTACACACCACACTGCAGCAAAGAGAAGAAAAGCAGAATGCAAGGCAAGCTTTGCATGAAGTTTGGGAGCATGCTGTAACCAACCATTTTTCTCTCCCTTTGCCTTATTACAATAAATTTCTCACTCACTGGACCGTTCTTTCCAAGTGCTTGCAAGGAAATAAGAGTCTCAGCCTCTTTTTACAGACCATGTATAAAGAAATCTCAGCAGGTGGTGGCTGTGAGTTTAGACATCTCTGTACAGGTTAGATCCTGCATTTTAAGGGTTCTCCTACTGACATGCTGATTTTATCTTGGCTCTACGAACCGGGCCCATTGGAATCACAGACTAAAAAAGGCAGAGCATGAGTCTCTAAATTATAAGGTGTCATTTATGATTTTACTTTTGTTTTAGAAATTTCCATTCTGCAGAAGATCCAAGCAGGCAAACAGCTTTTGAGTCATTTAGCTTTCACTTACAGCTCAGTTAGTAAAAATGCTTCATTCCACCAGAAAATCTCAGCATTTTGCAAACTTTAATTTCATCACAGCCAAGATGCGGGCATGGTTACTCCACCCATTTTAAAGGCAGGAAAAAGAGAAGGCAGTGAGTCAGATTCAGTACGTGGGCACTGGGAATACAGAGAAAGGAGTCTAGACTTTCTGTACACACTAACAGGAACAGGAATAAGTCAGCTGAGTCAGCAGCCTTGGCTGGTCTGAAGCCTTTGTCTTGATGGACAAAAAGAGCGTCTTTCATTTTTGTTGAACTAATGCGATTGAACTAACAAGGCTGAAAACGCACCCTTCATAGCTGTCAAGATACACTCGTCCATAGCTTCCAGAGCAGCTTTGGAGCCTGTTGAGGACTCTTGGCAGCGTGTCCTTCATTACGCGGTGTACGACTAAACTTGAGGGTGTACTTTGTAATAGCTGACAGAAGAAGTATGACATTTTGATGATAGCTGTGTAAGCAATATTTGGGCTATTTTTCAATTAGCCTGTGTCCTCTTCAAAACACGGCAGGAGAAAGAAAAAAAGGAAAAGCTAATGATGAGTTGTGGATGGGCTAGGCTGGAAGTGAAGCACCTTCCCAGTCTCCTTAGAAAAAATGAGGCCTTAGAATTTGAACAATTTTGGAGACTTCACCCCTGGCTCATTTTGCTGAGGGTGAAAAATAGTCCTTGAAACTCCAGCAGTAGAGCTGGAGCTTTTGTGGGGCTGGAGGGTGCTCAGTGGTGGATGACTACAAGGAGGAAGGAGGGGTTGGTAGGGACTGGCAGATGGGCCAGGAGGCTTTTCCTTAATAGCTGAACAGCTTGGAGTTAAAACTGAAATGCTGAGTGGTTGGATGTTTGAGCATCCCTTGAGCACTACCTTCAGATAAGGAGCTATTATGGAGATGGGCTTCAGGGTAGGGATGTAAGTATTTTGTGGTGTCTCTTAAAGGCAGCGAAGTATTCTCACCTTCCACTTCCTGCATCTGAAAAATCAAGTTCTCAGTGTTCTAGTTTTCAGATAGGGGATTTCTGCCTAAAATACTGAACTTTATAAAATAATGATTCAACTGCTGTTTTCACGCCTGAAAACAGTTGTTTGCTGAGTACTTTAATGTCTGAGCCTTTTTTTTAAAAAAAGGAATAACTTAGACACTTTGTCGGGGGGGGTTAGCGTTAGCCACAGAGAAAGCGAGCAGGGATTTAACTTAAAATGAAGAGAAAAACACATGTGCACTAAGAGAGTTGTTGAGTTTGTTTTTTTTTCAAGTTCTGCTTGGCTTTCATGGGCTCCAGCCCGGCGTTCCTGCACCGATGCGTGTTTACCAGGTGCGTGTTTACTGTAAGGTGCCGGTGGGGAAAGGAGGGGTAGAGAAGGTTGTGGAGTCCTTCAGAAAACACAGCTTTCTAAAGACTTAAAATCAAGACTTTGCAACCAAGCTGTAGAGTTTTTAAGGGGAATTCTTTGGGGATTGTAACAAATAGTTCTTCCTAACAGCTCACAGGATTTAACAAAAGACAGTGCTGCAAAGAGGAAGAGTTTGGATTTTTTTTTAAATAATGGTGTGGTTTTTTTCTCCTTTTGTCTTATAGCAAGCGGAGTACGTATGAGAGCTCCTGAACAGAATACGTTCCTTTCAGAGATTCGAAATGGTGTTAAACTGTGATTTGACCCACTGATGAATTAATGAAACATTGAAGCATTGCAAGTTTTAAATAACTCAGCCAGGCGCACAGGAAATTCAGAACAGATCCAGGACCAGCACCCACGTCTTTAGCTGTTAGAGCAGCCTTCCCGAGAGACTGATTAGGGCATGAAGTCCCTGGCAATTTTTAATGACCATTAGTCTGGGAGAAACTGTGGTTGAAGTGAGCCTTCTAGCAGAAAGGCAGCGTGAATGTTTTTGTTAATCACTCTTTTTCACCGTGGTCCGTTTTTTTTAATCATTTGGATTTACAATGAGCTAAAAAGACGGGGATGCATGTGCCTAGATGCTTTTGTGGATCTCACTGTCCCTTCTTTGATACAAAATGTGATCAAATTCCAAAATATGGTTTTGTGACCATCTTTTATAAGAAAATGAATCTGCTGTAAGCTGTAACGTTGCCATAGCTAAACAAGTGTGCTTATAGGGATTTAAAATAGTCGAAGGGTCTTACACAGCTCCAGAAATACAGGGGAAAAATAGGTTTAAAACTGTAAGCTCACTACCACATTGTATGAAGGCTGCTGCAGCAAGACATTGTCTAAACACTCTGTTTCCAGCATGCTCTTACAAATGTGTCCTCAGAAGCAGGGATTTGTGTATAAATGGGAATCTAGACATACAAAACACTTCATTTACTCATGTAAATGTCTGCATGAAAATGCAAATATGGATACCTATGGCTACTGCCTCTGCATTGTGCTACAGTGTAGCACATAAAAAGCATAATAATGAGTTTTTAGCAAATTTTCTGAAACTACTTGAACAGTCATGGGCTCTGAATGGAGCTGAATCCAAAATACTATCCTTATAAAGGACAGTTGTAGAATCAAGCAGTCGGTGCCTGGTAAAAGCTGCAGGAGGCAGCAGTATTGTGCTTACCAATGAGTCAGTTTACAACTGGTGTTTCATTTCACGTTTAAGCTTTGGTTAATTTGACGTTGATATGATGTGTCGCGATGTTACGAGTATCATTCAAAAGTCTACTTTTCTTTTGTGTTTCAAAACCTTCAAAAGAGCATCTGAAAAATCCCTTGCCGATGCCAAAGCAAGCAGGTGAAAGCCATTGTGGGCGCTTCAGTTCTTGGTACAGGGTGTGTGGTGTTTATGGTTTCAGATGAGATGGCACGTTGAAGAGAAGCCTAGAGAAAAAAAGTCAGAAATTGCAAATAAGAATATGCCAGCTGATACTTAAATGAAATACTGGTAATTTGGATAGAGTTATCCGAATATCGTTGGTTAGTTCTGGATAACTTGTACCAGTGCTAGTGCCACGTTGCTGCTCTTTAAACCATTTTTAAGAGGAAGAGGCAAAATGCTTCCCTGACAGTGCTGTCATTCATATGGCGCTGCTTTTGACAAGAACAAGAAGGTTTATCTCAGGGTAAGGCCAGACACTGTCTGAGCTGTCTTCCCAGGAGATCAGAAATGAAAAATGAGAATCTATTCAGGAAATCCTGGTGCCTGAGTGTGAGTGTGCATGTGGGGATGGCCACACGCACACAGACAGCTTGTCCTATGTAAAACAGCCTTAATTATCTGTAATATATAATAAGTAATAAATGCGTAGTTGATGAACAGTTATTTTCTAGAACTCTATGTTCTTGCTCAGTCATGGCTGGAAACGCTAAGCTTGACTTTCTAGGGTTTTCGGATGACCTAGAGTGGTTAATTTTTTCCGTGCTGGGACTTTTTCTATGTTATAATAGAAAAAAAAGGTTTGATGACTCCTGATGCTATATATTTCGAGACATTCCCATCCCGCAAGGTTCATTTTCACAGTCTAAGCTATTTTTAATCTTCAAATTGAGAGCCTGTGCTCTGTCATATTAGACATAGCAGGATTATATTTAAATATATGAATCTGTAATGTCCACTCTCATGCTCTTTTTTTCTCCCTCTGCGCTCTTTCATGATGATTTTCCCTGCCTGCCTTCCCTTGCCCCTCTCTCCCTCCCCAATTATTTAAAAACCAGCCTGGCTGGAATAGGAGGATTTTGTTGTTGCAGTCTTGGATTTCAGGAGCCTGGTAAGACAACCAAACCCAGCAGTAAATTGGAGTTGCCTTTATGCAGCCTGTGAAATCGTTGTTGATCAGACTTTGCCTTCTGCTCATACAAGAAGCTGATGTGGAGCAGGAGCGAAGAGCTCTCCCGGCGAGCGCCTCGTTACAGCCCGACGTGCCTGTGGGCTGTCCGGCGAGGCAAGCCAGCGTGCCCCGAGGTGGCCTAACAAGGGACCAGGCACGTTGCTTTGGGCTCTGATTAATAAAAAATTAACCTCTGGTTGTTCCCTGTTTCCAGCACTCTGAGCAGCATTTGTGCGCAGGGAGGCAGCTGTTATTTGCTGTTTATTCCTTTGAGCTGGTACAAACAAGATACATGGGAGGCACCCTTTGCCAAGAGGGTTTCTGAAGGTTTTTTGGAAAGCGTGTGTGAGCACACATCCATGCACACATATTGCTTTAAATTATCCAGGGATTAAGTGTACCAACCTTAATATTAATACTGGTTTTGCTCTTCTGCTGTAGTCACAATAAGTTTTCAGGGAAGAGTTTCATCATAAATTGTTGAAAATATATCTATTCTTTGTTTTTCTGGGGAATGTGATGTGGCTAGCCGGCCTTGAAGGAGCAGCCTTTGTAGTCATGTGCGTGCTCGCGGCACTCACCAGAGGATGGGCACCGGTTCTTCGGCGGTGCCTGCAGAGGTCTGGGCCCTGCGAGTCCGCTCCTGACCAGCCGCTAACTCTGTGCTACCCCAGATAAGTTACTTAACCTGCCAGTTTTATTTTCTCCAGCTGTAAATCAACCATGACTTCCATAACAGGGAAGGAATTTTTGTTTTGAATTTATRACAGAGGTTTCGGCTCTGACTTCTGTTCTCAGCTCCATGCAGTGCTGTAGACTGCGGAGCAATTAAATCGGTCGGGCTGCTCAGGTTTCTCCTATTCCATGCATATGAATATTAAAGGAGAGAATGCTTCATGGGATGACTAACTATAGACTATGACTAGTACAGCACGCTGGGAAACTTACTTTTGTGTTTTTATGCAGTGGCAAAATGATGTTAATGTAATAGAGTCCGCAGCCTGGGAGGTTCATGCATGTAACTAGTTTCTGAGTGATGAATGGATCCATGGTAGTCAGTATTTGACACCAAACATCGTCTTGGTATGTTTTTGAATTGCTTCCACGGTGCTAGTCTGGAGGACTCTGCTCTTTTGTTTCGTATGTGCTCACCAGATGAACAACTTCTATAACAGTGCCACTTCCGTCCTTCCTGCATTTCTTTTTGCGTTGGCCACTGATAAAGGTTTTCTTTGATGAACAGCAGAATAACCCTGAGCTGGTCAGCCTTGATTTCTGTGGCATGCTGTCTCTTTGAGTAAGGAGAAGGAAGGGGAGAGGAAAGGCCTGATTTATTATTTTGAGATGTCAGACCACCATGGGAAAAAAAAAAAAAGGAAGAAAAACAGATGTTATCTTCCTCTTTGCAAAGAATATCTCTGCCATATTTCAGCGATGTATGAAATAGCTGCTAGCAGCAGAACAACATGGTTGATCTTAAATACCTTCTATCCTGATAAGCCGCTGAGCAGTAAAAGTGCTCAGGAAATAGTCTGTAGACCTCCTGGCTAAAGGGCGGTGCTGTGGCCGTGTGGGATGAGTGCGGTACGAGCAGCGCCAGCACTGGGGAAGGCGTTCAGCCTCGCTCGGCTGCCACGGGGCCCAGTGGATTTCAGCAAGGCCCTCGGTAATGCTCTTGTTTCCTTTTCCATTGCTTTCAAGGGCTGCAATGCAACAAGGATCGCTAGAAGTCAGTGTTAGTTTGTAGCTGGAGTTGAGGATAGGGTTTCAGGCAGGCGGGAAAGAAAAGGTTGCTGGTTTGCGAGTAGGAAGGTTTACAGGAATGATCACCTTTTATTGCTAGTCCAGAGGAGGCTGTTGTTGCTCTTTAATTACTTTTTTTTTTCCTGCCTTTAGGGGAAAGTAAAAAACCCGTTATGGAATATTCATCAAGATCAATCAAGTTTGGCCAGGAAACATGTTTTGGGAATAATTTTTTTCAGAGCAAAAGGGAGCTATTTGGTGAGAATGCTGTGCTGTATTCTTGCCTGATATATACACACATGCATATGCATAGAAACAGATATACAAGCTTGGTCTTTTGGTTTATTACTGTTGTCTTTGGCACTGAAGTTACGTATTTCTTAAAGTGACACTGGAGAATATCTTCAGTGCTTTCAGAAAGTTAGAGGAAAAAATAGCTCAGTGAACTAAGATGTTAGTGATCTAGCACACCATTTTTTTGCACTTTTGGAAATAATTTTTAGCAAATTTTTTTAGCAATTTAAAATGAAGCTGCTCTTTGCTTACTGGACCTCTGCAAATGCGGTAGGAATCTTCTCCCCAAATTGTCTTTTTCAAGACTAAATATTTAATGAGTAATTGCCTGCAAGTGTCAATGAAACCCAATCAAAAATTAAACAAAATGAGAATGCTTTTAAGTAATGTCTCTTAGCTTCTTGTTTTCAATAACACTTTGTTATTGACATTTCTAGGAAGCAGATACGGCCCCAGAACAGGTAGGAGTAATAGAGCAAACTCTCTAAGTCTTTCTTTCGGCTTTGACTGTGGTTCCTCCTCTTGTATAAAGTGGAATCTTGGGTCTATTGATGTCAACAGCAAAGCACCCTTTGATTGAAAATAGGCTATTTTCAGTGTTTAGTCATTTCTGTTTTGAGGCATATTCAGTCTTTGTGGTCTCTGCTGAGAATTGCCAGCAAGGGTAACAATAACTGAGGTTATAATTTTTGTGGTGCAGAAATATTAGATCTCTGGAAACTGGACTAAACATACCAGACTCATTTCTCATAGGACACCGGAAAAGGTTCAATGCAGACTGTAACTCAGACAAATTGTTGACATTTCAGAACACAGGCCAGGAAGGATTAATTTGTCCAATAACTCCCTTTATGTGGTCAGGAATTTTGAGTTGTAACAATACATTTGGCAAATGACTCCACTAACATTGTCCGAAAAATAAGACTGACTTGGTAAACTTGAGAGCATATTCCTGTGTTGATGAGTGCTGTATATGTGCAATTTCCCCCTCTTTCTAACTGCAAACATAACCCTTCATCCCAGATGTGTGCAATGAAGGAGAGAGAGAAGGAGAGCTGTTAATACACTATATTGTTTAGGGCTGTTGGTTTATAAGTCTTCATAGTGTTTGGTTCTAGTTCTAAATGCAGATTCTTGAAATAGTATAGGCTGCTTCTGAGCCTTACTGTAGTTGCTTTATTTTTTGTCTTTTGTATTAAGAGAAAATTGTATGGTGGGTATATAACTTGGGAACCCTTGTTCCCGAAATCTCAGGAATTTCTTGCATGTGCCTGTCCAATGTATCATGTGCACACATATCCTATAGGAAAGTGCAAGCTCATATATATGAAAAGTGTTTTTGCTGGGGCTGAGGCCTACATAAGTACAATAAAGGTGTTTTATGCATGCTGGCGTGCATACGCATGCATGTAAAGGTCCTGATTCAGAGATGTACCTAAGCCTGCAGCTCAGGGCCTTTATGTGTGAACATCTCTCTCATTCAGGTTGAACTCCAAATTAATTTTGAGAATTTTATTTTAATATCAAAGCCATTAACACAACTCTTTAAAAGCAATAAATCAGCCCTTGTGCGGATTTTATAGCCCTGCCAGCTTCAGTAGTGGTAAAGCCCCTTTCTAAAAATGCATTTTCCAGTGTTTCTAAATGTGAATGCGGCTTGTACAGTTGTCTTCATAAAAAACACTTTTTGACAATTTCAGAAAATGTAAATTTAATCTTGATAAGTGCTTTCTCTGAAAGCAACCTTTCCTCTATAGTGGGAGAGTGCATATTACATCAGCATAAATGTACTCAAATAGATCTATACATGGGCGAGTGACCTTACATTCAAAAGATGTTTTAGGATCATTTTGAAAAACCTATTTTCCATCATAAAATTTTTGTGTAGATTAGGAAAAACAGTAATAGAGTTTTAGGGTGTGGTTTTTTTTTTCCTTCTGTAACAGAACAAATTGGACTTTCCTTAGAAGTCGTTTCTGTCTTCTAAGCTGATTGGTGTCATTATCCCTCTGTCCAGAAAGTGCTATTCATTTATTTTTTCCACCCTCTGCGATACATTCAGAGTTCAGCAGATAATGCAGAAGCTTTCTATTATAAATAAATAGCACAGGTGAAATGGAAAAACTGGAGTCTTTATTTTTTGCTTTTAGTAGCTTCTTTTCAGTTTACGAATGAAATTTTAAGATTTTGGCAGCATTTTCAAGAAGCTTTGCACCCCACGTTATCAGAAGTGATACAGTGAAAAATACAGTGAAAATGCTTAAAAACAAACAATAATTTTTGCAGAGATCTTGCTGTATATGGGTAGTTTAAATGTGTGTGAACTACTTAGCTTTTAAACCTGTGACAGTGGTGGAGCGCTGTTGGTTGACACTGATCACAAACGAAAGTTTTCTTTAGATGCTCAGCATCCCAGCATTATTCTGGTTTCCACAAATATAATCAAAAAGAAAGATTTCTCAGAACCTCCCTGCTGTTTTAATTAGAGTGCAATGTGTTGATCACAGCTGCATGGTTACCCTCCAGAAGACCAAACCACAACATAAACTGTGTTTCCCTCTTTCTGTCTGGAAGGTACTTTGCAGCCTTGTGCAAAGGATATGGTTGCTAGAGGAAGGTGCATGGTGCCCCTGTTTTGGGGGCAGATAGAGCCAGGCAGCAGACCCTAGGACGTCTAAAAAGACAGCAGACATCTGCATTTGGACATCCAAATCCCTCTCCCGGGATCAGTACCAGTCCTCCAAGAAAAAGGCCATCCCTATCCACTTTCTCACAGTGCACTGAAGGCTTTTATTTATTTTTTTATTTTTAATGAAACATTTGAGTGTGCAGGAATTGATGACTTTTAAATCTCTCCTGAGTTAGGTCAGAGTCCCAGTCATTAATACCAGGTCTGTGAACTACCAGATCACCCAGCAGGACCAATTTGTTCCAGGTCTGGCGTTGTTGGTTGATTGCATTTCTGCTAAATTAGCCAGAGAACAGGATATGGAAGATACACTGGCATCTGGTTTTATGCCAGCTTTGGACAGGAGAGCAAATAATACCTGGTTTGGCATAAAGCTGACTGGTAAAAAGTTAGTCTATTAGAAATTTTTTGAGCAAATTTGAACTGCCAGGTTGACTCTGTGCTGGATGAGCACTTTGCCTTGTGTGGACAGGGTGTGTGACATATGGTATTAGGAAACCTTCAGCTAGATTTTATCATGAAATAGGACTTTGCATCTTGCCTTCCATCATCAGACCATAATTTTCATACATATGTCATCTGAAGAGACTTTCTCTCAGATGGCTTGTACTAGCCTTTAGCATTGCTCTTGTACTGTTTTAGGGCTCCTAAATCTCATACTTACATATTTTTATTCAAATTGTTTTACATTTCTATTTAGTATTTCTTGGAAAATATTTTGCTTCGTTTTCAAGTTTTCTTAATGATTATTTAGCTTGTCCAGGCAGGGTCAATGCCTCATGCGGAAGGCACCCTTGTTCTTCTGACTCTCAAGTAAGCTCAATTTCAAAGTCTGTGGAAACCACATTTTCTTTTTAATCTGATGGTTGCATGGGAGCATAAAGAACTTGGCAGCAGAGAGGATTCATCCTCTTTAGCTTAAGACTGTGTTGCCTTGAACAAATCAGCTGGCTGCTGCTGCTGCTGCTTTTCGTGTTTATGGCATGCTTAGAAGATCTCAGCTTTTACTATTACCTTGAATTTTGAGATGATTCATGCATGTGGATGTGTGGAGGAGTCCCTGGGTAAAGCAAGTGTGGGCATATAGATGTGCTGTAGTGAATACAGTGGTTGACTGTGATTTGGTTGAATTGCAGGTTTCTATAGACAGTAAGAACGAGAGGGTGAGCTATGGCAAATAAAAGTGTGATTAGCATTTCCAGCATGAAACCCTTCGGTCAGCAGGAAAGAGGAAAAGCAAAGCAGCTTGACACATGAGAACAAGAACATTTCTTATTGCTTAGGCTATTCCCAAGACTTTGAAATGCCCCTCTTTGTTGACGAAGCATGCAAATGTTCTCATTATTTTCTGTAATTTGCATTATTAAAGAAAAGTTATTACCCAGGCTTAAACTTTCTTAGAGCATTGAGGAAAGATACTGTTTTACTTGCTGACACTGCATGCTCAAATGGACCTAATAGCACACTGTTCAGGAGTATTTTATTTTTAAGAACCTTTAATTACTTTAACATGCCCTGCTGTAAATAGACTGAACCATGGATAAACAGCAGTCCATTGCAGCTCTGTTGTTAGATAGGGTTAAAAGGGCTGGCTCAAATTAAGAGTTAATCCTTTTTCTCTAAATCAAGGAGGCTAAGTCCTTAAAAAAAAAAAAAAAGAAAAACCTTCTGTAGTTACAAATCCCAGTTCGAGCCCTGGGTGCTGCCAGAGCAATCCTGTCTTTGATTCTGGAATCTAGACTCCCGTTTCTGGCTTGTTTTTGGGACCCCGCGTTTTCCTGCCGCTTTGTTGAGCATGAAGGTGATGGGACTGTAGCGTCTGGCTCCCACGCAGGGCCCTGAAGCGCGCCGGGTACGGTGTGATTTCGGCCTCTCTCCTTGCGCCTGGCTTGGGCCAGCTGAGCGCGGCTGCGCTGGGGACGGTGGCAGGCAGTCGCGATGCCTAGACCATGTGCTCAGCACCCTCTGCTCTCTTGACCCGTCCTTCTTCCCAAATCACTGCCCCGCTCCGATCTGCCAACGTATCTGCACCTCTGCTTCCGACCTGGTTCTCGCAAAAAGAACTAGATTAAAGAAACTACTACTAAGTGTTTAATCTAGGTGGCGATGGCAGAGCAGTAATACGTGCAAGTGGTAAGCCTCAGCAGAAGAAGCTGGTGAGCAGCTGGGGACCACAACGTCTCCTCCCAGCTCCAGGGCCACCGGGACAGCGAGCACAGCCGCACATGAGCGTGTACCCACATTGCGTGTACCCACATTTGTCAGGCCTTTCACCTCGCTGTAACTCCCACAGCGTGGTCTGTGCATCTGGGTGAAGCTGGCCATAAGCAAGTCCCCATTTAGACCCTGTTTTAGTGGAATCAGTTAAGCAGGGCTCTCCTCTTCTTCAGTAATGCCGAAAAATGTGCTCTCTCTGAAGGAAGCAGTGCAGCCGAATGCTCTCTGCTGAGAAGCGATGCTCTCCGTAGTTGTGGGAGCAGTCGGGGGCTTGGCGGTTCCTGCTGCAAAAGGGAAATGGTGCCCTGCGGTTGCTGAGAGCGATGGGATGGGAGGAAATGGGGGGTTAAGTGGCTCGAGATTGATTCCTGAAATTGCCAGCATCGCCTCAGATTTTAAAAACAAATCACTGCGAAACTACCGGAGAGTCTTCCTTTGTGGTTTTCTCTCCTGGGCTAGGGACAGTAAAAGCAATGTTGATTCAGGGTGAAATTAAGCAATGGCACCGGTGACCTCGTAGCGCCGAGCTGGCTCGCAGCGCGGAGGGCGCCCTGCTGCGGAAAATGCGGCCAAGCGGCCTTGCTGCTTGGCGTTTGTTCCCGATAAGGAAGAGACGAGATGAATTGTTGATGTCTGCGAAAGGCAAAGGGCAGGGGAAAAAGCAATAAAGAGTTTGTCTCACGCACAGGCTGGACCAGGGGGAAGGGAGCCCATGGGATCTGAAGGACTGGCACCGATTTCAGCCTTCCCTCTAACACTGAGCTGAGTCTAGGAGCACAGATGAATGCAGAAGTGCTGAGTAGATGCTGATCTACCCTGGAGGTCAGTTTGCTCATTCGTTTCTCACCATCGGCTTTCCATATACACCAGGGAGCTCTTGAGCAGCCTGAAAGACTTGGCTGGTGGGAGGGTTGGCTCTGGTAGCTGTATGACCACAGATCCCATCAGTTTGTCTTGCCCCATGGTTTTGACTCGAAGGATTTGCCGGCTGGCTGAGACGTTTCCTGTGGTCCTGCTCTCAGGCATGTGTACACATGCATGGTATGAGTTTTGTGTGTGAGCTTCGGCTAAGAGACTGTGAAAGTCTGGGGTGGGCCGGAACGCTGTAATAACAAAAGGGCATTTCTCTCCCGAAAGGAACGTTATCCAGATGGGCCTCCACTCCACTGGCAAAATGCCTCGTTCGCTCCGAGCTCCCCTAATACTCTTCTGTGAATGGCATTCCTCTGAAGATTAAATCCTCCCAGTTTGTCCCAGTCATCAGTTTATCATACGCTAGCTCACCAGGACCGTTTTTGCACAGTGATTGTTTGCTTGCTGAAATTAGTAGAAGATTGCTCGTAGGATGCCCTCACGCAGGACTTTGCACGAGCCTGCTGCTCATGCTCTGGACCTGAAGTGACATAAAGGAGGGTTCCCTACTGCATTAGCATTTAGGGAGTTGAGAGATGAAATGGATTTCACCCCGTGATGCAGCGACGCTGGACTCCACAAGCTCAAGCTCAGTCATTGAGCTGTTCTGCCCAAGAAGATGCTTTTTGCTGTGACTTTCCAGGCTTGTTCCTCAGTGCCTGTGGCCAGGAGGGGAGGGAGGTGTGGAGAGGCAAGAGCGAAACACTCTTAAGCAAAGGCATTACGTATATGCAGCAACTATTAAAAATTAACCATGGGTACATTTGTCATCCTGCAGAATGGACTGGGATGGCATTGCATTTTACACTGAGTAATCCGGGAGTCCAGATGAGCATTTAAATATGGTGAATCAATGGGGATGATTGTGATCATGCCACTTTGTCTTCTTGACTTGGAGTATTTTCTCCTCAAGGGCATTTAAAACAATGGAGTATAGCCTTCAGATTCGTACGCTGCCACCTTATTATCCTATTAGTCAATTATGGCTGTTGAGGAGCAGGAGTAAGTGACAGCGTGGCAGATTACAGCAATTTATTTGCAGTTTTCATAGTCCTGTACTGCATATCATCAGGCTGTTTAAATTTAATGATAGGGTTTTTGCATGTGTTTTAGTGCAGTTAAAGTTGTAATCAAAATGTTTAGGAAAACCCCTACTGACCTGCATAAACGCTCCCATCTTCAGCGTTGCTTTAATGCCCTGTTGTAATCTTTATTAGCAGAGATGACTCACTAATTAGGGGAAACAACCTGCTTTGGAAATAATAGATTTTTTTTACCACTTTACAAAGCTTCGAGGAATAAAAGTTGCTCATTACTCTGTCTTGGCTCTGCTTCTGAGCTGTTCTCTCACCACCCACCCAAATGAAATTTAAACCTAGAAACAGGTAAATGTCAACTTCTTTTCCTTAAGCCTGGCACAATACATTCCAAGTGGGGGAAATAGTCACCCACTTGGAGTTAAGCATCCTGCAGTAGTGTTCAGCTTGAGGAGGTGTCTGCGGTCAAACAGCGCAGCCTCCGGCGTTGTCCAGCACATGTCGTATTTGTGTATCAGATGTCACTGTTTGAGGAAATTGAGAAACTACCAAGGATTAATTTTTCTTGCAGTGTTCCATCGGTTTGTAGCTGATGTGATGACCACTGCACGGTCTAAAAGCAGACTGGGAGCAGCTTCTCTCCTCCCCTCAGTATTACTTGTGGTCCTTGACAAACCAGGTCTGATCTGCTCCTGTCCTACTGAGAGGCAAGAAGGAAACTGGAATTTCTTCAGCTTCCCCCGGCAAGACGCAGTTTTGGCCAAAGCAGCAGTCATGGTGGTGTGCTCTGGTTTCATCACTGCTGCTGCTGGTGTCAGGATCTCCTGCAGCTATCAGAGCGGATGGTCTCTGCTAAAGAAGATTGTAAAGAAGACTTTACAATCTGTGGATCCTCAGCAGCATCCACCGGCTTTCATCAGAGTTTTCATAGGACCTTATGAGCTAGCTTCCCGTGGTCACCTGCTCCCTTGTCTTCAGTCTGTGGTGGGATGTAGACTGAGATCCCTTCCTGCTGTTCGCCATACAGTCATTCATCTGGGTGTCCAAAAGCTCAACAGCTCTCCTGGCTAGCATATTTCAGCACTTGGCTTTTGAAAAATTTAAGAGACTTCTCTCAAACATTTTGAGTCTAACTGGAATATTCAATAGCTTCATTCTGCACAAAAATAAATGTGTAATTCACAAACCCATGAGCATATTCAGTGTGTTCAAACCTGGAATAAGGAAGATGAATGAAGCTGCAGCTGCTTGCTGCTGTGTGCTTTGATGTAAAACAGCAACCTAAATGAAATAGGAATACGTAGGATGAAATTTAGGGCTAAAGTGTTTCATGGCATAAAGAGAGCTCTAAGAATAGCTGCTAAGCAATGAATCTATAAACCCTGTTGCTTACACAAAGTAGAATGATTGAGTGGATGGAAGACAACCTGCTCTGAAAAAAAAAAAAGGTGAAGAATATGTATTTCTACTGTAGTAGTTGCTTTAAAACAGATGGAGTGGAAGATGGTCAGGAGGCTTGGACTGATATTGTAGCCACAGGTGCATGGTCCTTTCTCCTCTTCTGCACTTGAAAGAAAGGCTCGGAGGGCAGGATCATGTTTTCTTTGCTTTTTCTCCTGTGCAGCTCAGGTATTGGGTTGGGTTGAGATTTTTTTTTTAACTTGCCTTTCTCTTAGTTGCCTAAGTAGTTACTCTGTGTAAGATGCCTGGATCCCACTGCAACCCTTCAGCAGCAGTGGCTTGGATTTTTTGCACTGTTTTACACCATCACCACCTCCCCAAAAAACCCAAACCCTCACAGTCTTCTCAGTGTCCCTTCCTCCTGCCTCCTGCCCCGGGCATCTCATCCTCACTAAAGCTTCCCCACAGGAGAGTTTCCAGGCAGTGGTGAAGACCCGGTGGCTCTTGCTGAGCCCGGTCCTCCCCTCGTGTCCCGCATGCTGGGTTGCCAGCGCGGGGACAGCCCCGCGGCTGCGCACGCCCAGGCCGCTCCTGCCGCATGCCTGGAATAAGTTGAGGTAATCCTGGCTCTGCTTCTAGACGGAAGGATATTCTCTGAGCAAAGCAGCAGCATCAGGTCTGGATTTAGACTTTTCTAATTAGTGAGTAATGGGATATGAAGCTGCGATACGCTTCCAGGAGTGTACAGTCATGTTTATGATTTAGGGAAAGGTTTATAGACAAAGAGGGTTACTTTCTGCAAAGGCAGGGGCAATTAAATGGATTTTCTTTGAGCTGTTAATCAAGAGTCATAATACCATTTATTATATCCTTATTGGGAATATGTTACATAAATATATAATTGATGAAAGTATTATCTTGCTTAATTGTGAAATCGAAAAAGCCACTTTCCCTTTATTTACAGATTATTAGCAGCAGTATCTCCTGTTTCATGATGGTTCGCACATAAGCCATCCTGATGTATTCAGTATATTAGTCCTCTGAAAGGACGCTGGCTCTTTAGTTTCAGGAATATCAACTGCCAGAAGCACATGCAATTTAAGCTTCACAGTGTTTTACAAATATTTGCTACAACTAACACATAGCATTACTAATAACTGAAAGATTAGGAAAAGTAGCATTTTTTTCTATTTTATTAAGTTTAGATGAATGCCCTAAATTTTGTGTTTGGACCTCTTTACACCAGTGAGTTTCAGGCTCAGTGTAGGTGACAGTGCTTTGTGTAGTCAGTATAATTATTTTTTCCGGTACTATTTCACAGTAAGTTTCTGACTCATGATTTTGAGGGAGTTCTTGCAGCAACAGAAAGCTTTTTTTTTAATCAGAAAATATGATTATAAAATCAGAAAAGATATGGGAAGACTCCGAGGCAGAGCTAATATCCAAACTGTAGAAAACAGGAAAGAAAGAAAGAAAGAAGTAAAAAAAATTAGCCTTATTTTGATTTTGATCTCTTGCTTTTCTTTTAAACTCCAGTTCATTTTTTAACTAACAGCCTTTTAAAACACAAATCCAGACTTTTTCCACCACTTAAAATATTAAAACCAATTATTATGACAATTTCATTATGTGTCAAAAAGTATTAAATCAAATGTTTTCACTAAGAAAGTTGATTTGAATGAATTGGCAGCATCCACTGTAGATAAATTAATCAATTAAGTTTTTTGAAATAGTTAGCTTTAGCTAAGATGTTCTCCTCAATTTATTTTTCTTTAACAGGGGAATCTGTTTTTAGAGAATGCATGAGAAAATCCATTAAAGGATTTAAGTTGGTACATCCGGACCAACATTTTCAAAGGTACACTTGGTCAAGATACTTGTGTGTGGAACACCTTTCAAAGTCAGGATAAATATGTTAATTTTAAACTCAAGACACCTCTTGTTAGTGGATGCTTCTGAAAATAAGGACCTATCTCTTTATTATGTGTAAGTGGTGCAAACAATCCGGTTTTGTCTTCAGAAGATGTTATGAAAGGTAATTTTTAAATGTTGGCTGAGTAGTCTAATATTCTTGGCTTGCCAGCAGTTGCTGGAATGCAAATCACTGTTAGTCACTCTCCTTACATCCGTAACATGTCATTGTTTCCCACTGCTTCTGAAATAGTTCAGATCCTCAAGATAGAGTTGTGCTCCAGGGCCACGTCTGCTTAACCTCCCCCTTCGTGTTCAAGTGGAGAGACCGATTTCTGCAGCGTTTCCATCTGAGCGAAAACTGATTTAGCGCTTTGGGAAGAGCGTGCAAGTGGTGCTAAATGAGGGAAATGGAGCCAGGTGTGTTATCCGCTGGCTGGAGCAGGCTTAATCATAGAGCAGATTTCCTTTTTCAGTCAGTCAAGGGATGTCCAGCTTTATAAACAACTGCTGAGGACTTGAACAGAGGCTGTGCCGAGTGGGAGAGGGGTGTTTTTCGGTGCCATAGCGGGAGCGGGCCAAGGCAACTAGGGCAGATCGGCCGTCGCAGTGGGAAGCACCTGGCTGCACCTCCGGGTGAGGAGTTTCAGACTACAAGTATTTGTGCAAGTGATGCACCGACACTCTGAAATGGAGGTTTTATGTAATCTGCCGTATGGGCCAGTGAAGACATGTTTCTCGTGGTGCCTTGTTCGGTGACTAATTGCTGTGTTGCTTGTGCTTGCAGTGGATGGTTTTGGGTGCTTATTTGGTGTCTAAGAGGTGTTGCCAGGAAAAAAAAAAAGGTTGAAAAGCAGTTGGTTTTATTTGTTCAGTGTGAAAACAGATTTAAAAGAAACTTCAGAGCAGAAGCTCACTGTCTGAAACATATGGACATTTTTCAAGCAGAGTAATTTATTAACCTCTATTCAAGTAAGCAGAAGTCTACTGAGATGCTGTTTTCAAGCTTGATAGAAAATGAGAGAAATGTATTTCAGAAAGAAAATGACTCCTTTGAAGTCTCCGCTTTCTGTTGTGCACTTTTGCCTTTCTGAGCAGTTTGGTTTGGGTGCAGTGATTGCAAAAGTGACCAAAATGAAAATGTTTTAGGCAGAGAGCGAAAATCCGCCCCCATGAAACCCAGCTGACATTTTACTCTCGGGAGATCCCATTCCACATGGACTGCAGCCGATCGCCTGAATCTGTTAGAAAGCTGTTCATTGACCTGTGACTACAGTTCAGCATGGCCCTAAAGAGGTRTTTAATTATACATACGTCATCTTTAGTCTTCACTGCTTGCGCTATGGGAAGCAAAGCCTTCCTGCAGTTGTGTGAAGTTGCCTGCTCTCCTGTTGCTCCTTGCCCGGCTGTTTGCCGACGGCTGGGGGGACCCAGAGTGATTTTAGCAGAGGGGGAAGCCAACATTGGGCAAAGGGGGCAACAGGCATATGTGGCCCAAAGAGGCAGCAAGTACAAAACTGCTGCTGGCRAACAGAGTACTTTGCAACCGCAATGCTTTGGATGAGCGCTTGCCGTTCATCTGTTTTACAGCGTAAAGCTGCAGAGCAGGACAGGGACCCGCAGCGCTGGTAGTTGGTTAACAGGGCGCCACGTGCTCCGCTGCCTGCTGGATATCCATCCAGGCCACACTGGGGCTTCGCAGAGGAGCGCGGCTTCTGTTTGCACAACCTTCTGTTCCCCTTGCTCTCCGTGTCTGCCAGTGACCTGCTGGAAATACAGGTTCATTTTCTGGCAGCTTTGGAAAATCTATAGCAGTGTAACTGGTAATGGGCAATGACTTTAAAACACAGAAAAGTCCATGAGCAGAGTTCATCAGCACAGTTAAATAAAACCCGGGTCTCTGAACACATAGCAAACCCTGCCAAATAACCTTTCAAAACTTGTCCAGCTTAAAAAATAGCTGTGGCTAGGACTAGCTGTGGCCCACCAGATGCTTGTTACTTTTGCTCCTAAGTTGCATTATGCCCTCAGTTTTCCAGGCATAATGCCAGGCAAATCGCCGAGTGCAACTTAAAAAGATCGGTGATGTGACGGAGCCTCTTATTTACCCTCAGAATAACCATCACCTTGCACAGACGAAACGACGAGCCTTGTGTCTGCTGCTGGTTAGTATCCGGAGCCAGACGGTTGGCTGCACTCTCGAAAGGCGGCTCCCCGGGAGCGCAGCAGGACCCATCTTAGCAGGGAAAGCTGCTGGCTTGCAACAGCCACTGCAAGCTCCTATTTTAAGTTGGGAGCTCTGGAGCCTACATAATTAGCAGCATCCAGTGCTAAATCGGCGAGAATGCAGTGGCTAAAATGATGATGTCAGAAATTGCATATTTGTTCTTTGTTATGGAGAATTATGTTAAATCCTTGTTTAAGGGGGTTCAGACTCTTTATTCCCTTCCCAAGGAAGAGCGGGAGCGTGGCATTGCCGTTCATCGCCAACCGGCTCCAGGCTGGTTAGACCAGTGTCCTTCTCTAGCTCTGTCCTGGACTGAGGCAGTGCAGGAACTTCACGGTGGTGGGCTTCCTCTCGCCATAGGGTTCATCTGGGGGACACGAAGCCAAGCTCAGCGCTGTTGGAAAGCCCAAAGTCTCACAGGACCAGCTTGAGGTGAAAACTTGAGCCGCTGTCGGTCCCATGTGCCCCCATAGCGGTGTCAAATGACTGTTGTGGGATGCACTAAACATCAGCATTGTCCTGTAAGGTCTGGCTGCCCCAAACCGCCGTGTGTGGCTTGTAGGCAGTGTGAGATTAGCTGATTTTGGGGTGCCTGCTTGAAAAGGGATGTTTGAACCACCTTTCACGAGGTCCCTCAGCAGCGTGCAGGTCAGTGCACGTATCACTACTCTGCACCTTCAGCTGCAGACTGGCCCRAGGCACGAAACGGGGGCATTTCTCCCTCCCCAGAGCTCCTCTGCTAACCAGAAAAACAGCAGAGACCTTGATTAATGCATATTCATTTGATAAAGCAGACTTGTTAATGGTGGTATAGCAGTGGTGGATGGGCTGAAAAATGAACTGTGCATGTGGGGCTTCCTCTTACACCCGCAAACCATCGCCACAACCACTGCTGTATGGCTGAGATGAGGAGGAGGAAGGAGGCTTTGCTGACGGTGAATTTTATGGTGAGGGAGTGAGTCAGATTTTTCAGCTGCTGACCAATTTAGTTATCTCCCAAAGTCCAAATAAAGAAAAAGTTTCCCTGTTACTTGCAGTGGACCATTTAAGCGTGAAATAAATTGCTTCTTTGGTTCATTTCTCAGAATTGTGTTCACTCACACCCTCCCCCTCTAATCTATTTGTGTAATCAAATATCCAAATTCTGGGTTCAGGCAAATGCAGTGTTGACATGACTGATGTGAGGGAAGCCGGCGAGGACTCAAGGGCTATATTGTAAATGTGCATGGTGGCAGCTTAGCCTTGTTTAGTTCTTGCTGGGAATCTGAAGGTATCTAATCCCTTTTTAGTGCTTTCTGTAGTGCCTGTCATGGCAGTATCTGAGAGCTTGAGCCTGAAAAACACTCAAGGCCAAATATGCCAGAGCATTTAGGCACWGTTCTCTTATTTATTTTAATGGGAATTAAGCAAATGTATAGCTTTTGACCTTACTTGTGCTCTCTAATATTTACTATAGCTGGGAACGCTTGCTTTGCAAGTATTCCAAGAAGTTCTCAGGATTAGGCCTTTAAATCCTATTGTGATAAGTAAATAAGTGAATATTAGACAATATTCTTGCTTTTCTTGGCTTGGAAGACACGGAGACCCCGTAAGACCCTCATTTGACTGGATTTGCAAGGCATTTAAGAAGCATCATTTCTAAGTAGTTATTCCTGGAATTTGTTATCCCCAAACTTGAACGCCCGCTACAAGCTGATGCAGTATGGTTAAATACTTATGGCTGTTGCTCAGCATGTTGCTAAGGAACAGAGAGGCCTAAGATGGCCTTTTGAATGGCTAAAATTTTTCTCTCCAGTATTCTAATTCTTTTTAATTGGTGCAGAGTGAAAAGTCAAGAAGTTGTTGTTAAACCAGCCTTTTTTGGGCATATTTTTTTCTCTGGCAGCATGAAATGTCACACATGTCTCCAAAGAATTTTCTAGTTGCAAACCAAAGTGCAGGCACCCGGGCACCAACAAGCAATTCCTAAAGAAGGGGAATTTTCTGTCCTTCAGGACAGGAAACACTGTTGGAAAAGAAATTCAGGTTTKGGGAGATTCAGAATTTAAACCCTCAGCTGGTTTTGGCTGACAGGAGAGTCACAGAGGTCGAAATTAATACCAACTTTGTCCCCCTCTCCCCTGTGCCCTCTCCAGCACCARGTTAGATTCTGACACCCTGAAAATTTGGGATTTCAGAGCCTGGATCCCACATTACTGAACCAGCCATTGCATCTAACTGAAATCCAGCACGTGCTGTGAAAAGGCTAATGAGTAAAAACATTTTCTTTAAACTATTTGTTGGCCAACCACACTCTTACRTTTTTCTTATAGTCTTCTCACTCCATTGTCTGTTAATAATTTGGCAATTTCCAGCCATCCAGCCAGATGAATGCTTAGGGCCAAGTGGGGAGTGTGTGTCTCCTTAAATTACTCTCCATGAGGAGTGTAACTCTAAAGGGTTAAACACATGAGGTTTTGGTGGGAGAAAGAGGAAGCTGGGGCTAAGATTTTCACTCTGTCTAAAAGAGGAAACGTGTCACAAATGATTCAGAAGTTGCTTCTGGTATAGATAGATAATTTCCTTCCAGAAGTATGTGTGATGGCAGTGCAAGGCCAGATTCTCAGGGGAAGTCACAAAACATTCTTGTAAGAAACAAAAACTCAAGAGTTTTGGGCTTCGCCCTGAGAACTGAACCCAGTGTGTACAAAGGCTCTGGTGGAACATGACCCTGCAGTCTGTACAAAAGCAATTAAAAGAAAAAAAAAATCAAGCATCTGCTACCAAGGGACTGATGGAGAAAATAAGGGAGATCCTTCCACGAGTTTTGGAAAGCAATGAGATGGTCTGTTAAACTGTCTTACCCTGCTTTTTCTCTCAAAAACAAAACCCCCACCTCATCTCTTTCTCTTACTCCACTAGACCCTCATCACTGTTTGAGGCCTTATTCTTCCTTTCTCCTCACCCTTTGCTCTCCCCCACTTAAAGTGTTGAGAAGAAATGAGCATCCTTCCCACCTCGTCTGTAAGTAGACCCTTCCTGTGCCCTGTCCTCCCAGCTATGGTGTGAGCCGTTCAGGCACACCCCTGCCTCCTGTTTGGAAAAGCCAGCCATTTGCTTCAGATTTTGACTTGAAAGTATGATGCCCATCTCGATGAAATCAGGTCAAAAGAATTGACTCTGAGACTGACTTTCTGTGGATTAAAACGATAAACAGTATTTTTTGTAGTTGATTATCCCAAAATATATGAAATTATTTGCAAATAACCGTAATGAATAAGCGCAGTATGGCTAATGAGGGTGCACCCTCGCTGTTGGAATGAATGTTCTGAGCAAGTCCCTTGTTAAGGGCGCATTGATTTCAGCCCTACGCTTGTATTTCTGGGGACCTACGGTATTCACTCGTTTCCTCTGTTCTGTCATCATTATTCTAGTTCTAAGTATCATTACTGTAAAAACTTCCCACTGAGAAATTTAAACATGAAGAGTTTTTCTGATCTCTTTAAAATAAAATGTCTAAAAATAGACCTTGTGGGAACAGTTTTCCATTTCAAGAACAAAATCCTGCAAAAATGTTTTAATGCAGATTTGGGACCTAATTATTTTTTCTCACTCGTAGCCGTAGTTTTGCTACAGTGTGAACAGCGAGTCCATAAAACTCAGACTTCATCCACTCAGAACCTGCCATTTTTCTTCCCTAGGGTTTTCCCATGAGAGCAGGAATCAGACTAACCAAGGCAGTGAATGCCATCTTAGAAGTCCTAGAGTTTATTCCCTCATTAATTCTGCAGCCTTCATTTATCTGACCAGGAAAAAAAGTCAGACATTTCTGCTAGGTTGCCCCAGGTTAGTATGAAGAGTCAAAATATCTATACTGGGCAAACGTAAAGGGTCCTTAAAAGAAAAAAATGGCAAGAGAGCTGCTATAATTAAAATATGGTGTTTCAAAGTGCTCATTAGATTAGYATTGGGGAGTATCTGGTATGTGAACATAAAGTTTTAGAGTTGACTAATGTGTACTGAAATTTAATGATTGTGTTGTCAAGGGCTCTTAAAAGCTTGCTGTGAGTGGCTCTGACCAACTTCAGTTGGAAAGGAAGGACACGTTGAGGTGGCTGTGGTCTCCCCCCAGCTATACAGGTCGAGTATTTCCTTCAGGGCTATCTGCTTAGACCACTGTGTAACTCTGTCTCCTTCCATAGTGAAAGGTGTAATACATTTGCTGTACTGGGAGGGGATGGAGACCTTGACCAAGAACGGGCCCAAGATAAYAGTCAGTTTGAATCAAACCGAGTATTTTGGATCTGAGTGTATTTGTGCATGTGTACATATTTATGTCGGTTCTGTCTACCTACTGATCTAATGGAGCTGTTTGTATGAGAGAAGATCTTGAGTTATACGCTCATACTATGTGCGTATTGTTGGCTGACCAGTAGGGTGAACAGGATGAACAACAGGATGTCTTTGAAAGTTCATATAGCAAAGCATGCTAGAGGCATTCCAGTAGATTTCRGGAGCATTTCTGTAGGTCTGCAATTTTACATATAAGCATTGTAGAAGTATCTAAAGTACCAGATTGCATACTTGCTGGAAAAAGTGTGTTTTAAACATTTGTTTCTTTTATTTAGTGATTTCTGAAAAACAGAGACTTAAGCTAGCAGTGGCTGAAGATTAACACATTGTGGTGGTGCAGATTAACAGACTGTGTTGGTTCTTTGGTGTTAAATGTGTTGTGCGGCCTCAGACCTTTATTTCATATTTTTGCATGGACAGTTGTCCAAATTGTTCTTGATTGCCCTAACGGAGAGGCTAGGGTCAAGGCCGGTGCAGCAGCTCCCTGCAGTGAAGGCGTTAGCAGTCCTTCACTTCCACCACGTATATCCATTCATCCATTTGGGTGTGGAGGCTGTTGCGAACACATTTGTACTAAGCCTGTGTTGGCATGAATGCCATAGTCTTGTGCCTTCCTGGTGCTGTCATGACAGGATTAGTTTATCCAGTGTCAGCTTGAACATTTTTGTACTCATAGCATGGCTGTGCCCTTATCAAGGCAAGAGTGGGGATGCTTGCACCTTCCCCCTTGTCTGTACTACAAATGCTTTATCACTGCTGTTCATTTTTAATCTGGTGCTACGTGTAAGTGTGCTAAACATTGTACGGGCACAAGAAGAAAGTGTGCACGCTTCCAAATGGCTATCTAAATACATGAGACAGGCGCTGGATGGGGAGGATATTGCAGCAAGGGCTTGAGAAATGGCTCTGCCCTCTCCGTCTGTTGAAGCCATCTAGAGAGACTTCAGCAGCTTTCTGCGTGAGCTCTGTCCTCTCTTCCCAGATRGGAAATCCCGAGTTGTATGTGTCTTCCCTTCCTCTAGACAAGATGGTGCTTTTCTGTTGCTCCACTGAAGCTGCCCTAAGAGCTGCAACACTTGTAGGCAGTTCCTCAGTACCAGAGGTACCTGCAGAGTTGGTGACCCCCTCCTGCTTTTCATATGAATAAGTAAAGACCTGTGTTTTTCAGCATGTGTGCTGTATGTCTGAATTGAGTAAATAAACCTTAAGCAACCTTAGACAATTCAATTATAGACTGTCACTTAGCTTTAAATCATGGCTGCATGATTTTAGGCAAAGCCTTTTGGTGCTGTGACAATTTCAGACTTTTTCCCACCTTATTTTCCTCTCCAACAGCTAAGAAGAAAATATTGAGCGAGTCTTAACTAAGCTAAAGCTTGTCAGGAAGACCTGAGAACATATAATGCCATTTCAGTGGAGAGCCAAAAACAGTATGCATATGAAACGCATTGTGAGTGGTAGGCCGTGCTTGAGCAAAGGAAGAATTGTCATTTACCTTATATGAAAAATGGAGAAGAAATTGTGCTTTCCTTCTGGGATCCTCAGGATCGGGACAGTAATTTGCTGTGGCTGACATTAAGGCAGATGATGCTGAGTATATTTTTAATAGCTTGAGCTGTCACTAAAAGAGGAAGCAGTTTTGATCAGAGACCTTTTTTAAGTTTCAGAATTTTTGCAGAGTGTTATCTTCATTTATAGTCAATCGACGGATGCATCAATAGTTTATTAATACCTAAACCAGAGAATTGTTGTCTAGTTGCAAAGTTTAACAGTGTTACATTATAGACAAGTATGTAAATACGTACAATTTTTAAGATAAGAAAGCTTGGAGAGGGGGGAGATCTCCTGTTGTTATTGAAGGATTCAAAAGTCTTAGCACAGATCTGGGATGGAAGGATGGTTTAGGACCAGCACAAGTGGGAATGGCTTTCAGATACTTTGTCAACTTTGTATATGGCAACAAGGTTGCACCCACATTAAGACAGCCAGCATGAGCCCAGTGCCCCCCTCCTCACCCCCGTTTATGGAGCCTCTGGTGCGGGACAGTCTGCATTTCATAGTTAGGTCTGACAGATAAAATGATCAGGATTTCAGGTCAAAGCCTAGAAGCAGAATAGATCATTTATGAGGGCATTTTTGTGATTTACCCGTGAAATTGCAAGAGCTTCATTTTCAGTCCTAAGTGGTTTTAGGTAGCTCTGTCAGTGACCAGCGCAGCCAGCAAATAGGGGCACTGCTTAAATCTTTGTTTGGGATATGAGTAAAAATAAATAAATGTAAAAGCTTTTTGGAGTGAATAACCAGCCACGTCAGCTCTGGAGCCATGTGGACAGGTTCTCCTGACGTAATGAGCTGTGACAGCAAACTCAAGCAGTTCACCTGGTTGCCAGAACCACCCCATGTGGCTCTGACCTTGTAACTGAGCATTTGCTTTCTGCATATTTCACATACAGGTGAAAAGGAAAAGAGCTTTAAAAATGAATTAAAATTAGTTTCAGATCCTGTATCTGCTCCTCATCCCACTGACAACTTTTTTCGGTTCTTTTTTTTCTACGTTTCTATATTCTTTCTTGTTGTGTGAAAGACTCCTGCAAACACGGAAAAGATTCCCTGTAAACTCTCTGTCTGAAAGGAGACCTGGGGAAATAAGATGTAGTAATATCAACTACTAGGGACTAAGGATTGGGGGTGTTTCCATACCACCTTATATTTGTGGGCAGTCTAATCCAGCCTTTGGCTGTGGTTGGTACTAATATTTGAGGAAGATGTAAAAATCTGTAAGAGATGACCACGAAATAACTTTCCCAAGGGCTAGTCTGAGGTATACCGTGAAAACACAGTTTAAGCATCCCTCGCTCATTTTATGTTGAATCTAACATAGCTTGATATTCTCAATACCCTTTGCTCATTCACACAAGTTTCTGGCCTTAATTATGTTCAGTGGCATTTAGTTCCACAACTTAATTATAAACTGTGTGTTTAAAAAAAAAAAAATCTTTTATCACTTTAAATACGTCTCCTTGTATTGACTGTTCTTATAAATGGGAGTATCAAGGCTTCCTTCTTTATATTGCTCRTCTCCTCCTCACCTGTCCCACTCCTGTCTTGTTTTCCCGGCCCCGCTGCTACGCATCCAGGCAGGTCTCTGCTGAGCCGGAGCCTGCGCTCTCTTTTCTGATTGACGCTGCCTACTTTTGAGCCTCGCAATGTGTTTGTATAAGCCCATTTACTATACCCAGTTGTGCAGTAACCTGCATTTTCTCGGCGGCGAATGCCATCAGAAGCAGGGGTGCCCTCTAACCTGCCGGCGGCGGGTTTGTCACGGGCCGTCCCCGCCTGAGTCAGCTCCGTCGCCTGGAGATGTGGTTCCTTTGCAGAGCATCCCCTCTTCCAGGTCCCTGAGTGCTCCAAGTAAACACGCTCAGTATTAAACATGAGGAGGGGTGGGAGGGCGCTTCAGCCTCTGTATGTATTTGCCTTAAGCGTTGCCGCTAAAAATAAGCAGTGAAAAATGTCAAAAGTATAATTTTAAAATTGATAGCATGCCCCAAAATGCAGGGATTTCGACTCTTCCCCAGCTTTGCAGGTATCTCTCAGTCTAATTCCCCCCCCCCGCCAAAGATAGCTGGCTTGTCCTACTCTTTTTAAGTAAAAATTACACTTTGGGCACTCCGAGAACATCCCACTCCAATTCCCAAGCGTGCCGTGCCGGGAAGGCAGCAGCCCCGTGGCTGCTGTCCCTGTGGCCTGGCACCTGCTGTCCCCAGGGTCCTGCAGCCGCTGTCCCCACAGCCCAGCACCCACTGTCCCCAGGGTCCCGCACCCGCTGTCCCCGCTGTCCCCGGGGTCCTGCACCCGCTGTCCCRGGGGCCGGCGCTACAAGTGAGCGATTCCTGCTGCACCGGCGCCTGCTGCCTCGAGCAACGCGGGATTTATGGAGCGCRTTGTTAACACGTAGTCCTGGTGGCAGGAAAACAGACTCGGATGCGTCTCGGCAACCCAGGGTTTGCAGCGCTGGGCTGCGATTCGAGAGGTCTGGCCTCCGTTTGTAGCTCAGCCACCGATCGGTTGTGTAACATGGGAAAAGTCCCTCATTTCTTCACTTTTTAGAGATTTACCTAGGACATCTTTCAATACAGAAATAGTCCCTTCCTTAGGTATGCATACACCTGAAGGGTAGTTACTTGGTCTTGATTGACCATGCTGCAACTGTAGTATAATAAACTATAATAAAAATACTAAATTACTTGTCAGGTAAAGAAAATAACTGGTATTAATCTCTTCAAGAGGTAATTCTCAGCCTGATGTATTCAGAAAAAGTATTTTTGTTTGTGCTAATGCTGTATAAAAAAATACTTGGGTAGTTAGTAATTACAGAGGGAAGAGGTTTTTTGGGGGGTTGAGTTGGGTTTTTTTTGGTTGGTTTTTTTTTTTGCTAAACACCGAGCACATCTCTCGTGTTTTTGTAAAGGTCGAGTGTAGCTGCGACTGATGCMATGGGATAAACAATACAATCTCTCCCGTAGCTGTCAGAATTGGAGCCAGCTGTTGTATTTTGTACCCATACAGCTATCGAGTCAGGGGAAAAAAATAACATTTCAATGCGGCAATCAAGACCAACACATTAGCTTTTTCCTTTTGACTCATTTTGCACAAGTGCTGTCAATTATAACTTGAGATTTCCCCATAAACATGGGTACCTGCTTCAGGAGGCAGTGAGGAGAGCTGGGCTTGCAAATGGTAATGCCTCCCTCTCCCTGCAGAACAAACTGTGCCATTGCTGTGGCAGAGAGAAGAGTTTTGACAGTGCTGATTGTGGTTTATTTATAAATTTAAATTCCTTTGCAAGTTAAGTAGAAGTGGAGACCTCTCAGAATATTCATGTTTCCACACTAGGTATAGTAGTTTGGTATTGTGAATGTATTAAACACAGGTTTACACCAAACATGCAAAAACAAATTAGAAATAGGCAAATACAAACACATTTTCTCATTAGGGGATATAAGTATGTGCTGACTGTAGTACAAATATAATTTTTATTCCATTTGTGTAACCTTTGGTATTTTAATGAAGTCCTGTTCCTGTGTACAGCGTACGGTTCACTGTCAGATAATTTAACACTAAGAAAATCTGCCTTGAATAAATTAGAATATATTTGCAAATTAATTGGTTAATTAGATTTTAGACATCTCTTGAGGACAGGAGAGAAACAGATGTGTGCAAAAGCCACACAGATAGTTTGGGGATGAGTGTTTCTTGTAGGGTTTTATCACTCAGTTTTGTGAAAAACAGCCTTCTGCAGGTGCCAAAGATTAAAAAACCCTCCGTTTTCAATGCAGAAGGGCGTTAGACTCTAATTTCTGTCATGCTGCTGATTTTTTTTCCGGGACATAGGCAGAGCCATTTGGACCTGCTACCCAAATGACTGCACTCAGAATAGGCGAGGCAGCTCTTGAGTTTCTCTTTCCTTGACAACTAGAAGTGTCCATGAAGCYGTAAGGAAATACTGTGAGCTAAACACTTCCAGATCGGCAGAGRGATGCCAGCTGGCTTGGTGAAGCCCGGCAACCAAGGAGCATTATCTCAGATGGATCCCAAGATTTAGAAGAATGGTCACCGAAGAAGGAAAACTGACRGGGCAGGTTTTTCTCTCGGCTACATCGGTGTCAATCCAGAGCAACTCCACTGAGATTCACACCAGAGTAACTGAGAGCAGAATCTGGCCATCATCATCCGCCTGACCACAAAAAAAGGGCTCGGATGGGGAACATAACTCGCTTACCTTCCTCTTACAAGCCTTTCGCACCTAATTTTCGGAAAGGCTGAGTTATTTTTACTTGGTTTTGGAACATGGAGCAGTCATACAGAAACAACCAACTATTGATTACTGAAAGTAATTAGACATTCTGCTACCAAAACTAGGGCTTGTGTATTCATTATTAACTTAGAGCCCTTCAGAAACAACCTCTGATTAAATCTGGTTTTGAAATCGAGGGAATTTAAGAACTGAATTGCTCCAAAAGCTGTGTAGGGAAGGATTTTCAGCTTAAAAGCAATGCAACAGCTTGTTGCAATCCTGGCTGATCTTAAGAGCAGCAGAGGTGGGTAGGGGACATTACTTGCATCTATTTTTCACCCCTACGAAAATAATCCTGCAGGCTAAGCCAAAATTAGAAGCCTGATTGATCAGTCCCTCCTGGAAGACTGCTGGTGATCGTGTTGCTTTACTCGTGCAACTTTATCTCCGGGATTCCATTTTGGGTGTGTTTAGAGCCGTTTGGCAAAATCTCATCGTTAAAAACAATATTTGCCGTGCACGGTAAGACAAACGAGCCCATTTGCGTGCGTCATCGATCATTTTACAAACAATCCTCAGGCTAAGCTCAGAACTCGCCCTGTGCTGGTTGTTTGGGCTCAGGACGCAGACGTCAAAAGCAGAAGTATTTTTCCTGCTCGCATAACCTCTCCTCGACACCAAAAGCTGGACGCTGCTGGGAAGAGCCTTCAGTAACGTTCTCTGTTTGACCTTCGTGCGTTTTTATAAACAGTATAGATAGAGCAATGGAACAACCTTGTTGCTGTCAATGTGTAAAAGCTATAGCCCGATTTTTCCAGCTTGGCAGCCTGGAGCTGGGGGGCTGAGGTTATAGAGGACGTATCGTGTCCCCGGGGACACAGCGTCAGGACAGTCTGCCTAGCTGTCTGGGCATGAACGCTGAATTTCGTGCACTTGGAGACAAGTGCTAGAGGTGTTGTCCGTCCTTGGACCCAAGGGCATCGACATGCTTTCGAGAACAGAAGATGGCTTTTAGCAGGGCTATTGCAAACTAACCAGGAGGTGCAAAAACTGGAGCAGAGTGACTCTTGAGGCACTAAACGGTGAGCCCCGAGTTTCTAACCCGGCCCCAGCAGGCAGCTCAGTTTGGGAATACGAAGGAAAGAGCCTGGCCTGGTGGGTCCCTGCCTGCAGGCTGGTGTCCTTGGTGGCCGGGGCAACTGCTGGACCCCCGCGAGCCCCAGGGTACGTCTCTGCTGGGCTCTTGGCCTCTCAATCCCAGGTGGCTGAATAGCCCGGCTTTCCCTTCTCAGCCAGCTTCCCGGCTGCTGCCCGCCGCTCGCCCCTCCTGTTCCCACGCAGCATCTGCCCTCTCCCCAGCCGGCTCCTTTCCCACCCTGGCACTTACTCCCTTTTCTGTACAGCAGGGATTATGGAGTTCTCCACTGCCTGGCAATTAAATTGGATGCRGCAGGTAACAGCTTTTAGCCGGATCTGTTTTGTGTTGCGCAGGAAGCGGCGCCTGGGACACTGAGGACAGTAGTGTCCTCCCTTCCAGTCCTTCGCCGCGCTCCCTCGCACATTTAACGTGCAGATTAGCTATATTCCTGCAGATAAAGAAGAGCCTAGGTGCATTAACACTCCAGGCTAAGAGACTGCTGTTTTTCAGCTGTGATAAATATAAACAGCTCCAGAGGATGTACATGGACATTTCCCTATAGCCTTCATACAAACGCATGGTGATTCAGAAACCGTTTTGTAACTGTTAATGTACTGGCCTCTTTAGGCAAAATGAATCTGCATGTTTGTCAGGAGTTTGGGGGTTGAGGAGAGACCTAAAAATTACTGGCCATGGTAAAATTCACAGAATAAAGGGTTAACACCATCACCCATCTGCCCTAACTTCTCTGTGGGGCTTTTGTCAAATCTCTCATTCAAGCTGTGTTTGCTGAGAGTTTTGACTTTTGTGGCAGCACTGGGACGGGCAGCAAGGTCATGTAAGGCTTAATTTTTCCTAAATTCCTAGCAAAGCTGGAGCTGAAAGCTCTCCCATGAATTTCTTGGGGAATGTGCTGACACAGCGATTAGGGCATCCTACCCAACTTCCGCGGAAAAGGTCGCTGCTGAAATGCGCCAAACGTGTGTGGCTGGAAAGGGAAGAGGAGGTAAGAGATGCCGTGCGAGAGGGCGAAACCTGAGGGCACGCTCGCTGCCTGCTGTCGTTTCTGCCGGAGCGCGCCTGGGAGACACCTGGGGAAACCACAGCTGGCTCTTGACGCCGAGGTGTGGGGAAGACACAAACCACACAGCTCCACGGCCCCTTGGTTTTCCGCCGGGGCTGTATTTACTCAACAGAGTGAGAAAACCTGAAACAGAGGAAGGTATAAAACAAGATAACTGTATTTGTGACGTGTGGCTGAAGGGCTTAGACCTTCCTCCCCTTTGAACGCAAGGTAGATGGGATAACATTAAAACAGGCAAGAATCTTTCTTTAACTTTCTTTCTCCTTCTCTTTTCATGCAAACCTTCCATACCAGAATATTAATATATGATGAAAAAATAGTTTTAGACAGAACCTTTCACTGGAAAGATAATAAATGCCAATGTTCCCCAGTAAATTATAAAGGGCTTAGTACATTTTAGTGGAAAAACTGGCTGCATTACTAGACAGAGATCATAAACTTTTGAAAGATGTAGGGGAAAGAAAGCAAAATATTCTGCATAAGGAAAATCTGATCATCATAATGACTTTGCAGATCCCTGGGCTTCCAATTTTATCCATTTTTGTCCGGTGTCTGCAGAGGAACTCAGAAGGGTTTCATTAGTCCATTAAAAATAGACCATTTAAAAATTTTCACCCTGGCACAATCTTCGTGGGGTTTTTTTTTTCCTCCTCTTTCCTTGTGAATTTACAGATGCCACTATTAGTTTTACTGTAATGATAATCAAGGAGTGCACCTTTTCATTTGGTAGTTTGATCCTGATGATCATCCCCGTGGAAAAGGTCCCATAAAGAGTTTTATAGGAAGGAAACCAATTGATATCTATAGAAATGTAATACAATTCTGTATATAAAAATAGCTAGTTTTTAAACTGTCCTGTTCATCAGGTAGTTCATTCTTGATTAAGTTCAGTGTGTGGGTTTAAAGTGGCAAAAATCCTGAAGGTTATTTGTTATTGAATTTAGTCTATTCTTGTTTAGTCTTACAGAAGGGACTCTTATTATTGTTACTGTAGCAGAGCTATCTAAGTAGCACGGGAGAGCTGCTTATCTGCTGCTTGTGCTGTCCCTTTTAATGTCCCTGCACGTTTCAATAATAATCTAATATGATGAAGTTTTGCATGCTAAAATATGGGAGGTAATGGTTTTGAGCTCCTGACAGTCAGAAAACAGACAGATATGAGAAGCTTTTATAGAAAAAGGCAGGGCAGATGGACCGTCAGATTATCTTGTCTGATCTCCTGCGTATTGCAGCCCATTCTGTGCCACCTGGTTTACCCTGTATTGAGTCCGGGAAATGGGGTTGAATTATGGCATCTCCTCCAGAAAAGCATTCACTTTTGATTTGAAGAGATCACTGAATGGAGAAGCCACCATCTCGTGGCAGTTTGTTTCAATGGTTAAAATATCTTCAATGCTGAGAACTTTGTAGAGATTTCTATTGATATTTGTTTGACTTTAACTTCCACCTTTTGATTCTCATTACGCCCTTTTTGGGTAGATTAAAGAACTCTCAGTTCCCTTTCTTTTACTCCCCGTAGAGTTACTTATGTGCTGTAATCAAGTCTCTTCTTACTCTTTTCTCTGATAAGCTAAGCAGGCTGAGGTCTTTAAGTCTCTCCCAGTAGGGCATTTACTCCAATTCCTTAAATAACTTTTCAGTCCCTTTTCTTTGTATTCAGTTGTTCGGCATCTTTCTGAAATTTTAGGGTGGTTAGCACTGAATGTATCCCAGTATCTGTCTCACTAATTGTGGATACATAGGCAAAATTTCTTCTCTATTTGCACTCCATGGTCAGTAGGTCTAAGGATTCATTCAACCTTTTATAACAGCCTTGAGTTGCTTGTCCACTGTGCCCTTATAATCCTTTTCAGAATTGCTGCTTTCTAAGGAAAAAAGTCCTGTTTCAGATGCCAAGCATTACAGTGGAATTTGGTTTCCGGGGTTTTATAGTCTCTTAAACTGTATGTAAAAGGCGGCTGCGCTGCATGAGGACGTTCCAAAAAACCTGTTCCAGGTCTGCACCTTTTTAGTCTCCGATGTCGGCAGAAAGTGCTGACATGTCGGAAGTGTGATCTGAGGCACTGCTGTAGGAAGGTGCCTGGACCAAAACCTATCTGGAATCCATGTGAGAAGATGTGGAAGAACATCTGCGTGGAAGCTTGCGGAGATATCTGTGGTCTGATTTATACCCGTGGGGAAACGGTGTACAAACCCCGACTCGGCTGGGGATTGGACCGCCTGTCCACCTGCCAGTGTAGGGCGATGGGATGTTACTGCTTGTGAGATGTAGGAAGCTGAAGTCACCCCATACCAAAACCCCCTTTATGGATCTCTTGCACCTGTGCTGTGCCCCGCTGTCCCCGTGTGTCCGGCTGGGGCTGGGCTGGCAGAGCTGCTCCAAGGTGTAGGCATGGTGCAGGTGCACCGCAGTGACCGGACACACAGCACACCCAGGAGGACACCTGGGAGCCCTCTGTCTAGCAACCTTATGTTTTATTCGGGGTGTTTTGGTGGCTGGCAGCTCACAAGAAAAAGTGCCAAGATCTCCTTAACCTCCTTCTCCTTGCTTAACCTCTCTACTTGTCAGGGTTGTGGCTACCAGACCTGTGAGCTTGAGATTTCCTTGCTGAGGTATCCGGTTTCTCATGATTAAAGCTCTACGTGGGGCAGAGACTCCTCCCTCCGAAAGAGAGAGTCCTTTCATGTCCGCGCAGTCTCATAAATGATTCTGAGACAACTGAATTTGCTGGTTTCTCTAAAGAAACATAATTATTTTAAAATGACAGACTGGCCCCTTTGTTGATAAATGTTTCATATCCGTGCTGCTCTGCCTGAATAGCCTGTGTGAATAATGTACTAGCTCGCAAACAGACGTCGCCCATTCAGGCACACACTGCCCGGCAGGGCAGGAATGCTAAAAAAGCAAAGCAGATGATGCTGTGTGGTGCTGAGTGCTGGGTGTCGATGGGGGATGAGAAATGCTGCCTGGATCTCCTAGGATCGGTCCCGACATAGCTCAGACGCCTGATGCTGCAGTGGTGCGTTAGGGACACAGATGTGAGCGTTCAGGCATTCACCAGCCGCAGGTATGTGGTTTCCCTGGGACTCGGCAATCAAAATGAAAAGCAGCTCTCCGAATCGCGCTATTGTGCAGGTTAGATAGCGTTTGGCACTCACATTGGCAGACGGGTTTTCAAAAGACTTGCTTTGCATTCCCAAGAAGAGCTCTCCCTCAGAACGGGGTTTTCAGTTTGTTTTGGTCAGTTATTCTTCCAACTCTGCCCTCAAAATGGACCTTGATTTTGAAAAAGTAATTTTGCAAAAATAACGTGAGGTTCTTCATGTGTCAGGATGGGATCAGGAGGAAGGAGGATGTGCACATGCCTCACAGGTTTCCAGATAAAATTCCTTTTTAAATAGTGCAAGAGTATGTATATGTGTGTGTACGTGTGTGCAAACGTGTGCATGTGGGTTTTTAGATATCAGTCTTGCACACTCAGGCTGGGATCTAAAATGCCCACATGTCACCATGAGGAATGTGGATAAGACTCTCTCCAGCCCTATTGACTTGAATATAGTTGTCCCAATCGGATGTAATGTCAAGTGAAAACCAGTGGAGTTGCATAAACAACCCTATAAAAGGTGTTACGAGAAACTGTAAGCAACCTAATAAAAGCCAGATGCAAATTCTAAACTTAATTTAAATTGCATGGGGCTCACATTTTTTGCTCTGGCTCGGGAGGGAAAGGGGAGCCCTGCACCAAAGGGGACTTGGTGATGTAGAGATGCCATGGACCTGTTCTCTTGCTCTAGCTGCCTTTTTGCTGAGAAGAGCAAATAACAGAAAACTTAGCTTTTGATTTTACTATGGTCAGCAGAAATAAGTCGGCACACAAAAGGAGCAGATCTGCTGAGTGACAGGTCGCATTTTACCTGGGCACTCTTTGGAGCACAGTCATAGTTTCTAAATTGCACCTGGCATGGTCTGATTTACCTTTGTGCTGCCAAAACCAAGAACAGGAATGGGAGGTATTAGTGAAAAACAAGCATCAGAGCATTTATGTATTTCTTCCTGCTATCTCCTGTTTTCTCTCTCTTTAAAAAAATTAAAATTATTTAACAATCATTGTTGACTGCAATGGGAAATAAATTTCCTGAGTTTCCTGCCCTTCCAGTTAGCACTCCTGTGCTCATTTATTGCAGAAGTTAGTCCTCATTAAGTTCAGAAAAGAAGTACCTGCTGTTATAGTCTCTAATTTAATGTCTTAATCTGAATTACTGGCCAGATTTGCAAGTCTGTCTTTTGGAACCCAAGGATGGCTCCTACCCCTTGGCAGCTGGCTTCAAAATCTAGAGTCAATATTTGCAGTGATTCCTGTTCCCTGTGCAAATCTCCACATTACTCCTGTCTTCTCCCCCCTGACCAGCGCAGGAGCCTGCAGCTCCTGGTACGGTATTTCTGGCATTTCCTAGCCAGGGTCGAGCTGTGAATCTCTGAGGAGCGCACCCTTTCTCTTAACACGCCAGCTCTTCTTTGCTTTTAGGACCTAAAGTAGAATAAGGAGGGTATGGGTGAACCATATAAATAATAAAAGACCTGTGTGAGCTTCTCCTGCCTCTTCAAACGCTGCCGCTCTTCCCTAAACGCTCTGTGATGGAAACCAAGGGCCTGCAGTCGCCAGGTATATAAATAAATGCATTGATTTTTGACTCTGATTGAAGTCAACAGCAGCTACAGAAAGAAAACTGCAGGGTGAGATTTTCTCAAGCGCTTAGCTAGGGCTTAATGGGAGGAGTTAATTTCAGTGGAAGCAGGATTCAGGCATTGCTGAGGGTTTTTGAAAATCCCATTCGAGCGGTCAGGGGAAGGTCCCCCTGGATGGTAACAAGGCTGGCGTTTCACCCTCGAGTTCAGAGCTCCACAATTAAAACGTGGAGAAGTAGTGCTTTTTTTCCCCACCCCTAATTTGTGTCCTAGTTCTGTTTTTGAGGTCGCTGTGCCTTATTTATAAAACGGGGATAGAAAGTGTTTTGAGATCCTGAGATACAGGGGAATATGAGAACTAATAAACAACTGAAATACTGAGGTATCTTGATCTGTTGTGTTCCTACAGCTGACTTCTTACGGGTTCAGATAAATCCCTTCTCCCTTTCATTCAGAGCTGTTCCATGGATTTGCTGAACTAATTTTTTCTCCAAGAGTGATTGCATTTTGGGTCAGCAAGGCTAGACAGTGCATGGCTCTACCAGCAGTTCCTGTATAAAATCCCTCTTTTTTTTTTTGAAGCAAATCTAGTCATTCACAGAAATGAACTCCAGCATAATTAGGCCCAGTATTGCGCATCATCTTTGCTTTCTGTTTTTACATGTTGCATCTAGAGAACTATAACTTTTAAAGATGCCAACAAGTCACTTAGGAGCTCGATAGCCATAATGGGAAAATCTGTGCAGCTGAATAGAAAACGATAAGCTTCATAAGGACTATTTTAAACCATTCGGTAAAGAGCTCAACCAGACGCTCAAAGCATGAATAGAAATGATAACCCCTTCTAATTCAGCCTCCGGTGTTTTGTGGTTTCTCTAGTATCCTACTGAAATCCAGATCCTACAGGCAGCTTAGTATAGAGGACAGTGCTCCTTATGGCAGAGTGCAGTAGACTCTGGTGGATCCAGTTATTGGCCCATGGCTTAAATGGCCGTAAAATACTGATTTTATCCCTATTTTAACGTAGAGGGCTTTTCAGTGTGATCAGGCATTTCTCCTTCTAGTTTAGTTAAAGCATTCAGTAACCCCAGATATTGCAGCATGAAACTCTAGAAAACTGATCCTCTTTAGCATTTTTTTTTACCTCTGGTTTTCAATAAAGATCTGTTTAAAATAATTAAGAAAGATTTGGAGGCTTTTTTTTTTTGACGTGCAGCAGGGAATCATTGGCTTCCGAACTTGCAGGTGTTGACAGGTGAGAGATCTCACAATAAGTCTTTTATTTCTCTGTACTCTGAGGCTTTCAGGTATGTCCTGTAATCTCAAAATTAGAGTAGGCGGCAGATGAGCTAAAATTTGTTTCTTTGTTCAGAAAATGCGGTATAGATTTTTCTTTGTTTGGGTCTTTAATCCAAACTGATGCTTTAATAACTAAAATTCCAGTAGTAGGATTTTTTTTTTCTTTTAAGTTAGATAAGAAATCAATAAGAACACCGACTTTGCAGTGGAAAGTTACTCCAAAGACATTCACAGCTGAACTGCCGGAGCATTTGAGGTTAGTTAGTGAGACCAGGTGGGGGCTCCTTAGGACACGTGTTTGACACTGCTTCACTGCTAGAAGAAGACTAAAGGCCTAACAAAGTCACTGTGTGAAGGCGAGAATATAATATACCCAATTTTAAGAATTAGTTATCCATTGAAATGCCAGAGCGTGCTGTCGAGAGTTAGATATCACTTTTAACTTAATTCTGTATTTTTCTATGCAAAGTACCGGGAACATGGCTTAGGAGATGAAGCAGAAGTTCAGAGCTGGGAGATGTACAACCCTTCCCTGATAGCGTGCGTGGCTTTGCTGCACAGCGGATCTCTGTGGCAGTTTCCCCATCAGTAAGATGGAAATGCTGCTTTGTTCTCTCGCCGACAGGCTGAGGTTCTTTATATTAAAATATTCAAAAGACTTTTGTGATCTCCAGAAGATGGCAAGGTAGAGGCACCATAATAACGCAAAGCACTGGGCATAATTTATTGTTAAAAGAATTCTGTTAGAAAGAACCTGCCAACCTGGACATGCCTTGAACTCCTAGATAATCTTAACAGGTTGGTCATCTCTTTAAGTTGTAAGATTCAAGCAGCTTGTTGGGTTATTAGTGCCAGGCGTGCAGATTTCTGGCAAAGAGGATTCATAGGAATATATAGTCACTTCAAAGGGAGGTGGCAGGGGAGTTAGGTCCATTTAGCAGCTTACACTGTTATTCTGCGTATATGTGGTCTTGTGCACGCATCCGTGCAGGCGAATATCAGTGTCTTTAAGGCTTTCCCACCAGACTAGACTGTATTGAATTCACAATCTGTAATGCTACGTTTGCATTCCTTGGAGGAACTTGGCAGTGCTTTCACTTCCTCCCGGACTTTTCTGATTCAGACCTGTTGTGAGTTTTCTCACTGCTGGTATGGGGTAGTACTGCTGGGAGACAGGCGCTCTTAGGCTCAAGCCTAAGAGCCAGCGCTTACTTTTAGAGAAGGGACTACACATGTGAATTACCAGCTTGCTTGTACCTGGGGCTTAACACTGTCTAGAGAGGCACATCTGCAAGTTTTGACTCTGGTACACTACCTATGAACCCTCTTTGGCACATTTGTTAAATAACCAGTAGCTTTAAACATCAAACGATGTTGGTGAGAAAACATTTGCTACTGGATAAGACTTCTAGGTCATGTAACCTCTGTCACTATAAGCCAGCTGGCTAGTCTTTGGCATGGTGCTTACTTTGTCTGGGCCATATAGATTTACAGGGCATGCTGCATGTATATTTAGACAAAATGTCATGGGCTGAGAAATCATTAAAACGTATTTTATCTCTTAGAACGTAGTTTGACTTAATAGCTTGTGTATCCAAACGTTTCTGTGTATAATATGTAAGTGGACAGAGTACAACCATGATGCCATTGAAGACTTTAAAGATGATTTAGATTTCAGTGGTTATTGTCCATCTTAACTATAACAAAAGCCTTTTACCAGTATCTCTTTATCTTTTTCTCAGTCTGTTAAAGTGAAAGGTGTACTTCCCCTTTTTTGCTTTGCTGACCTACCCTTCTAAACTGAAAGAAGATGCTGGTACAATTCTGTACACAGAAAGGAGAAAATATTTGTACTTTGATGTTAGTTGCTGAATGTTTCCAAAGTTTCATTTCCAGTGCTATGCCTAGAAGAATTTTGCGGCATTTCCATTAGTTTTGCAACGTTTTCAGATTCAGCTTATCCTCATAACTGTACTCGGCCGTTAGCTGTGTGCCAAGAACGCTGTTTTTTCACGCATGCCCTACTGTACTTGCACCTTGGCATCTTTTGGACCTGGAGCCAGGGCAGCATGGCTGGCTGCTTTGCCGTTAATGAACCAGGCTGAATGAAATACTCCAACGGCTGCCTTTCAGCACTTGGCAAGAAAATCCTTTTTATGTTAGTTTCAAGGTCGTCAGATATCATTATAGCCAAGTATTAAAATTTTCAAAGAAAGGAGGCAGTGTGTTTGATTTATAGAATAATTATCTAGCTTAGCTGTAACTTGGCTTTGGCAATGGTTTTGCAAGCACTCGAAAATTAAATCCATTTTTTATGGCACTACAAGGTATTATCTCACAGCAAATGATAATTAAACACCTGTGAAATCAATTAGCCCTTTAAGCAGAAAAAAAAGTTTTCCAATTATGTTTTTGCACCTCTAAACTTTGTAATTCCAGAACCAATGCTTGCGGAGAGGGAGGGAAATGAACGGCCAGCCACTAGCCTGTTAGCTAGCAGTAAGATCAGCCGAAAGTGCTGCGCAGCCGTAAATCCCAATACAAGTCGTTTGTGGCGACGGCACCCTTCCGAGTAGGATGCGTGAGTCCTTAGAGCTCGGTCTTAGGCAGCTATCTATCCGAGGCACAGCTGAGCTGTCAGGTTTTCTACAAAGACAGTTACTCACTTGGTGCTTTCAGTGCCAAGTTTTACTTGACAGTTTATTTAAAAGCCAGGATACCTTAATGGAAACCAAGCAATGAGACACTCCATGTGACCGAACGGGTTTCTTTTCAGGCTCTCCAGCCAATGGTTCAGAGCCATCTGCATTAAGAATTCATACATGGAAAGCTGGCTGATTGGTTAATAGCTGAAACTTAATATACTGGAAAACTAGGAAACACTCTGCCATTTAGCCTTGCAATATAGTGTGTGTTTAATATCTTAGTTGTAGCACTTGAAATGATCCAGATACTTTTGGAAGATGCAGTGTGAGGTCATGGGCTTGCAGATTCAGGGAGGCAGCCCTGGACATATTTGGTTGCATGCCATAGCAATTTTTGGCTTGGGAAAGAAAAAACAGCTCTAGTCCCATCTGACATCTACAGTGGTATGTGCTGATACTCCCTGCCAAAGATGAGCTCCAACATCTTCCAAAAGACTGATTATGTGTGGCACTCAAAATGTATACTGCTGGGTTAAGTCCATCTTATTTGTTCTGCTCCTGTATTTCCATCTCAATTTTGATGGAGATAACGTTTGGCTGCTTTTCAGTATGTGGTGTATCGTCAGAGAGGATGGGAGGCAGGTCAGGACACTGATTTTAGGGTTCCCAGGTTCTGCCTAGCTACTTGAGGAGCAACCAGTCATCTGTATCTCTGTTTTTCCATCTGGGAAATGGAGAAGGTGATGATATCCTGTACCAGTATTTGGAGAATTACATAAGAAAATATGTACACTGCTTTATGATTCCTACATGACAGGTGGTATATATCTGAATAACATACAATCATGAGTAGCTAGACATACGTGCTGCTCCAGTCTAAAACAGCGTGGCTTCTTTTTTAGACCTCTTTTCAATCAATGGCGATAAGGATGGTGATTTGGAAAAAAAAAATAGTTTATACAAAATATTGGTAGTGAAAATGTTTCCCAGGGTGGTTTATAATCTCTTAAGTGTAGTGACATGAGGAAATGCCTAAGCTGTAAGCAGGAATGCATGGCATGGCTGATTAGTCGCTGCAGAGCCTCTGCAGCCGGCCCGGACTCCGTAGGACAACGGAGGACCAGGAATTCCAAGCAGCTGCCTAATCCCAGGGCTGATTGACAAGGTCAGCACATCAAAAAAAAAGGGGGAAAAAAAAGAAAAGAAGGGAACCGACAGAAGCAATGTGTTGGATCAAGGAGTTAAAATTTTAAGAGCATTTTGCTGAACAGCATTTCTTCTGGTAATTGCCCACACAGCATTTTAGTGTTTACACCTGCATGATAGATGGGGCCGTACATGTTTTCTCAGCTATGGGTGGTAGCAAGGAGGGGATATTTCAATTAAAGTGTGAATAAATTAGAATTGATTACAAATAGAGCTATTTGTTTATGCTGCCTAAAAAGGTATTAGCTGTGAGCACGGTGCACTTAATCATTATGGAAGGAAGCCTGAAAGTTAATAAAACATACTGCTGATCCTTACAGAGGGACGTGAGCTTTGGGTTAAATCTGTAGCTATTTTAGTTTTCAAACCCCAACTGTCATTTTAAAAGCATATGCATTTTGGGTTTTAACATGTCTGACTGAGGCAGCTGAGGCCCAGGCCAAGCCATCCTTAAAATTGGCAGTAAAGAGTTACCTCCGTGTGAACGCGCAGAATGAAGGAATATTGGAATAAAAGCGATGAACAAGTGCCCCCCCCCCCGCACCTCCACTGCAGTCTTCTAAGAAGAAACCAGGAGCATTCTGCAAATAAATACCCACAGGCAAAGCAGCAAACTCCTTTCAAAGCTTTTCTACAATAAATGCTTGGGAACATTAACTGCCAATACTACACGGACAGTAAGCACTAGGAAGAAGGCGACCCCTAAGTAACAGAAATAATGAAGAACAGCCCACGAGCACGCACATTGCCCGTGTAGCGCTGGGGAGAGGAAAGCACTGCAACCTCTCCCGCTGCAAGCCCGGGCTGTGGAAGGTTATTGTCACTCCGATTTCTCCGGCGTAAATGGTTTCTAACAACCTCCATAGCTGGGTGAAATGAAAATGTCTGGATACGCAGGTAGTTCAGGCGCCACAAGCTGGGAGCTCTGGGTATGGAGAAAACACAGTGATGCAAACTAAAATACCGTAAGCAAATTTTCCCTTGGTCCTCAGATGTTACTGAAAACAGATATATCTGCCCATTTCCAGGGCAGAAAAAGAAAAGGAAGATCTAGAAGAACCTCTTTTAAGCACTTGACTATTTTTTCTGTTACTTCAGTCCCCTCCACCAACTGAGAATGGGGTTACAATACTTCACTGACTCCCGGAGCTCTTGTTTGGATTAGTCGGTGAAGAGCATGAAGAAATCAAACCAGATTTTGGTGCAATACCTGTATTTGCAATAGATACCAGGATATCCTGCTCTAGCTAGGAAAGTAGTTGTTCCTGGATGTCTGAAAATTGGACCGGGTTGAATAGGGAAGAGTCTGAAATCTGTGCTTGCAGCACGCTCCCACAGGTTCTCAACTTGGGGCTTGGGGCTCCTGCTGGACATGGTTTCAGTGTTGGTCACATCCATATAGTCTGTATTGTATAGACTGTAGTGTAAAGTATTATTTTGTACATATAAAACATTTCCACCATAAATACTGCTTCACATTTCAAAGACTTGCTTGCAACTGTCAGAGATATTTCCGTCTTTGTGTCTGTCTCCAGGGGTTGTGTGAAATGCATTTCCAAATTCATATTTAAGCATATTGGGCTATATTCTATCTTTTGGTTAAATCAGTGTACCCCCATTGCTTTCTGTACTACTCAGGAACTAGTAGAAGTAAAATTAGCACATTGTGCTTAAGGATTTCAAAGAAAGAGATGATTAATCCCAGAGTGTTAGCTGCAGGGGATTAAATTCAAAATGACTCCTTTAGCACTGCTCTCGGAGATTGTGTTGAGCCACCTTAAAACATTTGAGTTGAAGTTGCAATGAAATTTATTCGTGAAGAGAATCTCTGGTGCAGTTCATTAACTGTAGCTTGAGGGTCTTGATGGATATTGCTCTGCTCTGGTTCTGCTCGTGTTACATTTGGGGGGTCCTCCCTGCAGTGAGTGGAAATTTTGTGCCCATGCATCAAGGCTAGATGAGGCTCTCTGTGTATGTATGATGTAGATAAATTGCTTGATGACCATGGACCATGCTATTCCTGAGCTAAGCAATAAATCACAGGTTAAGCTTTAAAAACCGCAAATGGGAGCAAGATTCTAACTGGTTTTCAGGTGGGAAATGGTCAACAAAATCCTTTTTTTTCCCCCTTGAAAAACTATCCTAATATCAGCAAATTAGATATGAAAGAAAAGGTGCTCAATATAAAAAGTTGGTGGCATATGGAGGTCTTGCTTCCGCTGGCCTCATTCTCTGCTTTTTCTTTGTGTTCCGATTCTGCCATTGACATTTTGTGGATATTGTTGCATTCCAGGGTATTAACAGGATTTTACATTTTTAGCAAGCTAATGATGGGGGACTTATTACTGGTGTATTCTAGCCCTTCGGGGTATTCTATTTCTGGTATTTATTAAAATTTTCTGTCATACAATATGCAGTGAAAGCGATAAGGCTTAGACCTCTCAGTGTCTGAAAGAGGAATGCTTTAAAAATGGCAACCTCTTTTTCCCCCTGTGTTCCAGCTTCCGAACATTTTCCCTCCATGTGCTGTGTCACTGCTGACTGTTGAGCCGGGACTTAGTTGCCAATCAATATTCCACACTGAGAAAAAGAAATTGCTGCTACTCATATGGAATATATATATTTTATTCAACCAAAGTTGAGACCTGATTTTTAAAGAAGCCTACTTTGAAGTCTGTTTTGTAGTTTTAATTAATGCAACGAGGGTTTTTATTTTGCTCTCAGTGGAGATAATCTTAATCCATTCACAGTGACCTTTTCTTGTGCAAATTAGCTATACACGCTTGTTTAAGCAAATGGGCCTTTGCAAGATGTCTCTGCCTAAAGACGGCGCTTATAATTGAAAATTGGCTTGCTCCCATCTGTCTGGCCTGTGTGAGATTATAAATGTGGTTCTGGACTTTTTTATATACAAAATGTAATCATATACATGCATATATACATGTACACACATACAAAAAAAAATTGCTGTGCCTGCCAGCTATGATTAAATTAGATTATTAGTGTTAGAAAATTTCAGTGCCACAAGTTACTGTCAAAATAACATCTGTCTCCAGAGTCCAGGAAACTTCAGAAATGAGGGATATTTAATCTTGATCCTTTTGTCTCAAACCGAGCCGGCCCCTGAGGTCAATGCCATTTCCAGGTACGAAGGTTCGCCAGAACTACAATAGCTGCTAATAAGCCAATAACTGGCTTGAAACTGTTAGGGTTTGATATGTGTTTTTGGTAAATGGTCTTGAAGTGATTGATGGCATCAGAAAAACCCCAGGAGTGGCTCGTTTAAAGTTTTAGTTCAGAGGAGCAGGGGTCATTGCCGCTACCTGGTTAATTGCCAAAATTTGGCTGCCCAAGCAATTTATCCCTCTTCCACTCACCACCCATTACAACAACCACTAAGTGAGACATTGTAAACCCCCATCCCCTTTTTTAATGCCTGATTGATAAGGAAGGATTTGTGTGGCATAGTTTGAGTATTTGTTTGCTTTTTACAAACCTCTCAGGCAAAAATGAACGCAGCTGTGTATGACTTTGACTAAATCTGAATAGGAATCAGATTCACAGAATTGCCGTGACAGCACTTTGGATACAAAAATATTTAATCTAAGTTTATTGTCATGTACTCGTGCTCACCTATTTAAACAGAAAAGAGTGATTATTGCTAAGGCAAAATTATTATTTTCATTCTCAGTTTTGTTGCTGCTTTCTCCAACTTTTTCCCACGTTGGTTGCTCCTTAGGACGAACAAAAAGGAGTGTGAGAGATGGCTAACACACATGTAAACACACACACATGCGCACACACACACACACACACAGAGCTAGTTAACCTGATGGTGAGTGGCCTTCATCAGAGATGATTTTATCCAGATGTGTCTCAGCAGCTGTTTGCATTTTCATGCACAGTTACCCTAGGACTCACCGCTAATTGAATTTTCTCTTTTCTCCCCTGTCCTTGTTAGGTATGATTACCGTGAAATGCTGCACAATGCCACTTTCTGTCTGGTTCCCCGTGGCCGCAGGCTTGGCTCTTTCAGGTTTCTGGAAGCCTTGCAGGTAAGAGCCAGGTTTATAGCATTGGCTATGCTGGCTGGTGTTGAGCGCGCAATAGCAAGACGGTGGGGAGGAGGGAAACGTGCTTCATTTCCCTAGTGGACAGTAATCCACTTTGCAAAAGCCTCTATTCATACTTGTGGAGCAATTGGCAGCTTCTTCCCAGGAGGGTCTGAGCACTGAGCTCGTCTGAAGGCTGAATTGCATTACCTCCAGGAAAAGGGTCTCCCTGGTTGTAGTGGGGCTTTGAGGTTGGGCTGGTTTAGAGCAGTATTTTGTCAAGCTCTGAGGCTTCCCGTGGGAGATACTAACCTCTCCAAGTAAACCCTGGGGCACTAAAAATAGCTTTCTGTTTTCACATAGCCAAACCGGACCTGCTTATGCACTGTCTGTCTTGTGATGCTGTATGCTGACCATGTGGAGAGTGGCCCGGTAGCTTTAAAGCCCCAAATGGAAGCATGGCATGAAGCAGGAGGTTCATGTAGGCTGGTCTTGGGGAGCTTATGGTGTTCTGGACTATGTCCGGGACAGCACACAGACCCCCTTCACAATTTAAAAACATTTCAGTTGATAGATCTACCTCTTTTGCTTTTGGCCAGCACCAGAGATAAAAGCAAAGCGGCTCCTGAGTCCCTGCAGCAGTGAAGCTTGGCAGCACGGTGGTAAGGTTTCTGTTACCAGCCTGCCACTGACTGCTGCCAGCATGACCTCTTTTTTTTGCAAACGTCAACTCATCCCTGGGGTCTTGCACTTTTAGTCAGCCATAGTGGGCAACTGTTGGGGGATGCTGCAGCTCCCCTCTGGGACTTGCATCTGGATTTCATCTACATGGAAGCCAGAGTAAAGGGAAGGGGAGGCTGGGGTGCTTCTTGGTGTCAGTGAGGTTGCACATGGGGACACCTTACAGGGTCCTGCCTTTGCCATTCAGGAACCTTCCCAATGTTGGCAGTAAAGCTGTTTAGTAATTAGCATCACATGACCTTTCTTCATCATCCACAAAATGTCCCAGCCACTATTAAAAAGTATTGTTTAACAAAATGTAGACTGGGATTCGGGTGCATAAATGCAGGTGTGTAGTGTTGTTTAGAAGCCCTGGGCTACCCTTTTGGCTTTCAGCTGCTTCTCCAGAAGGGTGCAGGTCTCCTCTTGCGTCATATCTGCCAGCCGTGGGTGGGTGTCTCAGATACCCTAGAACATCTCAAATGGCACTGGGTGCTTATGTTTAGCCACTGAATCCCACCCCTACTATCATATTAGAGATCCAGGTTCTGGACTGTCTCCTCTTTGCTCCCGCTCAGGAGAAGATTATTGGCCTGCAAAGTGCTATGCCCTCCCCAGCCTCTTCGGAGGAAGCGGTGGGACAGGCTTCTGGGGGATGACGAGTAGCTTCAGATCCTCTAAAAAGCCCTGGACAGCTCTTTCCTTGACTGGGCCCAAAATCACCACAGGTCACACAGCTTCCATTAGATAGATTGCCTCAGACAAAGAAAACAGCGATGGTACATCACCATACAGAACTTGGAGGGCTTCCTGATGGTGATAATGAAATGCAGGGATGGTGGGTTTTCCTACCGGGCTAGCAGCATTATACACCAATTATGATGAATTCCAAATTTCTGCCTGGTTCCTGGGCATGTTGAAAGACATAATTCACATTAGTGGAATGTTTTAAATATGGAAATATGTTGCTAAGTGTTTTCTAGTTGGTTTTTTTCATGCACTAATGTAATTTCTCTACAGAAGATTACAGTTCTTTACACGTTAAAGGCGCTACTAAAATACAGAGACTTGACTAGTCTAAGATCCCATGTGTAATATATGTTACAAAGGCCTGTACAGCAATCTGAAAGTTCCTCTTTATTCCATCCTTTGGACCCCAGTCTGGATCAGACTCAGAGCACTTAAGCTTGGTTTGGCCCAGAAGAAAGTGGTTTGGATCCTGTGTTCAGATCCAGCCGACCAGCATGTATTAGCAATCACTTACTTACAGAAATACCAGACTATTTACTGAATGTTCACTAACTTGTCCTCTGTGCAGAGGAACTTGCACAACACATAAAAGATGAGATAATTTAGATGAACTGTGCGGTTAAGAAATACATGCTAAAGGTATATACTTTTTGTTTGGTTGGTTTTTAAATAGAAGGCAATTATTTTTGTATACATTTCCAATGATGACAGACAAGTTTTGCAGTTGCTTCCAATTGGAGAAATGCTATCAAATGGGATAGGAGCTTCACACCTCCTTTACAGAAAAATTAGAATTTTAGAATTCTAGAATTAAGTATGACATAGATTTTCTATAGGGTTGTCTTACAGCATATTATAAAAATTGAGGGAATTAGCTCCCTGCTGAATGGTTCACAAAGCAGCGAGAAAGGCCATCATTTTTTATTAAATTCTCTAGTGTTATATTTTTAGAACTGTACTAGTTCTATCCTAGTCCGTCAGCATAAGCACAGGCTTTCAGTTGCCACTCTACCTGCAAAACCTACCTTGCAGTGAATATGAATAAGTGTAGAAAGGAAAGACATAAAAATTTGGGCTGCTGTGCTGTCATCTCGAGCTCCTGGTGTTCTTTGCCATATTGCCTTTCTTTTTGATTGCTTTTCATGAGAGCTAGGTCAAAAGTTCTGCAGAAAATTACAGTAATTGCATTGGTATGGACCTCAAAGTTTGCACTAATCATCGACCACACACACAGCATATCCTCTAATGACTGCGCGGGCTCTGTGTGCAGGCTGCCTGTGTCCCAGTGATGCTCAGCAATGGATGGGAGTTGCCATTCTCGGAAGTGATTGATTGGAACCAAGCTGCCGTCATAGGGGATGAGAGATTGTTATTACAGGTAAGGAAAAGGCTGTGGCCTTCAGCAGATCAGTTGATTATTGCTGCCGCCCATCTAAATGGATGGGGAAGATGAATCCAAAAGGTCAGGGCTGTAAAAGAATTTTTATCATGAAGGGACTGTCTGTGTCACCCTGGCTATGAGCTCATTTAATATGACATCATTCATTTTTTGACCTGAAGGTCATTCAGACCACTCGGCCACATTCCTAAATGGAGGAGACTCTTTTTTTTTTTTTTTTTTTTTAAGAGCACGAAATTTCTTTTGGTGTGGAGCACCTGGATGCCTCCTGAGGCAAGGCAGTCTGGAATTGGATGCTATCATGAGACACAAAATACCTGAAGTCCCTTTCTGCTCTGGTGCTTCAGAAATACTTTGTTCTTGGGGGACACCAGTGCTGCCTGTCTGACTGGTAGGTCCCACAAGGACTCCGCAGGAAAGCAGATATTCCTCAAGAAGGAGTTAATACCTAACATTTTTATGAGAAGCAGAATCCGTCTCTTTTATGATATCTGTATCACATAACATTTCTTTCTGAAGCAGTGTTCATATCACTTAATCGTTAATCTCATTGAGATCATGGAAAAAAAGTGAGCTGAGAAATTGGAAATGCCATGTTACCTTCAGCGTCTACTTTTCTTGCTAAATTCTCTAGATTTTTTTTCTTTTTCCCTAACAGGTTTTATAGTCTAACTACATTTTTTAAAGTATGTGGAGAAACTGATGTCAGGAAATGTTATTGAAAAATTGATTTCCCCAAAGTAGCATTTGTTGAAAGGGCATTGAGCAGTGTTAAGCTGAGATCCAAGAGATCTAGGACCATTTCTGGAATAGCCAGTAAACAGCTGCGTGATCTTGAACACACTAATTTCCACCTTGGTTACATGGATTCTTCCTGTCCTCTTGAAAACATTTTGACTTTAATAGGTAGAAGGCAGGATGTTTTGAACTTTTTTTTTTTTTTTTTTTTACAAAAAGTGGCTTTTGCAAACTGAGTGTTAGGGTAGGAGTTTTGAATGCAATAGCTGCTGCACACTGACTGCCTTCTTATTGCACGGGAAGAGGGCTTTTGTTTTTGTTGAGTTCAGCTCATTTCCAAAGTGACAAGCTATTGTCAACAATGGAGAGAAGTCCTCGAGGTACAGGTGTCCTGGCTCCCCAAAAATGAAGTGCCTTTGAAAATCTCATTAGATGCCTATTTACTTGTCTAAAGATGTAAATATTTGTAAAGAGCTGGCCTAGCAATCCTTTTAAAGTGCTACCTATAGTCAATAATGAGTGACAAGCTGCAAATATAAAAGGGACATTTGATTTTTTGCTTCTGTGGACAGTCTATTTTTTGTGAGCAAAATTATTTCGCTCTTCAAATAATAATAATTTGCTGATCTTCATGCTTTCCTGTAACATGCCATTCGTTCTCTTCACAGCTGCTTCCATATTGAACAGCTACTGCACCATTATTAACAGTGTTTTTAAAGAGCTGGCAGAGGGCCTGAATGTCTGTTCTGGGAAATGTTTTTGTTATGTTACAGTTTTTCATTTCCTGTTTTAGAGCAGCTCAGATGTTTTTATTTGCATATTCTCCTCATCATAGCACGAGGAAAGCTTAATCCAGCCTTTCTCCATTTATTTGTGTAGCGTGATTATTTCCCCTCCCTCTCATTACCAAAATGACCTTTTATTAAGACATCATCCAGTTCTAATAATTCCAGTGTAATCCTGCCAGATTAGTATTAATACATCATTTTCCCCACCTGTCTTTCTGGACAAGTAGATTAATAACTAATAGGCAAAAGCAGTTAAAATGAGAGCTCTGATTTTTCTTTCCAGCTGTTGCAACAGAGAAGGCACCAAGGCTTTTTTTCACCTTGGCACTGCGTTTGCAGGCACACACAAGCACACTGTAGTCTGTACAACGATAACTTCTTGCAGTAACCTTCATGGTCAGAGCAGCCTTCACATTCAAAAAGCATAGCTGGAAATGAGTCCTGATTTTATATCCTGCTCATACACATATGTACACACATGTGAGGTTGCATGTCATGCAATGAAATTTTTAGTTTTGGGGGAAAAATACCATATTGCCACTGTGAAGTGCATTTGGTCATGTGTTTGGTGTCAGTAGTGATCACAGGTATATGATTGTACACATGTCTGTGCACAGCTGGTACAGATAATGTTCAGTGTCCCTGTACTTATTGGAACCTTGTTCTAAAAATTATGAAAAGAAAGAATATTCATCCCAAAAGATAAAATTTGATACAATTTTATGCTATTCTGGAATAATGAGGTAATTGATTAGAAAAACATGTATTAATGCATGTTTTAACTTCAGCTTTTCATACTTGTTTTGCAGTGAATATTTTACATATAGATATAGAGGGACTGCAGCAAGAGAATGATACTATCTTTGACATTCTGACCATTTTCTTCTGTTTCACCTTCCTGTAGCCCTTCCTCTCCCATAAGCTCAAATTCTGTAATAGAGTTAATCAGTGTATTAGGTTAAGGTCTTAGAGAGTAGAGATTGTCACATCTGGTGCTGCGTGGCTCCGTGGAGCCGTGCTCCTGCCGGAAGCTGTGTCCGGACTTGCAGGCAAACAACGCAGTAAAGAATTTACTGATTCCCGTGGAAATGCATTACATATAAATTATTAAAATTTCAAATTTGCCTCAGAGAAATGTTTCTTATGAAACCATCTCATTCCAGAGCGTACAAAACCAAATAATAATCATTGCCAGCTCTCGTTCTGAATATTTCAGGAATAAGCAAAGTGTGTTCTGCTCAGGAAGGGGGGGGATGTGCTGGGGTGCAGGTAAGCTTCACAATGAGCGGGAATAAGCAAAAAGCAACACAGCCAAGCTATTTGCTTTCACAACTAGTAACTGAGGTGAAAGATTGGCGAGAAATGAGTGACTGAGAACGAGGTGGCCTAATTTGAAACCCCCAAAATGGAGGTGCAAAAGCACAGCTCCTCACTCCTAGAATAAATGAACATAAATGTGAAAAATATCCCAGATGCCTTTCTGGTGTTGTCAGTAGGCTTTATAATTGGAGTAAATTGCAGTGAAATTCCCTTGATACTGTCCATTTGCATTGTCAAAGTAGTGTACAGGTGGCCTCGGTTGAGGTCCTAGGAAATTAAAAGGTGACACATATATACATTAGGTTTCCTCCAGCGTGGAAGGGGAAAGGGGAAAAGAAGTGGGAATGGGGAAGAAAGCAGAAGTGAAGTCCTCCCCTTCTGAGCCAGTGAGCAGCTAGGTTTTTTAATCAGCAAGCACTGCCAGTAGGACTACTTGGTTTTTATTTGTAAGGCGACTTATACCAGAATTAAAGAGTTGCTTTACTGGAGAGAGGAAGAAAGAAGCATTGTTTTCCCTTGTGAATAACAGGTGTGGTGGGAGGCACTGTTCCTTCCACCCACAATAATTAGTAAAATGCAATTTGATCCGCAGGCTCCCAAAAACCGGAGTCTTGCTTCAGATGTTGCTATGTTTACCTCAGGGCACTTAGCATTGCCATGCTGTGGTAAATGCAATTCCAGATCCCTTTAATATACTTTGAGAGTGGAGATTATTGTTGGTCTCTCAAGTCCTGCAGGTGCTAGTTTGTTAAACTGCCGGTCCATGAAAAGCTTTGTGCGTGAGGGATTTACTGAGGAGCTCCTTGCTGTGCCACGCCACAGCTTGGGGGAGAGGAGCGCGGGAGAGGCAGCTTCTGCTGCCACAGAAACAACCAAAAACTAAGAGAAAGCACATAGAGAATTTTCATGTATTCTAAGGTTGGCTGGTACCAGACATCATAAAGGGTTGTGTGTCATTCCCTTCGCATCAGGGCTTTACCTGTTGGTTTACCTGTTAGCGGATGGGAGCACTGGGGAGCACCGAATGCATGCAGCTTGCTATTAATTTGATGAGTCTGCAGTGTTTTCTGAAGCTAATGACTATATTACATCTTGTATTACAGATTCCTTCTACAATCAGGTCTATCCATCAGGATAAAATCCTAGCACTTAGACAGCAGACACAGTTCTTGTGGGAGGCTTATTTTTCTTCAGTTGAGAAGATTGTATTGACTACACTAGAGGTGAGTAAAAGTTACCCAGGACCATGCCAAACAGAAAGGTTTCCTCATCTGTCCAGTCCATCCTGCACTCAGCCAGCGTTGGACCTTGGCTTTCATGACATGGGATTGGTCACTGGAAAAAAAAACGCGGCATCTTGATAGCTTTTCTCCCCTAAAGAAATACTTTCTTCATGATTGGAATCCACGTTAGAAAATGGACCGGGTGAAAAATGGGAGCTATCCGACATGTGGAAAAGTTGTCATGTGTGATCTTGCCTTCACAAGGCTTTATGGCTTATGAATCACTATTCTTGTCAGTGGTAATGAACGTGATTCTTTAAGAAACCTTTCTAGAATTCATTTTGGGAAAAATATATTACTGTAAAGCTCCTTTTCTACCATTCCTTAACATTTTGATGCCCTTTGTCGGGGCTATTGGTCTGGCTGAAGGAAAATGGGAACTGGTAAATCACCGAGTCTTATCTTCACACACAGGGTAAGGGAAGGTCCTGATCATCCCTCTGAAATATTAAGAAATAATCATAATTAGACTGCTATTAAACAGGGAGACAGCTGATCTCAAATGTGGAGAGAATCCTTTCTGAATTCACAGACAGAGGAGAGATGAAAGACTCTTTAGAAGTAGGGCTCAGGCGACAATTTCAAAAGCAGGTTTCTCTTCTAATTGTTCTGCAATTTTGCACATGAATTTTTGACACACTTTTATCACCGTAAGTGCCTCACTTTGTAAGTGCAAATGTATTCATCTTATGCTAATGCTTCTGCAATTGCATCTGTCTTTGTGCACTGAAAACTGCAAATGAGAGCTTCTGCCTGCATTTTGGCCTGCAGTGCAGGTTGCCCATGGCTGATCTACCCCCAGCTGCTGCAAGACAGTCCCTTTGATTTTGTCTGTGCTGGTAAGGAAAACCAGCCAGAGAACATTTCCAGAGCCCCTGGCATAGCTGTCCTTGCCTCTGTGCAATGCTGTCCTCCCCTTTGAGAAGAGGATGGCCCCATCCCTCCTGCCTGTTGGGAACTATTCTGCATCTTCAAGCTCTCTGTGAGCTCTGAAGAGGTAGCGGTAATTATCGGAGCCCCCCAACTGAGGCAGAATCAGACTAACTGAGCTGGAAGGCCTGTGCCAGAGTTTGCCCTCCCCAGGTCTAATTTATTCCTATAGAAGTACCCTTAGAGACAATCAGGGTTCCTTAGGCCTTGGGCGACTCTGCCCCATCCCTGCACGCACCATTATGATTAGGGATTGCGAAAAGGAAAGGGCAGCCCGGCTTTCCTCCCTGCCTCTCTCCTTGTCATGCTGGGGGTGTCCCGTGGGGATGTTACCTGCCGTTCCTGAGTCCTGGCATCACATCAAGCTCCAACAAAAGCAGGTTCGTCTTTAGGGCTTCACTGGGATATGGTGGCCCGTGTGGCCATAGGTGCAAAGGGAACAGGCAGCAAAACCTGAAATAAAGCTCAAACCCGCTGGGCAACCAGCAGGCTGCAGTCTCCACTATGAGGGGAAAAGCTGAAGAGAAAACAGAAACTGTCCTGGAAGTTTTAATTTAATGAAACCAAGGAATGCATGCTTGGTATTGAAGTTGTGTTCTGGGTTTTTGTTTGTTTGCAAGGGTGGTTTTGTTTTGAGGATTTTTTTTAATTCAGGACTCTCAACGTTTGTAAGATGGTTAAGAGGGGTTCTGTTCGTATAAACAGATATTTATTTTATATTTCAACTTACCTCAGTAAAGTCTTGAGTTACTTTCCTTAAAAGAGGAATAAAACAGTTGAGAGTGGTTCTTGATGTCAGGACTCTGCTAGCACCATATCCTCTGTTTAAAATCTGATGCCTGGAAGTAAATTCCTAGCAGGACTATTTTTCTGGTGGATTTTATCCATCTTCTGTTGTAACACTGTAGTACCGCAGTGCTAAATATCATCAGAATAATCAGCCTGTCTTCTGACTGCAATGCTCTGACATGCCCAGGTATGAGGATGTTGGGACAGAAAAATTCTTCACTAACTCAGCTGTCTGCAAAGATATCACGGCTTTCCTCTCCCTTTTACCCTGGATGCCTGTTAAAACATCAAGTCAGAATTTAAAGTCCTTTTTCAGAGCATTCGGTGGCCTGGGCCAAACAGCTCATTGCCTGAAGTGAGAGGTTTGAAACCTTTGTGCAGTAGCCCGGTATCACTGGTGCCAAGGAACTGTCCGGTCCATGGGCTTTGGTTTAGGGTCTGCCCCAGGCTGGCAAGTGGGAGCCAGAGAGCAATGGGCGGCCACAAACACCCTCCTAACACACGCTCCAGCGTACTCTGCATGTTTTCAGCTTGGGTCTTCTGTAAAAACCAACCCAAGCATACCTAAGACCTTGTGCAGGATACTTAGTCCTCCCCTTGGGAAGAGGAGCGGAGAAGGAAAGTGCAAAGTACATATAAGAGATGTTTGATGCTTGACTGGAGCGAACTGAGAAGTGGCAATGATTACTGCTTATGAACTTTTTAAAGGCAGACTTAATGTGTGGGGGCATTGTACCATTAATGATCTCCAAAAAGAAAAGGGAGATAGAGATCCTAACCCCTTCTTTCTCTTATTAAACTTCCTGTGTTGCCTCATCATAGGAGACACAGTAGAGCTGCTATCTGTTTCTGCAGTACGTGTAACATTATATACTTTGAATTTTAATTGATTAGTCCTCCATGTTATCTTTTTTATCCTTCCCTGTTCTCTTTCTGCCAGCTTGTCTTTTCTCCTCTCTATCATTACAGACAGCTAGATTTCTTACGCTGTCCAGGAGTGTGATAAATTAATCTCCCATTTGTTAATGGTGATTTATGAGGCGGGTCAGCTCCCCAGCCTGTTGAGTAACAGTATTAGGGAGATTTGTGTGCCTGACATGCAGTGAAAGCTGCCTCTATCGCGTGGCATCAGAGGGCTGCTTCGTGTTAGAGCTGCTTTCGCTCCCGGCGCGCTGAGCCGGTGTTGAATGGGAGCCATGTGTTTCCCCTGCAGCCTTGTTGGCTACCAGTGCCATGGAAAACTGCCGTCTGTGAAAACCTCCTGACCATGTAAATTCGCAGACTTCTCCTTATCTGATTATGCCCTAGTTCTGAGAAAACAGGAGGAAAGAGCTGTAATATTTAGGCTGTGTGGTAAACACTCGAAAATATGTACTTTCTAGGCTCTGTCTTTGTTTAGCGGCATAACTTGCAGATGGAAAAACAGCAGTCATCGTCTTTTTTTTTCATTCTTCTCGCCCTCCCTGCTACAATGCAGGAGATGTAACAACTGATACACCTAACTTTGCAAACAGAAGTATTCAGATATGCTCTTATCAATGATGGAAATACAGTCATAACTCTATTATTTCCCCACACAAAAAGGTTATTTAAGGCTTAGAAAGGTGAGAAAATTACTGCATACTAGCTATGGTATTTGGCTGTAGGCTAAAATTAGCACAAACATACAAACACTTCCCATTTGCCCCAGGTTAGCAGTATATACATGGCCGCTAGCTGTGGATTCACTAGCACAAGGTAACTTGTATTTTAATACGTTTTTTGTCATGGCAATCAAAAATTCCGGGAAAAAAACATTTATTCATGTTGTGTATTGACCAAATGTCCTTGACCTCAACTACTTGTAGATATTCCGAGCTTGCTTAGACTCCAGCAGCTGCTGTTGTCTGGGTTTTCTTATTTGGGGTCTTTTTGCTTGCTTTTGGTTTTCCTGTTCTGTGGGCACATTCCTTCTGTAGTTCTGCAGATTTTAAGGCCAGAATGAACTAGGGATCAGATTTAATCTGACTTCCAAGTCATAAAGTTCCAACCAGATATGCCTATGTTAAGACTAAAGATGTTGTTAGGAGAACCCAATGTGCTCTTGGCACTTGAGCCCCATGCAATGCAAAAACACCAGTTATATGAAATCTCCTTAGTGCATCGCAGAAGGTGAGCTTCACCCCTGGCTGCAGAAGGAGGCAAGGAAATCCTGCTTTAGCTGACCAAGGGGAAAATTCTTCCTTAACCCAGCCCTTGTCCAGTGTCCCATCTCCAGATCTGATCGACCTCTGATGCTTCAGGAGAAGGCAAATTTGTAAGACTGTGTAACCTAACCATGTATCACAGGCAGATTGGTGGGAGGAAGATCCTTCCAGACCCTGAAGACTTCCATCTGAAGCCCTGGTTGACTGCATGAAGAGCTGTTAGCAATAGGGGCAATGCAATTCCCCCAGAGCTCCCGGAGGAAAACAAATCAACAAAATGCTCTGAGATCCACTGCTGTGGACTGCTGTGTTTATCCTTCACACCCCACACAAATACAGCTCTCTGAAAGCATAACCCTTAAAAGATGCTTGAGGGGACCAAGCACTAGGATCAGTCCTCTGAATAAGTTGATCTTGTTTTATTACCCTCGCACTTAGAAAGTTGCATCTTATTTGGAGGCTGAATTTGTCCAATTTTAGCTTCCCGCCCTTGAATCTTGTTATGCCTTTGCAACAAGTTTAAAAAAGCTCCCACTGGTGTACAAACCTATACATACTGGCAACTAATCTGAAGTAATTGTAATTAGTTTCATAAATACACATAAGTGTACAGCTCTGTATCTTTCTTTGTGGCTTGTGAGATTCCAGATGATAAAGTAGATGACCTAACAATCTGTTCTGGCTTAAAAATCTATGAATCTGTTTGTGGCCCTCTACAAAGATAGATAGTAGTTGCCAAAAGTTCTTTTTCTATTTCGTCCAACAGGAACTGTTACAGAACTGAGACATGGAATCAGTGATGTATCTGAATACTAATAACCCTTTATAATTAAGCAAGAATGAATAATTAGTGCATCCTGATTTGCTGAAAGTCCTTGTGTTTTTGAATGCTCTTGTTATCTCAAAAAAATACCTAGCTTTGTAATGCCATTCTCAAATAATTGCCTTACGTGAGTTCTGGATAGTCCAGCTGACAATGAACTAATCGGGCTTACAACTGGTAAGTTATTCTAAAAGGCAAAATGTTTGACTTTAAATACAGAATGCAATGAATTGCAAGGTTCCCATGTCCACAGAGACTAATGAGGTGCTCTGAAACCTATTACACAAAGCCTGAGCTGCTGAAGTGGCGTTGAAGTGTACAGGTTCTGTGTCATATAAGAGAGATTAAACAGAAACGCCTAGTGATTTGTGTGTTGCTGCTTTTTACAAAATGGGTGTTGATTCCAGTCAGCTGGAGTCTGCGCAGCTTCTACCAGTGGCTATTGCAGTCTATTTAAAAATCATTGCCTCTCTTGTTTTCCAGATTATTCAGGACAGAATATTTAAGCACATATCACGTAACAGCTTAATATGGAACAAACATCCTGGAGGGTTATTTGTACTGCCACAGTATTCCTCATATCTGGGAGATTTTCCTTACTACTATGCTAATCTCGGTGAGTGAATCCTTGCTATACTGTTATGGTATTTGGTATATTATTGATCTCTGAGTAGCATGTGCCAAATGACTTACCATTCATTTTAGTTAATGAATGATGAACCTTTGGTTTATCGTGTTTCAATCTTTCCTGCCCACTGTAGACTGGACTGTCTCTGACTCATCAGTATGCATCATGTGCCTCTCACTTGCAAAGACTGTTTAAAAAAAATCTGTGTTCTTTCATAGTTTTCAGTTATCAGTAGCCAGTGCCTGAGTTGCAGACCCATTTGTGGCCCAAGAGGACATAAAAGGAATAGCTTTTTGCTTTCTTTTTTCATTTGTGCTTGGAAAATAAGGGGCAATTTACTCATGACACTTGTTACTGGAGTGGGTAGTTAGTATGGATTTATTCCCCATACTGTGTGTCTTCATATGGGTCCCGCTAGAAGGACTGAATAGGACATAGGTCCATGGCTTTTTCCTGAAGCAGAAACTAAACGATGAATTCTGCAAGGGAATGTGCCTGCAGTCTCAAGTGTTCCTACTTATCAGACTGCTTCCACTTTTGGCACAGCCTTTACCATCCCGCTTGTGTGGATATGTACTGCCCACCTGCTAAAAAATCACAGTTACCATGTTAAAGAAGGAGAAGAAGGTTTCTTTGGGAATTTTGATGAAAAACGACTGTGACCCCACACAGATGAATGTAGATAAGACTGAAAGCAGTAATGAAGGGTATAAGCAAGTAGGATGTATTATTTTAGGCAGAAAAGGAAAACATAGCGAGACAAAAATATCAAAATGGAAGACAAGGATGCAAGCAGAGTTATCAGCCCAGGAGGTAACTGAAGATGAGTGTGGATGGGGATCCATCCAAAAAGAGCAAAAATCTGACAGAGGGTGCAATGGGACTGAGGAAACTCAACAAACTTCTGGAAACTGTGGAGATATCCATAGAGCCTGGCAGGGAAACAGAGCCAGTGTCAAGAAAGAAATTTGGCTGAACAAACTAGTTATCAATAGGGCATCTGTGAAAACAGTGAGTAAGAAAAGGCAGTAGTTGTATCAGAGTCGTGGATTTCAGAGGGCACGGGAGTTAAAGGAAAGTGTGATCTCTTTGGAAGCATCTGGGACTGCTATCTGAGACTAAAGGAGGTGGCCTGATAAAATATGGCAAGGTTTTCATTATGTGTAGATTGTTTTTCCATCTCAGAGTCCTTTAATCTCTACTTATATGGAGCAATTTTGTCTTTATTGAACCTGTGTCTCTTTGCTTCAGGTCTGAAGCCTCTCTCCACATTCACTGCCGTAATCCATGCAGTAACTCCCTTGGTTTCCCAATCTCAGCCTGTGCTGAAACTCCTGGTTGCTGTAGCCAAGTCCCAGTACTGTGCACAGGTAAGCAACACTATTTATTACATGTGAGTCACACTGGAGACAAAAGTACCATCCCAGGAGTGAAGAGCTTACTGACTTCAGACCTTCTCAGTCTAGTTTCCCACCTGTTTCCTTTCTGATGTCTCTTTTCTCTGAGACTTCTACTGCCTGTGATCTGCGCGCATGGAAAATAACAAACTCTGAGTATAGTGTGAGTGCAGCAGAGACAATAACTAAACCCCTTGGATTTGTTTCATGAGACAGGTAAAACAGCAGCTGCACTTTAAAGATCAGGATTGCATGTGCTGCAGACAGGGAGTGTCTGTGCCTCAAGGGCCCCTACATGATCTTCCTTCCTCCTCCTGTGACTTTTAGTCTCAGCAGTGCCAGCACTGGCTTCCCTAAAACAAACTCTAGGGAGTTCAGTAGGAGTACCCTCTTACAGCAGAGAGTCACAAGTGCTTTAGCCTTTAATGAGTGCCAAAGTAAATCAATGACATCCTTGTGACCTGGGCTAGAGACTTCCCGAGTTCCTGTTCAGCCTGCGTTTGATTTAGAGGATGTACATTGTATACAGCCAGGATGGGTGAAATTACCATCAGAAGTGTTATTTTTATACAGATTTGTATAATGTTGTTGATTTTGAAATTCCCAACTTGAATTTGACATTTCTGTCTGGAGATTGAGTCCTTAGGGTTTGAACTACATTGACCCAAAGGTCTCTGATCATAGTCCAATGTTCTTTTTCAGATTATTGTTTTATGGAATTGTGATAAACCCCTCCCAGCCAAACACCGCTGGCCTGCCACTTCTGTGCCTGTCATAGTCATTGAAGGAGAAAGCAAGGTAGGTGGAAAGGAACATCATAAAAGATTGCATATATTCTCCAGTGGGACCAGAATTTATTTTCCAACTGCTTTGGTGAAAGCTTTGTAGTTCCCAGCTGTGTGACAGCCCCTTTCTTTTCCATGGTCCTTTGTATCAATTTGATCATGGATTCGTGTTTGATGCATGAGGTTTGTGCTCTCAGTAATCATCAGCCTGGCAATTAATGCTGTGAGTCTGAGATTGACAGGTGGGACCCAGTTTTGAAGCGTGCCCCCAAGAATAGGTAGTGCTGACCCCATCTCTGGAGATTTCTGTCTATCTGCAAGGGCATTAAAGTAGTGATGCAGCTGAATTCATTTAGTCTGAGCAGTCACATGCAAGACTTAGGTGTCAGTTGTGAACACAAAAGCAGAGGAAGAGATGAGAATGAATGTGTTAACCTGCCTTTGAAAAGTACCTTCTCTTATGGCCTTGCAGGATACTGCTGTCAGTGATGGGATCCCAAGGCAAAAAAAGAAGGGGCAGGGGCACTCACGTGGGAACAAAACCACTGCGACATCTCTTACTGTGCAACATACTTGTTCATTTGCACTTGCACTTGCACTAAGTCAAAATAACCAGTGCCCAGATGAGAGAAGAGGCCTTTTTTCTTTCTTTTTTTTTTTTTTAATCCACACTGGAGTGGATGGTTCTCCTCCAAAGCCAGGTCTTAGAGAAGCAGGGCTTGTTGCCTCTGGACTCTGATTGCAGATGCATTTGGGCTGGTCTCCTCTCTGATCTCTATCAGCTGGTTCTCAAGCTCTATATTTGCAGAGTAAACTTTTAGCTGCTTGGCTGTACAATCCTATTTTGAATTTACAGTCCTGTCTTTGCTCTTTTCCCTCAGTTAACTTAACAAGGGAAAAGCCAGGGCCCTGCTAAGTTGGCACCTAATGACTCTTGCCTTAGTTAGCCATGTAAACAATATTAGGAGAGCTGTGGCTGAGAAAGGCTATAGTAATTTCCAAGCTTTCTGGACATTGTAGGGTTTTTTTTCTTTCTTTTTGGAAAGCTTGCAGAGGTGAGATAGAGGAGAAAATCTTTGACCAGTTCGACAGGGTATGTAGAAATTGGCCCAGGCACTGTTTAGATTACAAATGAGTCTCCTGAGTACACAAAGGTGTGTTTATAGTGGACAGTCTCTTCTCTGTAATATCCCAACATATGCCAAATGGCTTCTTGTGCAGAAAAGCTATTTGTTTGGACAAGGCTTGCAGAGCCAGAGCAGTACAATTCAAAGGTTGTACAAAGGAACTGCTTTTCATATTCAAAATTGACTGAAGCATGTTGGCAGACAGAGTTATTCTGTCCAGGGGATCGCAGAGGTCTCTCTTTACCTAATCTTCACTGTTCCCCCATGAAATCAAGATATATTATCACACCCATTTTACAATAGGGAGCTTTAACAACAAAAACAAATGCATGGATAATCCTATTTTACACAGTCTGTGAAAGAGCTAGGATGGGAACTCCAGTCTTGACAGCCATTTTCTCTGCTTTGCCTTTGCCTAAGCAAACCAAAACCTTCATCACCTGCCAGGTCATCTCCTTCTCACAACCATGGCCTCTCCCTCATAGTGATGAAGAGATGCTCTCCAGAACACAGTGAACCAGATGAGTGTGGGAGACAGAGCTTTCTCTGGATCTGGGCATAGATCCCTTATCCCTGTTTCCACAGTGATTTCCTCTTACATGGCCTGATTTTTGTAGTGTTTTCTTGGCATAATAAGTTGGACAAATGTCTTCAAAGAATAATAGTGACACCCTCTACAGCTCTCTGTCAAAAGAAAAGCATAGGTAGCCTATCCGTTTCTGTATACACAAGCAAAGAGTCCATTAACTAGTCAGGCTATTTTTCCTAGCAAGCAAGGGAAAAAAAATAGTGTTGTGTCCTTATTTCCATTCATCAATTCTCAAAAGATGCTAATTAGTCTGGTAAAGAAACCATATGGATTCTCATTTCTTGTTGTTACCTTTTTGATCGCTTTCTCCTATCTGTTTCCTATTGCTCTGAGAACTATCATGGCCTAGTTTTTAAAAGCCTGTTGTGCGTATAGATTTTATATGCGTATCATGATGTGTCTTAAGAACATGACTTTAAAAATGATGCAGCAAAACCAGTATAATTCCTGATGCACGCAAAGCTCGTCTGTTACGATGTTCTCATGTTCTTTAGCTTATTCTCCTTTTCTGGTGGGAAGAAGTTGCTCCATTTTACAGCAGCTCTGTCGATACAGCAGCAAAGCACTGAGATGGAGTTGTAGCACTTCACCCTAGTAGCATAACTTCCGTCAATAGACAAAGCCCTGGACATACAACCTGGACTCATTAGCTTCCCAACTGTGTAACCTTATGATTGCTACAAAGTCCTTCTCAGTGCTTCATTATCTTTGATCCTCATACCCCGTAGGAGGGCAGAGGGACAATCCTAGCTACCAGAGAAAATCCTCCCTAAAGAAACTGTAGGTACATCTAGTTATCAGTGCATACAGTTACAGTTTGTCACATAAGGAAGGTGGCCCGCTCCAAAGCAAGAGATCTGTTCAGAAATTAATTCCTCAGGTACAAGATGTAAGTTGACTTCTGGGGTGATGAAAATGACAGTCTTTCACTCCTGAGCTGAGGAATCCTTTCCATCAGATAGAGACACGCGCTGTGCCTCAGACGAAAGGAAATGAGAATGAGTGACAAAAGAGTATCTCCCTTGAAAATGAGCCTTTCAAGTGATTTTTTTCCTCCCCTTCCTGCCTTGGATACCCACAGGTTATGAGCAGTCGCTTCCTACCCTACGACAACATAGTTACAGACGCAGTGCTAAGCCTGGATGAAGACACCGTGCTTTCAACCACTGAGGTAAGGGGTTCTGTTGTCTTGGAAATCTCCTTGGCTCCTCTGCTCACCCTGAGCACAGCAGAGGGGCTCTTCTCTTGGGTTTGCCAGTGAGCAAGTGTTAAAATATTTCCTGCTACACTCCTCAGGTTTAATGTGCTGCACTTGTTTCAGAAGCCCTGCCACCGCCTGTCATCAGAGGAGCTTTTCGCCCTGGTTAATTGGCTCATCATTAGCATATGGTTCTTCCGTTCTTTATTATTTTAGTCACATAGCTGCAGGCGGGTGTAGGCAGCCAACAGCAGTCTGCTTTAATACTCTGTTCTCACTTTGCTGACTGGGGTAGCTCTTTTTCCCCACACATTACCAGTAGGGGTGTAGGTGGGGAAGGAAGGGGTGTCAGCAGTAGGGGGTTGCTGTCACTCCAGAAATCCACCCTAATGCAGGATTTCTTATTTTCGATAAGGAATGCTCTTTCACTGACTCTCATGTCATCCCATAGAACTGGAGATTCTTGCTAGTTTAGGTGTTGGAGTGTTTGTGCCAAGAGCAAGGTTGCACTAAGAAAAGAAAGATACTGTAGAAAACCAATTTTTACAACTGGGATGAGTATTGATTTCTGGAACCACTTCCTGAGAACCATGGGAGAAATTGATGACAGTTTATATAGAGTGCAATATTTGGGAAATACATTATTAATGATGGCCAGGGAATAGCTTGAAAAACTCAGTTTTCTTTTATGTTTTCCCTTTTTTTCATGTTTATGTCCATTCCCTTCTCCCCACTCCACCTTCATAAAACTGCTTTCTTGTCAGTGATGTGGACCTTTCGCTGATGCTATTACTGCTTATTTGTTAGTGAAGGAACATCTAACGTTATCCAGCAGTCACTGTTATAAACCCTAAGGTCTCACTGAATTTGTTGCAAATGGATGAGATTGCAACCGCTCTTCTCCCCAGTATGGATTTGCTGTGCTTTGGTCAGTCTGCTCCAGGAGGAGCCATTGTAGCCCTCTTCTGTTGCACAGAGGGAAGAAGTCATTGGCTTTGAACCTATTTGATTTCAAGGTTACACCTTGGTGCTTCCTGCTAGATGAGGAGGAGTACAGCCACTACCAAATCACTTGTGTACAAAGTCCTGCATGGCCAAAAAAAACCCCAAACCCAAATAAAAGGCATTTAGCCTAAGCCTGGAGTTCCTAAGCAGGTTGTTCTTCAGGATGAAGGGTAAATGCCTCAGCTGCCCTGAGGGCCATGGTAGGCCTGTCAGGGACATCACTGCATGGTGGTGGTATTTACAGCAATCTAGCCTGTTGATCCCATGAGGATTTGCAGGTTTGTTTTGTTTTGCCTGGTATTTAGTTATCGTCTAAGTTTTGGAGTCAGTCAGGCTTCTGGAATGCATGTAAATAAATAATGTTTCTCATTCAACTTGGTCATGTTTTATGCTAAACATTCTAAAATACAAATATTTGTTGTTGGGTGAAACAATGTCCACATTTCTTTGTGGTTTTTTTCCCTCATGTGGGCAGCTTGCTGCTGATATTCTGTGTTTGCAGTGTGGATATTAGCTCTGACAGCCCTGCGGTGCCTGGGCTGCCAAGAGAAGCAGCTGGCCAGCCCCTCCGGTTAGCACAGATCTTTTAGTTTCAATACGCCTGTGCCTGGATGCCCAGGTCAGCAGGGCAGGTGGTTCACTCTGAAGAATTGGGGCTTTTCTCTTGCTTCAGTTCCCTGGTCATATGGCTTGTTTAAATAAAGAGCATGTCTCAAACACTGACGGGAAATGGTTGGCATGAAACTTCACTTGAAACTGGCTTGTCACGTGGAGACATCGTGGAGAAGCCCAGGGAAGGCAGTTTCGAAACATGGTCAAACATGATCGTGTTCCAGTCTAGAGGAACAGTTATCAGACACATCTTCCACTCTGTGCAGCTCTAGGGTTAATGAAAGGTTTCTGTTCCCAAGGGATTGATGCATAGTTCCCCTGGTGCAAGGAACAGCCCAAAGAGCTCTGCCACATGCTGAGAGGGATGTTGGTATGGGAAGTAATTAGAAATCAGCACGAGTTAAAAATGATATGGGGATTTAAGAGACTCGTTGCCTTTTCCTGCTGATCAGCTGAATGATAATGCTGCTGAAAATTACATAGGATGAGAACTTGGGGGGGGGGGGTTGTAAAGGGAGATTTCTCTTAGGGTAGTTGTTTTAGTGCCTCTCACTGGTACAAGGATAGATATTTAAATGCACAAGTGGGGATGTTGGATGTAGCTGCCTTGGTATTTATTTTAGTTTGAGATTCTCCAACTTCTCTAAAGAAAACAGATGTCAGGTTTTATGGGAAAGGCCTTTGCAGGGAGAAAACCTTTAGTGCTTTCATGTGGTATTGATTTGGATGAAATCAGGACTATCACAACCATAACTGGTTTGTGCACATTGTCTTTCTAGTTGGCCTCAGATTCCTTGAAAAAACTTGAAAGAAAAGAGCCAGTCCCTAACTTTGTGTTCCAGTACATGTGCGACTCTTCTGTTTCATAAAAACACTTGTAAATGAGAGAAGTCTGACAATAATCACACGAAATGTAACTGTTTTCATAGCTGCTATTCTTTATCTAACCTCTAAACCCCTGACTGAGGCTGTATTCTTGAAAGGTTTTTCAAGTATTTTTGAGCAAACTTTTAGTTCCTTTGGTACTGAGAGAGAACATTGTATGCACTGTAGAAACATATCCCTTGTTTGCATGGTTTTGACTGGGGCAATTAGAATTGTCTTTAATTCTTTTTAAAATTGGGGCTAGTTTGAGCTGCAAAACATAAATTGAAATGAAAGGACTGCTAAAAAACTTCGCACTGGTAAAAAAAAAAAAAAAAAAAAAGCTTTCCATATGTATTTTTACCAAGCTCCATTCAAATCCAGTGCTGATAAGCCTGCTGCAGACTACCCCAATCATTCCTTTCCTGTTGTCTCTAAAATTTGTTTGGTGGTTAGCAATGTCCTATCACCCTTTCAGTTCTCAGAAATTTGAGTTATTAAAGTAGTTGCAGCAAGACGAAAATCTTCTTGTGGTTCGTACAGTATCAAGCATTTTTCTTAAAGCACACGTTCCTAAAGCTGTATAACTGCATGGGAATGCTATCTTCCTCTTTTTTTAAGATATGCATTTAACCCTCTTGGCCATATAGACAGTCTTAAAAACATGAAGTGCATGTACCTCAAAGGCTCAGAATAGAAGGAAAATATAAAAGAACTGCACACTGATTACTTGTTTTAATCTTTCTGAGCCATCCTTATAATTTAAAGTGTTTGACGCCTCATTTTCAGAGCTTTGTGTTGACAGTACTGAAATAGTAGATAAGTGAGATGCATAAAGATGTGCAAAAGGTTCAGTTTACCACATGGCTATTACCACTGTAGTGCATCTAACTATGAATACATTCATCTACACCTATTCTTTCTGTAACTTGAAAAGGTTTGATATGTAAAGGGCAAGCTTGAAAATGTTAATGTAATGCTGTGATGCTCTAGACTCCCTTTAACAGGAACCATTAAAATGTGCATAATTATAGGGCAAAATGTCAAGCAGTCAGTTTAATTTGCTGATGAATACATAGAATTAATGTTTTGCAACAGTTTCAAGATTCTGAATTACGAATTAATGGCAAGGTAATATTTTGTTTTGTTGACATTTGTTGAAACAATTTGGCTATTCCTTTGGCCTGTGCCTTTGTCTGCAGGTGGATTTTGCCTTTACAGTTTGGCAGATTTTTCCAGAGAGGATTGTAGGATACCCTGCTCGCAGTCACTTCTGGGACAACACTAAGGAGAGATGGGGCTATACCTCCAAATGGACTAATGACTATTCCATGGTATTGACAGGAGCTGCTATTTACCACAAGTAAGAACCCAGAGCATCTGCTGTCTTCTGTCTTAAACAAAATAGTATGGGAAGAATAAAGAGCATTCTTCCGGGGAGGGGAAAAAATGGAAAGATAATAAATGGGTCTACTTTTTATGAGGTAATAATTTAAGTTCTCGGTTTAGCTCTGGGGATCTGGTAATCATTATTGTGCTTGTTGGGTCTCTTTGAAGTCACTTGCATTTTGAGGCAGTCGGACTGCTCTTTTTAACATCAGGAATTACACACTTCAAAGAGTTCCCGAATTCATTAAGCTGCTCAGCTGAATGGCCTGTAGCATAGCAGAAAGGAGGTTACTTCCAGCCCAGCTCCGGGTATGTGTTGCCTGGCAGCTGTAGTCTTCAAAGTCTTCTGCCTACTCTAGAAATGTAGTGCAGTGGGCACATCACAGAGCAGTGCAGCAGACTGGAGAAAATGCCTGTTGTTAGGACTTCAGCAGACTGAAGTTCTCTCCAGATTTTAAGAGAAAGTCAACAAGTTCTGCAGTACCTGATCCTCTTCCCTATAAAGGAAAAGAGGGGCTGAAGGGGTTAATGTAGGCCCAGAGGAGAATGATTTGAACAAGAAGGACAATAATAGGCCAATTTAATAGCGTTCTCTCCAGCTTGACACAGTTGTGAAAGAAGAAATGGAGAATAAATTCATCAATGTTGGCTATCACAATATAGCATGAGGAGTTCTCTTTCCTACTTCTCCATTGTCTTACACTTAGGTCAGTGTTGTTTCTTTCAACCCGATTAAAAAACTAGGCAAATATTTTGTTTCTCCAATAACATTATTTACTGCCTTGATGAGATACTGATTTGTTCTCCCTTCTTGTTGGAGGATGAGACCAAAGAATGGATATGGTTTAACCAGACTTGCATACAAAATTTGTGTCTCAGTTGGGACAGGAATTCCTTGGAGTTCATAGTCCCTGAAAACGGAGTGACTTGTATTAATAATAACCCTGCTGTTGATTTCCCAGATATTATCACTACCTGTACACTCATTACCTGCCTGCCAGCCTAAAGAATATGGTGGACCAACTGGCCAATTGTGAGGACATTCTAATGAATTTTTTGGTGTCAGCCGTGACAAAATTGCCTCCAATCAAAGTAACACAGAAAAAACAGTATAAGGAGACCATGATGGGACAGGTGTGTATCCACAGCATGTCTTAGCTGTTGAGATGTATTGTTAATACAACCTTTTGACTTTCAGGTTAGACTTACGGAATGAATTCAATTCTGCTATATTTTTGCAGTTTTTAGTTTAACAGAACTGTAAAAAGACTTTAAGTATGCTTATTATAATGAAAGAAAATCCAAAAGGAGAAATAGCAAGTATCTACATGTAGATGACAGCTTCTCTTCATAGTCTTCTCATATTATATTCTTTATGGTGGTGTGCATGGGGTAGGTACCAGTTCTTTCTAGATCTCAGTAAGAAGGAACATCCATTTGAATCTTTAAGTATAACACAATGTTTAATTAGAATATTCAAAGATAGAAGTGGAAAAAAAGATTAACAATTAAATCTTATGTCCCTTCTGATGCCGGGAACCCCAAGCTGGTACAGCAGCAGATGTGCTGTGCAAATCCCATCCGTGGTGAGGTTCACCCACATTTTGGTCTTAGAGCTCTTACAGGATTTTCTTAGAAAAAAAAAGTTCTATTCATCAAGCAAAAGGATGTTGATATGAGAACATGCTGCTTCACTTTTAGATAAAGAGGAGGACACCCAGGTGGACACCCAGTGGGAGCTGCCTACAGGCCCCTCCATTATTAGCTGGCTAAGTTTATCTTGTGGCCAAAGGGTATGAGCAGCACAGCATGGGCCTGTGCATCCTCAGGTTAACTGTTATGTGGATCACCAGCTCCTCGATGTACAGTAGTCTTCCAGTTAGGATCACTGCACATGGTGATCCCAAACCCATGGACCTGATGACTCAGGGGTTGATTGTGGTGACTGAATTTGGTTAAACTTCAGTTTACTAATTAAATATTCTAGACCTAAGACCTAGTTATGCAATGCTAGAAGCAAAAGTAAATTCTAAAAAAATTTTATATTTTTAATTATTATTAATGAATGTAATGTACAGAGCCATACCCGTGCTATGTAAAAGTTTATAGTGTCATTAAAGCACTGACATTAGACTGTAACAACAGAGGTAACTTATGTTTTCAAACAGTTTTTCCCACAAGTAACATTTTGTTCTATGGTCATGATCTCTCGCTAGCTGCCATGAAATGCTTGTTTTAGAGCTTCTTCCAGCCATTGGATAAATATTCTGTCCCTGCAGAAATGGATGCACCTTTTAATAACACAGGTGCTTGGTAGGTTTGGGGGACTATTCCTGCCTTGTATGAGAGAGTGATGGGATTAAGAGCACAGAAGCTGCAAGTCCTAAACAACCTTCTGTCTGTGCTGCCACGGTGTCCATGATCAGCACTATAACCTGTAGCAGGGTTCCTAGGGGAAGAAGGGACAGAAGTTAGGGGCCTTCTGTTTTCCCCTCACATTTTCTTCTATTAGCATTACGCAATATGCTGGATCTTTGAGGCGTGCCCAAGCCAGGCTGTAGACTCATCTATTTGGCACTGCATTTTAATCTGATTTATAGATAATAAACAGCAATTCTGACTCATCTGGGCACCCAAGAGACCTTATACTAATAATGAAGTACCATCCGAAGCTACTTACTGCTTCCAGTTTGAGCTTCACTAGTCCACAGGGCTGTGCTTTGGCTGTTTTGCGCAGTCTGCACATGCATTTTTCTTTTTTTAGAGCTGGTGATTTGAGTTAACCATGAACTATAACTCTCTCTTTAAGACAAGTTGTTCCTGCAGCTTTGGGAAATGTAGTGGACCATGCTCATAATTCCTTGAAAGACAAATAAAAAATTATTGTAACCTCAGTGTAGTGACAGAGATTAATGATCATATGGAAATTCACTGCTAATGGCCAGCATGTCTGCTGTAATCCTCTAGCAGCAAGATTTTGCTTGCTCTTTAGTGGCTGTGTATAATCAAGAGGCTGGAATCAATGCACATTATAACCTACCACTTTAGCTAAACTGAACAAGCCTTGGATAAAGATCAAGTCTGATACCAAATTCCTTTGGCAATTCCCTGACTACCTGTTTCCTCACATTTTAATTAACACACGTTTCGTTTATGAATTTATATTTGTTTTTAAAGTATAGTGGAAACAGAAGTAAAATCCTGTAGAAATGCATGAGAAAGTGGCACAAAACTTAGCAGTTTCTCAGGATTCATAGTTTCTCTTAAAATTTTATTATATTTATGCATGTAGTTTAGGTACAGATAGAGAATAACAATTGCTTCAAAGCGGTAGGGTCTTATTTTTTCAGAGGTGCTGAGTTTCTGTGGGCTTTCATAGGAATTACAGTTGCTCTGAGCTTTGGAAAATCAGGCCACAGTGCTTTGCATAAAGACAACCTGTGGTCTTTTCCTCAGATCGGAGTTTAATGTGATGTCTGCAGTTTCAGCTTATTTTCTCAGTGCTTAAGATTGTTCTGTTTTACATACTACTCTCAGCCAGTCTGATTTCTGGAAGCATCCTGCTTCTACTTGCAGGACATTTACATGCACGAGTAGATTTAGGCATGTAAGAAGTGGCACTGAGCTCAATTACAAAAAAATTGAAATTACTTGTGTATAAATTTTTGCAGGTCTAGACCGCAGAAATGCATTTTTGACCTGACAAACCATAATAATTTCACAGTGTTTTCCTCTTATGGCTGAAGGCCATGGGCAGCAGCTGGTTCTAGGATTTGTACCTCTAGTGGAAAATGGTGTCCTTGTTTTCGTTCCTGTATTTTTTTTTTTTTTAGTGACTTGTTCTCCTCTCTCCTAAATAGCTTGTGGGTTTAAAAAAAAAAAGAGAGAGAGAGAAAGATTGTGAGCTAGTGTGCTGACAGGCTCCGGAAGGCTTGCCCAGAGGTGCTTGTGCTCCAGGTGAGGGCTGCTGGCAGTGAGGGTTCAGGTTGCCTTCCCGTGCTTCTTCTTCCCCGAGCAAAGGCCCGCGGGGTGGCCAGCTCCTCCTACGGCACAGCTTCATTCCCGTGGTTGGAAAATAGCCACTGGCTAGATTTCAGCCTCCTGCTGCTGCCGTGGAGCAGGGTGACCTCAAACCCTGTCACAGCGTGACGTTGGACCTCCTGCCTTTCGGGTGGTTTCGTCAGCGCTGACGGCTGATTTCTGCGTTTCTCTCCATGCAGACCTCCAGGGCTTCGCGCTGGGCTGACCCCGACCACTTTGCCCAGCGACAGAGCTGCATGAACACTTTTGCCAGCTGGTTTGGCTATATGCCGCTGATCCATTCTCAGATGAGGCTCGACCCTGTCCTCTTTAAAGACCAGGTCTCCATTCTGAGGAAGAAATATCGAGACATTGAACGACTTTGAGGAGCCCTGCTGAGGGGACTGAACTGTTCGCCCTGCCCAGCGCAGAGCCACTGACACAAGGAGCCAGACTGTACCAAGGACAGAAAATACCTGAAAATGGAAAGCTGATTCATGGCTCCCAGGGGTTCAGTGCTCTGGACTGCTTCAAACCACCTCACAGGCTTCTGTCGCTCGAGACTAGGTTGTGTACAGTTTCATTATGGAACATTAAATAATTATTTTTGAAATGATTGCTATGCAGGTTTAAACTTTTTTAATGATCAAAAAAACTATTAAAAACAGAGTTCTTTCTTTAATCAAAATTGTGTTGGTTGTGAATATTTCAAAGCTGCCATTTCTTTCTCACATGTTTGATTGCAATTTTCATTCATTTTCCCCTGCAAAGTTAAATGTTTGAATCTCACAGGGAGAAAATGCAGCAGTTACAGAAACAAATAGAGCACAAGCAGGACAGAAATTAAGAAGTACTGTGTTTTTCACTTGCTGCTGACTTTTTATTTTTTTTCTGAGTTTTCCACAAGCTAATAGCGGCCAATATAGCAAAATTCCATTGGATAGACAGAAAACTTGGAGAACTCCCAATGCATAAAACTAGAGTTAAGATCCTTCTGTTTGGGGATCTTATTTTTAAATACAGTCAGCCTTGTTTTTAAAGGGAAGAGAAGCATTATTGCCAAGGAACAAACCAGTAACGCTGAGGACAGAAAGGGCTTCGTGCACAGCAAGAATTCAGTGCCATTTACTCTCTTACGAATGGTTCAAACCGAATCACCCTCACCATGTCTGAGCACTGCTGCGGGCTGGAAGGGTTGTTGGGCAAAAAAGAAGATGTTAGTGCTTGAAATACAGGAATTCAGCCTGTAACAAATTGTTTTATATGAAATCAAATCATGGCAGGGCTTTTTTTTTTGTGAAGTTGCTGAAGTGCGAATAGGTGGAGAAATTTCTTCCTGGAGTTTGGACATCTGAACTAAACCACATTGTCAATTATTTGGTATTGGTGGCAGCAAGTTCTTCCAAATATACTTGAGGCAAGGTATTTCGGACAAAAAATCTGCCCTGAAATACAGATGTTGCTAATGCTTAAAAATGTTTTATCATTTAAAATGGAAGTATTTTAAATAGAAGTATTGCAGTTGTTTACTTCTCTATAGTGCTTTGCTTATTTAGGTGTTTCTTTAAATTGAAGAATTAAAACAAAAGTGGTGATTTAGCTTAGAAAGATACCATTCCAATTTACTAAGACAATAAGCACTTTAAAAACCTTTTGGGGTATACTGTAACAATAGCCACTGGTAAGAACAATGTTAAAGTCACAGTGAGAGGGTTTGATGTCAATGCCCAAAGGAAGACCAGCAAATCTTTCTGTACCTCATTCCTTTGTAGCTAGGCTGTCTAGTAACAGGGGTGAAGAATAGCTAGAGTAATAAGAAGGTGCTTGGACCAGGATTGTTATTTTAATTTCAGGTTCAGGCACTGATTTATTAAGCAGCTTTAAGCATCTCCCATAACTGAGGTATGCCTCAGGTTTCCTCATTTGTAGAAATAATAGTTACTGGTTGTGGAGGGAACGCTGTGAAGCCTAAGTAACTGCTGTTGATAGTAAGATCAGAATTCCTGAACTGAAAGTGGCTTTGAAAGTGCAAAGTGCGTATTACTAATTGTTTTTATGCAAACTAACATATAAAGACTTGTAAAAAATGGTTTGCTTTTCACACTCATTGCAATACTTGAACAGCACACGGTGAGTTAGGGCAGAAGCATCCAGTTTCTGACATGTTGTGTTAAATCTGAACCAAATCTTTAAAGGCATCTGCCAAATTGTGTGTGAGAGAGACTCTAGCTCATGACCTGCTGCTAAGGGGAAGAGGTACCACTTTACTCCCACTCGCACTGCTCTCTGGCCCATCCCCGGACCTGGCCACGTGGTCTCACCTCGGACCTTTGGCCAGTTCTGGTGCCCATCAGATGCTTCCATGAGCCCATTTAACTCACTGAAGTCACAGAAAGCTGTCCAGTGGATTTTTTATGCCATTTTAGCAAGTTAAATAAGCATGGAGAGAGATGTGAAAAGACACAAGGATATATAGACAGGAACAGGGAAGGAAGGGGAGCAGGATATTCTCCTGCCAGCTCTGGTGAGCTGCTAATTCAGCTCCCCAAATCCCATAAAACCTGAACTTTGCTTCCCTTTGCTGCCGGTTCTGCACTTGCCTATTTGCAGGCAAAGGCAAAGTCCAGGGGTTTGGTTTTCTGGGGTGAATTGCTCAGCAGTTCCCATGCCCCGTTCCTCTTTTGAAAGTCAGGCAGCTCTTTCAGGGACTGGAGTATGTCTTCTCCTTAGACTTCTGGTTTTGGCGAGTGTTGTCCAACGCTGATTGAGGTTGGCACAGCTCCCGCTTTGCTCGTGTCCCAGCTTGCAGGCAAGCATGTGGATGTGTCCATGAGGATGTCCAAAGCTCTGAGAAATAGTTAATAGGTCTGTCGCCAGCAAGAGGAGCCCGGCAGGGGGAGAGAAGGGGACCCCTTGGTCACTCATTCCACAAAAACGAGGACTGCAGTTCTGCTAGGGTTTTATTTAATGCCAATTTGGGGGGACCCATGGGTTGGGTTTTTAGTAAAATGGGAGTAGCTCACCATTTTCAAAGTGCAGCAAGTGAGGCCAAGCTTTTAAGCTGTTTGGCATTCTGCAAACATCATTTTTTGGGTGGCTGAAAGACTGTGCAAAGCTAGCTCTGACTATGGTTCAAGGTTCCTTCTGTTTACAGATCGCTAATTAAACAAGTAACAATAAAAGGCTTAACTCCAGAAAGAATTCGGATAGGTATGGGCATTTTTCTTTGGAGCACGTTACCGAGGCGTAACCGTCTCTCTAGGAAGGAATGTACTTGGCAGCCAGTGGTGATAATGGTCACAGCTCTGTGTCCATGGGCTGAAGATCTGGGGAAAGAGCTGGATATGGACTCAGTTTAGAAACTCAGTGTACCGTGCAGGGTGCGGATGTTATCAGCCAATGCTCCCAAGGACACCAGGCATGTTTCCAAGCCTCCTGTGTGTATCAGTGGTGCATAGGGCTGTTCTGTTTCTTTAGCGAATGAAATCACCCTTTTATCATGTCCTATGTGTGAGTTAATGGTTCTTTATTCCTTTTTTTTCCCGTAATTAAGATGGTGCTGAAACAAGGTTCACTCCTTGTTGCTCCCTTTGTAGGGTTTATTTTATTTTTCATTAACAGCAGGCTATGTTAGCCTTTACTTTACAGGTACTTGAATGCCTGATGACTTGACTGAGTGTTAGGCATGTGGCCTTTTGTAAAGGTTACTGACCTTAATTTAATCAGGGGTGAGATGGATGGCTGAATGTGAATAGATCCATGCCATTAAAACAGAATAAAAATAGGTATTAGAGTTTGGAAGAACTGATGAATTTTTAATTGAATTTATTAAGAAAAAGAAAGAAACCCTTCCCAGTTATAATTTGAATGAGATCTGTTGCTGGAGGAGGGTTTCATAATGACAAAAATGAGACGCAAAACTAGGGGCAAACTTCCAAGATAGAAAGTGCCTGACTTTCCTTGCAGTCCCTTGGGCCTGTATGAGATTTTGTTTGCCCTCTTTCTATTTTGTGAAAAACTCTAATTATTAACATAACTTTTTCCAAAAGTGAATGTTTAAGCTTTGTAACAATTTCATAATGAACACACCAGTGTGCTAATGCATGGCTATCAAGCGCTTTGATCTTCTTTTCCGTTTGAAAAGATCATAGATTTGTTCGATTTCAGATTTTAATTCCTTTTTAGAGCCAGCTTTGACAAAGAAATTAATCCTTCACCAATGAGCGCCTTTTAAAATAGCTCATTTACCAAAACATGTCGTTTCAAGAATGGAAATGATCATTTGACGCTGAAACAATGAAAGAACCAGCTAGAAGTAGACTCCATAGGTGGGGGTTTTTTTGGAAATCATTAAGTTTCCTAGCATAAAATGCAGTGTCCTTTTTCTCTCTCTTTCTCCTCATACCCAAAACAAAATCTACCCAATGGTTGTCCTAACACATATATTGATCAACAGCAATTTTATCATTTCCTCCGATTGGATATTCTCTTCCAGCAAGGGGTGGCTGGGCGGGTTGGTGGTTTTTCCAGGCTGGCTCCGCTGCCGAAGGGCTAATGCAGGGAGGTGGCCCTGACGGGTGCCACTCGGACACTTTGCAGGGTCTCGCGGTGACGCCCTGCGCTCAGAGGAGTAGCTCGCCGGCAGTCTGCCCTGGCAGCGCCTTGGCTGGCACCTCCAGCAGGACAAAACAGCACCTTCCCAAATGATGTGCATCTCACCCTTGTTTAAAACTAAGTCCAGCTGGCCTTTATATCACTATTTTAATTGTCTTTATGCTCTTTTTTTAAGTTGGAGTTAAATTAAGGGGGGTTATTGGACTCATCAGATGCTTTTGGGTGCTCTCCCCCACATTTTCATGATTTTTTTAGTGACTGTTTTGCAGTGGATTAGTTATGATCCAGGGGGTCTTGTGACCTTGTACATAATCCTGTGTATTTATTTTGAGAGAAAATATGTATAGTGTGTGGGTGATGGGAATGGAAACATGAAATGGGAATTCTTAGGCGGGCATATGTAAAGCAAAAAAGCAAACAAAAAGTTCAACCTTATTTTGTATAAAATGTACATTTTTGAGAAAATTTTTCTAATGCATTACCAATGTCTTCACCATGCTGCCACATCTTTTTTAAAGTGTTTCCCCTGCTTTGTTTGACTATTGACAACATGGTGCAATTAAACTTAAAGCAAGTGTGTGAATGAGAGAAAAAGAGAGAATGAGAAATTAAAAAGCCATATAATTTGGTTTACTTCATTAACCTGTATAACATCATAGGTTTACCATCTAAGATAGGTTGTTTTTATAGATAGTGTCACCAAAGACGTTTTTTCTTCAGATTTATTTTGAAAATTTGTTAATAAAGGACATACATTTCTGTTGCAGTGTGTTTTTATTTTTAAGGGAGAATAACAAATGTTGATGCTCTTGCAAATGCAAATTTGGGAGTATGACCATCGCATATCTCCAGTTCAGGGTAATTAAATTAATGGCTTTTTTCTATATCTACTTTCTTCTCAGCTTGAACTGAGAGATGTCTATATATATAGCCTGTGTGTGTGTTATATAGATAACGTACATGGTGTAGCATCCATACATAATGGTAACTACTCAGGCAACATTGACAGGTGTTTACTATCTTACCTGAGGGCAGAAAAACATTAAATCTGTGTGTCACTTGTGTGTAGTGGCACAGTGTCCCTATGTTGTGACGCAGTAATTGGTAGGTAACGTTGATGTTAATGGGAAGCTCTACCTATATGTGTGTGCGTGAACACGATTGCTCCACCAGCCTGGAGGCCTTGGAAGGCTGGCCCCTGAAGGCTGAGAATATATTAATTTATTCATCCATATTTATTGTTAGGTGCTTATCAGAAGCCTGTCCCTGTCACAGGGCATTGCATTCATCCCACTTAATTTTAGGTGTCTACAAAGCAGTGGTCTATGTCAGAGCTCGTCCTCGCAGACTCCCTCCATGCTGGAGGGATGGAGCGGAGCATTTCTAGGAGTAATCCTCTTCACCTGCTTTAGACCTGTCCTTTACTGTGGGATAAATTGCACCCTGCAGGTGCCGCTTGCTCTCTGCAGACAGTACTGGCACACCGCTCACAGGCCCTGTGCTGTAGATACTGACGTGCGGTCAGGTGAATCCCACACTGGGAGACTTCCTGATAGATTCACTGGGCTTTGCGTCATGGCCTGTAAGTTTTAGGGATTTGTCATTGTTTCGTCCCCCTCACAGATATCCAGAGCTAGCTGTACCCCTTCAGGGGTACAGACTGTCTGAGCATGGAGAGGTCCATAAATTGTCATCTCATCTGATCTGCCGGTGGAAGAAGACTGATATATCTTGGCAACAGGCTGAAAGGAGCAGGTGAGTCTTCTCTACTGCAGTGTTTTTGAGTCACTATGGGGTCCTCCAAAACAGAGGATCCTGTTTGTGCCAAGCTGTTTGTGCTTGGTATTCACTTTGGGCTTCTCCCTGCCAGAAAACAAGACCATAAAATGTTACACTGAAACAATCCCAGACCAATGTTCCTGCTCCTTCAACATTTGAATTCTTGGCTTGTGGCCATGTTATTTATGCAAAACGACTTGGAGTAGAATTAATTCAATCGAATGCAGATTGCTACATCTGAAGGAACTACCAGAAGGTTATTGTCTACATGAGCAAGTAGCATGGACTAGTTGGGGTAGATCTCCAGACTGAATCTGTGGGTGCTGGGGACCTGGCTTCCACCCCATACATATCTTGGAGGGGGGTGATTTGTGGTTAACTAAGGTCTTGTCCTGTGGACTGAATGCCCCTTTGCAGATGGAGTGTATTAGATGTGCTTCTGCATCTTCCAGTTTAGTTTCACCTGAAAGGGACCCAGTTTGTGTGCTCCAACACTGCTCCACAACATGAACCAAAATGTGGTAAGTGGGGAAAATTGCACTTCAGAAGTGCAATCCTGAGCTGAACCGAACCACTACTGTAGCTGCGCTCCCCTCGTGCCCTGTGTAGTCAGTGGAGATCAAATCCAAAATAAATCAGATGAACGATGCCCTCAGAGAACCTGTTTCATCCTTGTTGTCTACAAAAGTAGTCTATAAAAGAACCAGCTTCACAGCTGATCTCTGCATTGTACTGAGGTGAGGGGAATCCCCTGCTAACCTGACGCTCGGGGAATAAAAACAGATGAGAACAAAACCACTGTCAGCTGGAATAAATCAGTGCTGTCAGTGAACTCACTGGGACTATGCTGACCTAACATGAGCTAATGGATCTGGCCCCGGCTGTTTAAGGCATAATCAATTGAACTTTAAATATACATCTAAGAGTAGGGTGTTTTGGAAAAATCTCTCTGTGCAATAAGTTGAATGGAGACAGATAGGAGAGTTGACACTGATCAACATCTTGTTTTATTTTCTCTTTTAAATTATCAGCAAAAGAGAAAAGAAACAGGTCTCCACTTTCTCTTTGTAAAGCTATTAGCTAATTGTACCCACAATGTTATCAGAGAGAAACAGATTTCTCTCAAGATTTCGAGTAGGGTGAGAGTGACATTAGGGTAGCTGCACAATGTGCTTTATTGCAAGCTTTTGTTTCTGTAGGTTGTGTTCAGGTCTGCGCAAGGATTTTATGAGCTGCTTGCTGTAGCTGCTGCTGGTGCCGGGTGGCTCATTTGCACATTACCTGCATTTCTGCTGTGCATTAAGAAAGACAGGGTGTTTCCCAGGCTGCAGAGTGTCTTCTCTTTTCAGCTTGAGCTCCTCCCCATTTCCTTTCTGTAATTGACCATTGCTTCACTGGTGGTGGTGAAGTGAATTAAGGAACAGATTATTTTCTTTCAAGAAAATACAGGATGAAGCCATTCTGCAGGTTTCACTGGAAGGTATTTGAAGAAAGAAATATTAACAGCAACTGCTGAGATAATGACTGCAAATACCAATGCAACACTTTTGAATTTGCAACAGAAATGAGAATTTAAGTCTGTAAAATATTTTTCCTCAAATTTCTCCCTTTCTTTCCACTTAGAAACAGCTCCTGTTGATGACCACAAAACAAACACAAGGCAGATCCGCTGCTGGAGATCAGCACTGAGTTCCTGCTTTTCTACAAATCTTTTTTTTTTTAAGTATCTTGTGGTCTTTGGCTTCCCCAGTGGGCCTTTTTTTTCTTCTTCTTCTTTTTTGATAGTCCCGTAGAAGACAGCTGACTGAAAAGGTTCTAATTTTTTTAGGAAGAGCTTAGAAAACCAAAGCATTATGTGGCATCTTGACTTGGAGATGGAGAAACAGTCATCTGCACCCACTCTGCCCTTTTGACAATGCAAGTCTGAAATGGAGTAATCAGGTATTCAGAAGTGTTCAGTTTCAGTTCTGCTGTGATTTGCTAGGCTGCTATATGGTTACTAGAATTTTTTCTGAAAATCTGCCTTTCTTCACAGCCTGGTACCTAAACCTGCTGTGGATTCACATGACACAGCAGAGAAGTTGCTGGTGTTCAGATCACCATGCACCCACTATTGCTACCACTGTCGGAGCATCAGGGAACTGGGAAGAAAATATGAAAATAGATTAGGTAAGTAAGAGTTTCAGAAATGGCCTTCAAAACCCAAATTTTAAATTTTATAATTTAGAATTTAAAACACAGTAATGAAGGGCTGATACAGCAAGACTAAATGGTTTCCCCTCTTGCTCTGATTGATGTGAATTGATCTTAGTTGTATTGAAGACAATAGAATCACAGAATCGCAGAATGGCTGAGGTTGGAAGGGACCTCTGGAGATCATCTAGTCCAACCCCCCTGCTCAAGCAGGGTCACCTAGAGCACGTTGCACAGGATTGCATCCAGGCGTGTTTTGAATATCTCCAGAGAAGGAGACTCCACAACCTCTCTGGGCAACCTGTTCCAGTGCTCTGTCACCCTCACAGTGAAGAAGTTTTTCCTCATGTTCAGATGGAAGTGTCTGTGTTTCAGTTTGTGCCCGTTGCCTCGCGTCCTGTCACTGGGCACCACTGAAAAGAGTCTGGCTCCATCCTCTTGACACCCTCCCTTCAGATATTTGTACACATTAATAAGATCCCCTCTCAGTCTTCTCCAGGCTAAACAGGCCCAGCTCTCTCAGCCTTTCCTCATAACAGAGATGTTCCAGTCCCCTAATCATCTTTGTAGCCCTTCGCTGGACTTGCTCCAGTAGTGCCACATCCMTCTTGTACTGGGGAGCCCAGAACTGGACGCAGTACTCCAGATGTGGCCTCACCAGGGCTGAGTAGAGGCAGAGGGGGAGGATCACCTCCCTCGACCTGCTGGCAACACTCTTCCTGATGCACCCCAGGATACCATTGGCCTTCTTGGCCACAAGGGCACATTGCCGCCTCATGCTTAACTTGGTGTCCACCAGCGCTCCCAGGTCCTTCTCAGCAGAGCTGCTTTCCAGCAGGTCAACCCCCAACCTGTCCTGCTGCATGGGGTTATTCCTCCCCAGGTGCAGGACCCTGCACTTGCCTTTGTTGAACTTCATGAGGTTCCTCTCCGCCCACCTCTCCAGCCTGTCCAGGTCTCTCTGAATGGCAGCACAGCCCTCTGGTGTATCGGCCACTCCTCCCAGTTTTGTATCATCAGCAAACTTGCTGAGGGTGCACTCTGTGCCTTCATCCAGGTCATTGATGAAGAAGTTGAACAAGACTGGACCCAGTACTGACCCCTGGGGGACACCGCTAGCTACAGGCCTCCAACTAGACTCTGCACCGCTGATCACAACTCTCTGAGCTCTGCCATTCAGCCAGTTCTCAATCCACTTCACTGTCCACTCATCTAACCCACACTTCCTGAGCTTCCCTATGAGGATGTTATGGGAGACAGCGTCAAAAGCCTTGCTGAAGTCAAGGTAGACAACATCCACTGCTCTCCCCTCATCTACAATAGATTCTTATGGGCCTGAAAAAGGGTGGAATTTGACTTTTTAAGGGTGAAGTCACAGTATCTTTTTATTCAGTAATGTCTTGATCCTGCTATGATAGCAAGCCACATTTACAATGCAATCAGCACCTTGCAATAGGCTGCCAAGAAAACACACCATCCTCTGCTTTTCCTGAAACAGGCAGCTAAAGCACTATGTTAAAGCACTATGTTAATGACAACCAGTGACTACATTAAGATTATTTTTAATACCCAGCAAATTCTCAAGAGAAGCTGAAATAAAACATTTGTCATTTTATAATTTTTAAGGGAAATGCGTGCCACTTCATTGCCACTTCATTGCAATTCCATTTCCCTCACCATAATAGTAGAATAGTTGCTATTATGACTAAAATTGAGTCTAGCTCAAGATGATCTTAAAATTGGGAATTGCTTGTGATACCAAGCAATAATGTTGTTTTCAAAATGCAGAGATGATTTAAATGCAATGCCCTTAAGTATTGAAATACATCTAGTTCACTCCAAAGGCAAATAAACCCAGCATATATATATTTTTTCCCTTTCTCTTAGAGCAGAGCCAAATTCTGATCTCAGCAACACTGAGTAAATCCAAAATAAGTGTTATCTTACTCATGCTTCCCCTGAAGCCCCAATCCACATGCCCACAGAGATCAGTGATCTTCCTCAGCTGTGTGGCGTTAGGGTCCATGCTTGAGGTCACCTTGGGACTGAATCTTCCCCTTGCAGTTGGTTGAGTAACAAGTATGTCAATAACAGAAGTCAAGTCTGATACATTTGGAGCAATAATGCCAGTAGTAAGTAAAGTGCCGAGGAAGACAGTTCTCCTGTAATGAGACCAAGGGCTGGCTGATAGGATTCTCGCTTCTATTCCTGACTCTTCTCGTGATTTATTCTGAGGTAAAACCCATTTAACCTCCCTGCACCTCACCATTCCTAGACAGCAAGTGGATATTAATAAATATCCTTGTTCTGCAAGGAAGGATGTGAGATGTAGGGGTTCATGCCAGTGCTTTCAGATCCTCAGGTGAAGCACTCAGTGTAAGTATACATTTCTGTTGCGCCAGATGGAAGAAACTCTGGAATTGGTATTACTAGGTGGGAGCTCTGGAGGCGGGTCTTTCTAACCCCCCTGTCTTGCTGCAAATGTAATAGATTGCAGTTTCCACAGATTTATTTTACTAAGCTACCAAATGAGAAGAAGGTTTGGAAAAGTATAATGATTTATGGTAGCATGCAGTAATAACAATATCTCAGTCACAACCACTTACAAAAATGGTTTGAAATCATTACGCCTGTATAGCAACAGGGCAGAGTTTCAAGGTCCGGTTTTGTAAGGCACTGACACCCCAACCTGGTGAGTCCCAGTTCATTACACTCATGGAGACACACTGTCTGCAACTCCAGCTGTTCTGGAGGTTACCGGTGTCCACAGAATCAATTTAGGAGATGTCTGCGTCGGGTGCAGCATTTCACCATCTGTTCGTAGCCTCCCATCATGCTGTCCAAGGGACTAGCACTGCCAGGGATGGGAGCAGGCAACATGGGCAAATCTATATTAGGTGCTCATCACACACAGAGCTTGTGGCTCCCTGCAGATCCGCTGGCCAAACCACCCATGGTGCTCTCCCCAGCCCAGCTTGTTCACACTGAACTGGGTTAGAAAGGCCCACAACTTAAGGTCTTGAACTGGGTGGAGAGTAGCACAGAAACACCTGTGCTGCCTGGCTTGTGGGACAGGAATTTCTACAGCTGGGCAGCGAGGAGCCACAGGGACAAGTAGCCTCTTCATTCCAGCACCACTAAGCCAGAAAATATCTGTCAAAGGGTCTTCAAAGAGTCTCAAAGAGTCTTCAAAGAATCTTCAGCATCTTCTCTGACTACATTGGCAAAAAAAAAAAAAAAAAAAAAAAAACACAAACCCAAATCAATGACAGGACGAGGAGAAGAACTTAGCCTTCCCAACAGCTAGCATCTGTCTAGGACCGTGTTGTCTTTCTTATATCTCCACTGCTCTGGCAATGAATATTCCCCAGGGTGTCATGTAAATGAAGAAATCTTAGCTTTCACATAGCCCTCAGAGTTGAACTTTTTCAGGACAGCCTGCCTAGCTTGTGCGTATGGACTGATGCCATGCAAAAGAGTGAAGTCCTACTGTATTCTGCAGCTGGCAAAAACTTGACCACTTATTTAGTTTTCCAAGGTTGTACCAAGTTTTCTTGGACTTGGGTCTGAAATAAAAAAAAAAAAAAGATGTGCTGTTTCAGTTAAACCACCTGAAGGAAACAGTCAGAATTCATCCAAAGAGGTGGAAACCTGGCTACGCTCTTCATAACAAGGCAGCTTCAGTGGGAGTGGTAAGTCAGTGCCAAGGTGACTTCTGAAAGGTCCTATCAAACCCAGTGTACCATGCAGGAAAGTGTGTGTGCGTGTGTGTGTGTGTGCGTGTGTGTGCGTGTGTGTGCGTGTGTGTGTGTGCGTGTGCGTGTGTGCGTGTGTGTGTGTGCGTGTGTGCGTGTGTGTGTGCGTGTGTGCATGTGTGTGTGCGTGTGTGCGTGTGTGTGCGTGTGTGCGTGCATGTGTGTGTGTGCACGTGCGCAGAAATGCTGAGAACCTGAAGTGCCCAGACAATTTGCTTTGCATCCTGAGATTTTCCAGAAATGGCCTCTGGTGCTTTTCATGTGTTATGCATCAAATGTAATCAGCCACACAGCACACGGTATAATGAAATAAATGCATTGGGTCACTAAAGTGCATTAAGTGCTATTTACTGCATCGATTTAATTCCGTCCCTAGTCAAACTTATAGTAACTGTCTCTATCCCTTACTGCTGCTTCCCTTTTTCTTTTAGAGCCAAGCAGGCAATAGCATCCATTTTCTTACCTGCCAGAGGAACTCAGACTAGCTGATAACCCAAGCCCATTGCCATCAGTCCTGCCTTGCGCAATGCAGTAGATCAGAGGGCTGTAGATATTTCAGACTGGCAGCCACCAGGGGGGCTGCTTGGGTGAGCCAGCAAAGCCAAGGGCTCTCTTGCTGCCAAAGCATGGCAGCCCTAGTGCTTGAGAAATTCAAACCTGTGCTCATTGATTTTTCTTCCTCTTGTAAGCTCCACTTTGTGCGGGAAGTTTTCCATTAACAGAGCAGGAGCTCTGTACTGCCCAAGAGTCAAGTGCATTAATATGGTGGGTCTGAGGCTGGAGAATGGATGTCCCCATCCAAACGGCTTCCTCCGCAGGAATTTGTTTATGTCGTTTGCACTGTGTCCACATTTCCTGTTGTACAGCTGTGTAAGTGCCAGAGCAGGTTGAAGGTCAGTGCGCAGATTAATTTTCCATACAGAAAAATGCTTTTCATTTCTTTCTCTTTTTTTCCTCTGAGTGCTTATGCAACCTCCTTCTTTGCTGAGTCTTTCTTTTTTATTTTAAATTGCCAAAACACTGGTCTGTGTGCTCTGCCTTGCACTCTTTTGCGATTACCCCTTTTTATCATGTTACACATTTATACTACTTATTTATATCACATCATATTAGAGGGTCTTGACCTGCATGAAGGGACAGAGTGCACCCTCAGCAAGTCTGCCGACGATACCAAACTGGGAGGAGTGGCCGATACACCAGAGGGCTGTGCTGCCATTCAGAGAGACCTGGACAGGCTGGAGAGGTGGGCGGAGAGGAACCTCATGAAGTTCAACAAAGGCAAGTGCAGGGTCCTGCACCTAGGGAGGAATAACCCCAGTCACCAGTACAGGTTGGGGGTTGACCTGCTGGAAAGCAGCTCTGCGGAGAAGGACCTGGGAGTGCTGGTGGACACCAAGTTAAGCATGAGGCGGCAATGTGCCCTTGTGGCCAAGAAGGCCAATGGTATCCTGGGGTGCATCAGGAAGAGTGTTGCCAGCAGGTCGAGGGAGGTGATTCTCCCCCTCTACTCAGCCCTTATGAGGTCTAGAGTACTGCGTCCAGTTCTGGGCTCCCCAGTACAAGAGGGATGTGGCACTACTGGAGCAAGTCCAGCGAAGGGCTACAAAGATGATTAGGGGACTGGAGCATCTCTGTTATGAGGAAAGGCTGAGAGAGCTGGGCCTGTTTAGCCTGGAGAAGAGAAGGCTGAGAGGAGATCTTATCAACGTGTACAAATATCTGAAGGGAGGGTGTCGAGAGGATGGGACCAGACTCTTTTCAGTGGTGCCCAGTGACAGGACGCGAGGCAACGGGCACAAACTGAAACACAGACACTTCCATCTGAACATGAGGAAAAACTTCTTCACTGTGAGGGTGACAGAGCACTGGAACAGGTTGCCCAGAGAGGTTGTGGAGTCTCCTTCTCTGGAGATATTCAAAACACGCCTGGACACAATCCTGTGCAACGTGCTCTAGGCGACCCTGCTTGAGCAGGGGGGTTGGACTAGATGATCTGCAGAGGTCCCTTCCAACCTCAACCATTCTGTGACTCTGTGATTCTGTTTTGCAAACCCTGTGTGAACAGCGAACTTTCCATATTTAACTCCCAGGAAGGAATGTCTTTAACAATGTGGTAGAAAGTTAGTGGGTGAATACTTAAAAGTAGGTATCACATCAGCCTTTTTTACCCCACGGCATAATTAGTTTCAGCATGCAAACGCAGGTTGTGCTGGGAGCGAGGAAGATGCTGCTGCGCAGGAGCCTCGCAGCGCTGCTGCTCCTGGGAGCCCAGTTCTCTTCTCTGTGCTCCAAAGCAGCAGACTTGGAAGGGTTTCCTATAAAATAATTGTTACTTTGTAATTTTGCACGGCGAGTGCCTCATTGTCTTTAATTGATTTCATCCTGTTTCTGTGTGTGGTGCGCAGTTTATGCCCTGCCATCTGAAGTGTGCTGACAAAATGATGCCTAACTAGGCCCCAAGAATATTGTAGGAGCCACTTTTACTGGTAAACTCCAGCTGCTTTGTGCCGGTTTGGTAACAGAAAGCAGCTGTGAACCCAGTTTAACTGGGTTTTTGTTTACTTTGCTGCATCAGAGTGGCTCTCAGCAGCTGGAGCATAGCAGAAGATGGGGTCCTCAATGTGTAATATTTAGTATATGTCTTCCCTCTAGGGTGTATATCTTGCCCTTGCAAGGGAATGTTTTCCTAGCAAAGATGTCTTTCATCTGTAGCGTTGTGATCACACAATCAACGACGGCATCTGGAAATGACCCGTTAGGGGATGCAGCACGCTGTTACTTCGTCGTTGACAGGAGCGCAGCAGTGGGATTTGCCTGCTCCTTGCTAGGTGTCTAGTATATTTAAACATACTTCAGAGAAAGAAAGAGATAACGTGATTACCTATGATTAGGTACAAATAAAATTCTCTTGGGGAATCGAGATCTGCTTCACAAGGACTGCTGAGGGGTTATTCTGTGCAGCCAGTCCCACAGAGGAGGAGGAGATGGGGGATGAAGGCTTTTCCCCCTTCCCAGCAGACCTGTCTACCTAGGACACTTTGGGAGGTGAGAACTAAGGGAAAGGAGGCTCCTGAGCTTTGCCCTCCCATGACCACCCTCCCTGCTCTGCTGTAGAGCCTATTTCTTTGTCTGCTTCTTCCCCTCCACATGTTTTTTTTTCTTTCTGTTTCTTTTGGAGACATGCACTTTTTATGAATAACTAACAATTAATTTGTCCAGAGAGTGAGCCTGGAAAGTTGTGGTAGAATACAGGGAGGACCACGCTGTACTTGGTTCCTGCAGACCTGAAGTGAGGAGCAAGGTCCAGGAGTGGTCAGTATGGAGGCAGCAGTTCATGAGTAGCATAAGCTGGGGATAAATTTTGGAAAAGTAAGATAAGAGAAATAAGAGCGGAGATCCATGTCATTTCTCCCTGAAAGTTGTAGAGAAGATGAAGAAAAGCCCTGAGGAGTGATTAAAATAATATGAGAAACTGGCAGAGGTTTCCAGACTGAGGGAAGACAAATCAGGCCACATTTTTTGTAAAGGATGGAAGCATCAAAACATTTCATTCTGCAATGTGGTACTGAAGGCATTGAGCCCAGCTCCTGAAGTGAGCCATACTAGACCCAGACCTGGGGTGGCAAACTTCAGTATAAAGCAAAGGGGCAGGGAAAGGAGAATGGAGGACAGTGAAGGCTGAAGAAAACTGAGAATTGAATCAGCAAAAGGGAAGAAAGGGTACAGAGGAGAGCAAGGGAGAATTTGTTGACAGTCATGGTCTGAAAGTGGGAATATGCTGGAAAACGGCTCCAACCGTATGGCTAAAACAGCGCAGGGACCATTCCCTGGCCCTGAGGCTAAGTGAAATCAGGATGGCTTGCATCCATGCACCCGAAGTTTTTCCCTACCCTCCCGCTCCACCCTCAAAACCAGTGTGACTATGTTCAAATACTGGTGGGGACAGCTCTGTTGTCCCCAGACTGGTGCATGAGCAACGTCTGGGAGACAGCCAGTGGCACGGGCCAGCACTGTGTCAGGGAGTGTGCCAACAAGGAAACACCATGGACAACCCAGTGCTCTGGCCCTGTTTTACTTGCTAGTATAAATACTGCCAAGCAGTCTACAGATGGAGAAGGGGGATCTCCAACAAGGGGGGACCTGCAACCCAAGGCCGATGCTTGGTGATGCCTGTGGTGACAGAGCAGCCAGCCCTCTAGGAAGAAGAGCCACTGAACCAGTACATGCCATACAGGCAGCTTAGCACAGGCTTTTAATTTGGTAGGGCCTGGTTTGCTGTTTTGGGTTTTTTTTTTTCTGTATTTAGATGCTGCTGTGCTGACCAAGGTCACCGAGTTTCTCCATGTGTGCAGGGAGGAGCAGGGCACCGCCTGGGTATTGCTCCTGCTGGGTCCTTGCCCTTCCTTCTCCTCCCATCGCCTTTGGCTGTCTGCATCATCTCACCTGCTGGGTTGGGAAGAGCTCCCCAAGGTTAGGCTGTTCACGCTGCTATTGCCTTCGTCCAGGCTGAATCACATTCATAATCTCTTGACAAGGCAATAGCTCCCCTCCACACTTACTGCCACTCACTTGGCTATTCAGAGGCGTGATTTTTCCCCAGAGCTCAGCTCCCATTTAAGCACCTGCAGATAAGGGCCAAATTTCCTGAAGTGCTCATCAGACAGCTGCCTCCGCTGGGACACTTAATAGTAGATTTTTCAAAAAAAGCCATGCTGAACTGTTTGGAAAGATCCAGCCATTTGTAAACCCTTGGGAGCAATGACTGTTGTTTATTTTGTGTCTGTGCCTAGTGCCATGGGGCTTCGTGTTAGGCACATGTTCTGATCGCTTTGTAAAATTAACCTCTTAGTCCCCACCTTGGAGGAGATCAGAGCAGTTTGCTTAGTGTTTTCTTCTGAAGACAAAGATGCCGAGGGAAGAAGAAGGCTTCAGACTCTTGCCTTACTCTGTCCTAGTGCACAAAGAGTCCATTTTCTCATTGACATGATCAAGTAGAAACAAAATTCACATTTTGCTCTATATTTGCTGAAGGAAGAACTGTTATTTTTTAAAACATATCTGAAGGTCTCAGAAGGCCACCTAGGACAGAGACATTTATATTTTAAAGGCTATGACATGGGATCTGAAATCCTGGCTTGTGGGCTGAGGCTGGATTTCTTTCTCTTTCTTTGCTTTTCAGTCAAGATTTTGGTTGCTGGAAGCAGTCCTTGGTGAAAGCAGTGAGGTGAGGAGGAGAGTGAGGTCAGGAACCACTTAAGTCATGTTTCTCTGCTTTCTGCAACGAAAAGGCAAGTCTTTCTGTCCTGCAAAGTAATATTCAATGACTAAGATGTGGCCTAAACCAGTTGTGTCCCATCTTTCATCTGAGAGGTCACACAGCCTAATATAGAGACACTTGAGCTTCACATACCTTCCTATAACATGATTAGATGTGTCTCCATTACATGACCAAAATATGGGTCCCCTAGACCACACGATGGGGCTGCTGTTGCAGCCTTCAGGGGCATAGGCAGGGAGTTGGCTACAGTCAAAATGAACCACTCAGTCCAACCGTACCTGGTCCATCATGGTTGATTTACACTGAACTGTCCGAGTTTTTCTTCTGCTGGTCATAGTGTGGCAGGGCACGGGTCAGGGATATCAGGCAGCAGGTCCACGTTCCCTTCTTGGATCTGTTAATGTGGCCAAATCACTCTTTGATTTCTGGGCATCAGTTTCTATGCCAGTAAAACAGGAATGATGCCATCAGCTTCCTCTGCAAAGCGCTCCAAGATGGAGGTTAGAAAGCACTAATGAAGAGCCGGCTATAATTACATCCAAATTTAGAAAGAAAAAGAGCTCTTGTTCCCTTGGACTTAATGTAATAAATAAATAAATGGAGTAGCCCTGGCTTTATTGCCAGTTTCATCTGATTAGATGGAACTTAATTTCCGACTTTTTTCCTGCTGGTGGCCATATTATAAAGGCACCCCACAGAAGCAGCTTGACCTCTGGGTGCCTCATAATTTCCCTGGGTATGAAGTTACCCTCTTACAGGATTAGTTTCCTCAGCATGCCTTTGTGGGGCTGGTGCTTTAAATCAGGCAGACCCAAGCAGCTGTAGCCCTGACACGGTCATTTTACAGCTGGCTGCTGTTTGTCGCCTCTCCCTCTTTCCCAGCTGGTAAGTACTGTTTTACCTTTCTTATTGCTGTGGAGATGACATTATCTTACACTGGAGAATTTCCCTGCCATGCAGTTGCTCTGGATAATGTTTGTATACAGATGATGTTTATGAAAGCCAGGGGGCAATTTACTTACTGCACTGGGCACTGTTGCAACATGTAAAATCATCATACACAAATACCATTGACTAAACTGCTCCCTTTCTTCTCATATTTCATTATTGAAACAGGTTACCCAGGGATGGGAGGGAATCTCCATTGCTTGGAGTCTGTAAATCGGAGCTGGCTCTCTTTTGAAGGAGTGTACTTTCACCGAACTGCATGGTGTTGGGCTGGACATGGGGATCACCAGGGAAAACTGGTACAGGTGGGCAGATGAGGTGACCGCAATGATCCTGCTGGCCTTAAAGCCTGCAAAACTATTGTTGTGACTCTGCTTGTGCCAACACAGAAATAATAAAACCAATTAATAAAATGCGTCCCTCTTCCTTCCTGAAATCTGCCGAAAGGCCAGGACTGTGATATGCATTGAGCGCATTAGTCTGTTCCAGAAATGCTAGATCCAGACTGCATGGAAAACTGAATTGCTTCCCCTGCCTGGGCCCCTTGACCTGTTACCAAGCGTGGAAACTGGGCAAGCAGCAAAGACTGCCCAGATCTATGACAGTCAATGGAAAAGGGCTCTCCCAGCCAAGAAGGAAGGGATGTGCGAAGTTAAAGCCCTTACTGGAGATGCGCTGCTCTCCTGAATGCAGCTGCCACTTGTGGCCAGAAGAAGGGAAACAGTAGCTTGCCACTTACACTATAAAGCCTCTGCAATGACATCTCAGTCTGCAATAGTTTCCCCAGCTCCTTTGCAAGGTCTCTCCTGGGGCTTGTCTACACCAGCAAACAACTATGACTCACCTGGGCTCATCACCCTCATTTGCCCATCTGGTGGCCAGGGGGAGAGCTTCCTCTGGGAATGCAGGGTTAGCACTAGAGGTGAATAAGTGAATACTTACATTTTGTCTGGCACTGCACACAGGATGGCATAAGGCTCGTTAGACTCCAGAGCTCGTGTTGTGTAGCTCCGAAGACCTGGAGTAGAAATGAAAAGTACCATTCGGCTATTTAGCATATAAATATGCTACAATTATTGTGAGGGGTGCTTTGTTTTAGTTCAGCCTGCACTTTAACCGGGACTATAAAATGTGCCTGCATTTAACAAGAGATTGCTTTATCAATTATTGATCCTTGCAAAGAATAGCTTTACACTTTTTTTTAGTGTTGTGCAGAGAACAAAAAGAAAATTATTATTTATAGCTGGGCATTCTTATTTCTTGGTCTCTGATGTTAGTAAGTCACTCACTCTCCTTTGGTGTTGCCAAATTCTTCAAGGAGGGGAATTCCTGAGTGGTACCTACCATGGTAAAACCCTGAACTCCTGGCTCCCAGTGATGGATATACTCCTTATCCCAGCTATCTTTATCCTTATCCCCCCTGACAGGGGCCAGGACTGGGAGAAGTTGGTTCCTCGTCCCATTGCTCCTGGCTGCCCTCACCACCGGTGGGTGCAAGGGAGACTTCTGCTCCCCCTGGAGACAGCCATCGTGAGATGACCGTCTGAAGTCCTAGTGGGAATCGTGTCTCCATAGAGCTGAGCAGATAACTACTCAGCTCCTTTCCTATGTGCCACTTCACTCTAGGCTCTCTAAAATGCCTCTGTTTTCCCTAGTTTCAGAAATAGAGGCCAGTAGCAGTAAAACAGAGTCTCCCATCACAGCAAAAGAATTCTGCTCTGGTGGCTGCTAAAGGCTCTGCAAGAATCAGCCCCTTGAGTTGCAGAAAGCTCTGGGGATATAAGAAGCAGTATTACCCCAATTTTACATAGGGAGATGAGGAATTTGCTTGACCCACATACAAAGCCCATGCATGCCTGGGAACTGAAGCCATATGTCCTTAATGCCAAAACCATATCCTACTCATAAGACTAGCTCCATCATATTTTTGGGTCTGCCAGTATTTTCCAGTGCTGTGTCTGTGTAGGTTCTTAGTGGCTATGCCACTGCCTTCCTGTGCACCTTACATAAAGCAGCATATTCCATTTGCACTAAATACTAAATAATCACCACGCGCTTCGAGTTCACTATTTATGTTAGGCGTTGTTCACTTTCTGCACGAGACAATTGTCTTAGGTAATGATAATTTCTTTTATCAGATGAATTAATATATCTGGAAGAAAACAGACACATTCACAGGCGTTCAAGCCCTCTATCTGGTCTGAAACAGAAGCAACAACCTTCTAGCTAAGTTCAGGCTGAGAAAGATTGCTCAGAGGCCATGGTGTGACATCCCTTTTCTTCAGCATTACTTTGCCTTAAGCAGCCCTGCTAATCTCTCGCCCCGGTCATGCCGCTGCCTGTGGCCGTGCCGGCTACTTGGGCAGCCATAAGTCAGATCAGAGAGCTGATTCAGCTGAAGAATAACCATTTTCTTCCGTGGCGTTGGCTGCATTCCCGGCTGGCGTGCCATACGGTCGCAGGCACGCTTGTACCAGCGGAGCGCAGGTGCGTGGGAGGTAATAACGGGCGGCAGGGGAGCTGGGGCTGGCGCTGGAGGGAATTAATCCAGTTTAAACAGTGCTGCTGCTAAATGGAAAACCACGATCAGACTGCAGTTATAGTAGCTGGTTAGGAGGTAACAAGAGGAAAACTGTCCTAGGTTGTTCCCAGGCTTGCTGTCCTCCTGCAATCAATAGGAACTTTGAAGGTTAACAATTAATTAACAGTAACATCGCTGTCACAGGCTCTGTTTCAAGCAATTGTCTCCCAAATCTTTTCATCCTCACTGTAAATCCTGTTTCTGCTGCACTGAGGGCTGGCCAGGGTGCAGATGGGGTGCACTGAATCATGGGGTGCTGCAGACTGCAGTCCAGTAATTTTCACTTTTAATACCTGATTTTTGGCTACAATGACTAGTAAGGAACAGCAGTTCTTTCAGCTTAACACTGTGAAATCTGAGTTTATTGTTTTTCTCCTTCCATTTAGAAAGAGTTTTAGTACCCGAGTTCTCCTCAGAGAAGCATTGCGAACAAGAACTCAGCATAAGTGCTTAATGTTTTCCACACAGGCCATAGTATGAACATGAAAACTTGGATTTCTTTCTGAGAAGTGGAACTAGTTTAAGAGTTTCAAATGAAATTTTCTCTCACCATTTTTTTTTCCTCAGAAGGAACACAAATTTCAACTATATATATATATTTTTACCCTCCATTAGGGAAAAATGGGAAATATCAAGCTCAAAAAGGTCTGGCAAAATGAAACTATCTGAAAAATCGCCCACGTGGACTATGGCGGGGTGGTTACAACACTGGTATTCTCAGGTTTGGTCTGCTCCTTGCTGAATGCTGGGAGGATTGGCTTATTTCCTGTAGCTGTCCCAGTTCGCCACATCCGTGTGGTTAGATCAGGCAACTACTAATTTTCCTCTAGGAGAATAGGAAGGAATAACCTCATATTTAGCAATTTCTGGCCTACTTTGCATATCCCATATTTCAGCTGCTTCCTTTCACTGCTCCAAATGCAATGTCATCCATCAAAATGTGCTGATGTGCGGTTTCAAATGGGATGATTTGTGTTGGACAATCAGCCCCTTCTCAGTTACTGATGAAGGCACTTCCCCAGTGATATTGGACTGTGTAACTCTTATGGTGACTGCCTGTATCTTACGAATTTGGTCCTCTGCTTGCATGATGCCATGTTTTTTAATATTCTTGACCATCTACCTCTGCAGTCCTAACTACCAGACCACATGTGTGTATTGCAGTAATTTTCCACCTCTGCTGCTACAGACTAGCAACAGTGAAGAAACTACAAAGCTTTCAGCAATAATCCTGAAAGTTTAGAGGAGAGAATGCCATGATAACAAATAGGTCTATTAGCTCTGTACTGAACTTTACCTTGAAATTAACAGTATTCACCTCCCCCATTTATAGCACAAATTTCAGCTCCAAAGCACAGAACAAACACTTATGTATTTCTTCTTTCAGTAGCTATCCTGCATCACGTGTAGTTAATCCCTATTTTACCACTGGAAGAAAGAATATACAGGAAAGAGGCCAGAGGGGCTACAGGTCTTGGTCAAGGCTGCAGTAGTCCTATAGCAGATCTATGATGAGCCTCCATAATTTTTCCCTTTTATTCTGCCCTCAGGTGAAACAAGTGAAGTTTCTTTCCATAAGAATTTATGTGGGTTTGAATGGCTGTGTCTGGTCTCCCCTATGAGCCATCTCAAGCTTGTTTCCCTTGCCGCTTGGCATTAGCGAGGGCCTCCCAAACTCTGCCCCTCCTCTCCAACATTGAACACTTAAATGCCTTTTGATCTTTAAGGAATTCCAAGGAGTTCACAGCAAAAGTGACTTGCAAACCCCACTGAAATCAATTAGGGGAATTCTACTGACTTAGAGAGCGTTTTGTCAGGTCCGCTAGACATAGAGGATGGTGTACAGCAGGATTAGGAAGTTCTGATCAGGGGACTCTCAAACAAACCTCTCCTGTTAGAAGATGTGTCACAGGGTTTTTTGACTAGATACAGCACTTGGGCCCTCATTTGTCTGAGCTCTTTTGAAGGACAGCCAGGCTGCAGGGTAACATGGAAGGGGCGGGGGGTTGTTTGTTGCTTGCTTTTAAACTGTGGAAGACAGCTGAATTGTTCTGACCCTGCCAGGAGCTGAACACATGTTGCTGAGATAATTTTGCAATATTGATTGGGTGCTTGGAAGTGTTAGACCATCTCCTGCTTCCACATAAACATTATCTCCCTGGTCTTTGTGTCTTCATCCAAAACCTCACTCTCTCTAAGACTGCTAACATTTTCTACCTAACTTTACTTGGCCACTGTCTTGTGTCTGCAAAGACATTGTGAAGTGACCTATTATTATATCTGGGACATATATGTACGTCTGGGTGAGTCCTTTGTTCTCAGCTCATCTGGAAAAATCATCAGCCCTGGTAATATCAACAGAAATAGCTCCTCGCTACTTCGAAGCAATCCTCCCCCCCTTCCCCTGCACAAACAAAGGAAGAAAGGTCAAATGCTCTTTACTCTTGGTGACCTGCCTGTCATTTACATTTACCCTGTGCTTTACACCACATCATCTCGAAGCCTTTCGTGTCTCCATAGTAAGTAGTTTTTTCCTCTGCTCTACAGATGAGGAGAAAGGGGATGACAGGGACAGCCCCCCGCAGTAGTGGGGCCAGCCAGCTAACCATGGCTCCTTTCACAGCTGCAGAACATGTGGGAAGGCAAAAGGACCACTGACTGCAGGTGATCCAGTTGGCCTCTGCGACAGCAACACTGCCACACGCCCACAGACAGAGGTGGGACTCCATCGATGTGTCCCCTCTGAAACCTTGTCCAACCCTTTCATTCCCGTTGCCCCATGACACCCTGCACTCCAGCACTCTCTTCGCTCATGATTTCAGAAAGGTGGAGGACTATGCCTTCAGGGAGCAAATAATTAAGCACGGGTTTGTAAAACACGCTGTGTTCATTGACATCTCTTGTGTCATGTTGTGTAGCAGGAAATCCATTCTCACTGCTGGGCGTGCATGCCCAATAAACAATGCGGGTGGTTAGTCAGGGTCTCATTTTACTTCATCTACTCCTCTGTCATGAGCAATATTCCTTTTATATTTATAGTATTTTACTGGTGCTAACATTCATATCTCCTCCTCAGAAGAGCTGTCTTTATCAATGTACTGTACTAACATTCCTATACCCAATCCTTCAAAAATATTGACTTTTCGGAATAAAGTGAAAGAGGTCCAGAATTGCGTGAATCAATGATCTAGTCATATTTACTGAAATTCTCTTGGGCAAGAGCTGACACATCTAAAGATTCACTTAAAAATCTCTCACTGTACAAGGCACATTATGATCTTATTGAATAAAAATGAGTCTATCCAGGAAAACAGTACAGTTCTGTTAAGTAGTTTCAGATCCTGTGGGACAAAGGTGTCTACAAACACGAGATGATGGTTATTATGACTGAAGTAGATAAGATCATGTAGTGTGAATAGCTCACTAAATAGTAAGATGTGCTGAAAAAAGACAGAGAAATAACAACCACAATGCATGCTCTCTAATTTCAACCTGCAAGAGGAAATATCTGTGTTGGCTTGATATTGTCCTGACAATAAGCAGTCTTTTAGTAAAGACTAACTTGCTAAGGGCATGTACAGTGCATATGACACATCGTGATTAAAACTGAGGCCTTGATGGTGTAGGACTGCAACAGCCACCTTTTCAGAGAATCCTTTGCTCATAGGCTGTTGGTGGTTAGCATATGCAAGGTGCCCTGCACTGATTTTCCAATTTCTGAAAGTACCCAAGAAGTGTCCTATTAGTAGGACTCTGGGCCTATTTGATGCAGGGGCTTTGAGGAGGGGAGAAAGTTGGAGACACCCTGAGGAGCTGCTGTAACATAAGGCTGAGGAAGAAAGAGGAAAATGCTGGTGTCAGTGCACAGAATCAGGGCTGTTCGGTTCCTCGTCACGGGCAGAGGAGGATTCTCCAGTGAGGAGGCCACGGCTGGCAAACCAGAGATGGCTCTGCTCTGCCTGTGTCCTTGCGACTGGATGGATCGCAATGGCATGTTGGCAGCTCTGAAGCTTTTAGAGCACTTCAGGTTTTCAGACAGAGCAGGCTGAGCAAAGCTTTTCAGCAATGGAGGCCAGAAAACATTTTTTCCTCTCCTTTCCATTCAGCTTTCATGCAGGCTGAGTCTGGATCCAGCTGCTGGGTCACGAGCGAGACACCGGGGTTCACATCATCCCATGCTCTAAGTACGGTGGTGTGCACAGGCTCACGTGAAGGCATTTGACTGTCAGGGCAGCATATGTAGCTTAAACAACCATTTTCCATTTCCTCTGACTTGTGTACAATGTACTTGCCCTAAGAGCTTCCAGCCAGACCATGCAGCTAGATTAACATATATGAATAAACACAAAGCCATTTACTCCTTAAAAGCAATGCAATTCTCTCCTCACCGAAGCAGGGAAATTCAGCTGATTCTGCTGGAGTTCCTCCTGGCTTGTGCAGTTTGAGTTGAGACTCAGTCTCTACCATCTTTTCATCCTGTAAAACCTACACACTGCAATTTACTGGGCTATTGACTCAAAAGCAATATCTACTATGCAAATTATTGGCAGAAGGAGATCATTCTGGATCCAAGGTCAGCACAAATTTACACTGAATTCGTTATACTGCAATTGGTTTAGAAAGACTTTTGAATGCTAAGGTTGTTTATATAGTTTTTTTTTTTTTTTTAATCTTATGCAGAGCTGGTCTTATACCTAGAAAGATGTTCTGATGTTTTAATGGAAATCTCTAGTCATTCGGCACAGAGAATTGGAAAGAAATAAGATTGTTGAAAAGCATGCTCTGTCTCTTGCTATTGCCCTCTCATAATCTGCAAGCAAACCAAGAGTAGCTGGCTGCATGCACAACTGGAATTTTTGCATATGTACAGTTGGTAGGTGTAAATGAAAACCAGTGATTTAGCAGCTCTCCTATATTAATGGTTGCCAGTCACATGGCCCTGAGCAACTGTGATTCATTGTGTCAGGCAGGATCTGTCATGGCAAATAATGTGAGTGATGCTGGCTGACATGTTGTGTCACCCAAGGAATTTGGAAAATGAACAATGATGTGATAAAATTCCTTCTTTTTTTATTAGTATCTCTTTTAAACAGATCCTCCTGATAGTCATGCCTCCTGAGCAATTTCTCTCTCTTTCTGTTTTAGAGCAAGGAGTTTCCTTTTTATCAAAATCAAAAGTTTCAGTAATGTCCCCTCCCCCCCCCCAAAAAAAATCCATCCCTGAAAAACATTCAGTCTAAATGTATTCTGTATTTTCTGCCAGAAAACTCTTCCACTGGAATTTTTTTACCAGCTGCATGTAAAACTTAGCTGAGCAAAGAGTTTCTTTGGATTGAGGAACTGCATATCAGACTATGTAAGAAAAATGACTCCCCAATCACATTTTTATGCAATGATTTTGTGGAGTATGACTGCACCCTTGCATTCTATCTTTAGTCAGGATCATTAAGAGCTATTGGATATTGAATTAACAAAATGCCAGCAGAATTCTAAGAGTAGAAGGGTGTAAATCAATAGTAGTTTGAAATAAAGAGAGCGTTGTCTAACAGCTAGATGACAAAAATCAGAGCTCACATGTTTGTGTGCTTCACTCAGCTTGAGATACTGATTCACACTGTGACCTTGGGCAATCCTTTGGCCTCCTTGTGTTTGACTTAGTTTCTCTGCATAATTGAGAAATAACAAGACTTTACCAAAACCATATTTGTGCATTAAAATCTTGTTTATTTGGGGAAATTGATTGCCAGGAATGTTTCTTATTTCTCCAATAGTCCTAAGCAATGGCTCCTTTGGAGTGTTATTCAGTTTCTGAAATGAGCGTGGACTGTAAGAGAAGGAAACTATCAAGGGCTAATATTAGAGAAGAGGAGCATATAAATACCAGGAATGGCGACTACAGGCTGCCATACTGAGGCAGCATTCCTCTCCTGAGAGGGTGTCTCCTTGACCAGGTGCAGCCATGTAGAGTTACATTAGCTCCATCTGGTCTCGAATCTGTTTAATAAGTCAGCCATTTATTGCCCTTATTCTTTATATGAACCCCTGAGGGACAAGACATACTAATGCAGGCCCAGACATGAGCAAATGGACTAAACTTGCTTGCCCTGCCTGCCCAGGCATTCTCAGAGTAACAGATGCATTTATAGATGCTTCAGAGAAGTAACATCCCCTTCTGATATCCTCTTGCCGAGATGTTTCCTGTGGCAAATTATAACCAAACAACCGCTGTAACAGTGTAAATGCAGAACAGGACATTTTAACTGGAAAACAACACGGCAAGCAGTGGGGAAGAAACTCAAATGACATATTGTTGGTTCTGGCTACAACACACAGACATTATGAAAGACAGCACCCGAAGACCTTAAGAAATGTGGTTCTAAGAGCTGGGTTTAAGTTTGTAGTGTATGCTTTAAGTAAGTTTGTATTCCTGGTTTATGAAAAGATTCTTCAACACTATTGTATTATAGGATGCAGATCCCTTGCTCAATTGACAATAATTTATTCATTTATTTCTTAGCTTCTTTTTAACCAAGAATTATGTTACAGTTGATATGAGACAGCTGTTTAGGGAAGGCTTGGCACCAGACATGACATTTTCAATAAGAAGATAAGATAGATGTTTTCAGTCTGTAGCATCTAAAGGAGTTGTAACAGTTCAGTCACCTGAAGCATCTTTTGAAAAAGAAATGAGGGACCTGGGTGCTATTTTTGGATCTGATTCACTTCTCTGAATGTTGAAGGTGGCAAGATACCCATGGAAATACTTAGTGAAATACATTAAATTGGATAATGGAGTCTTCACCCTTAAACTCGCCAAGTGCTCTCATGCTCTGATGCAGGGCAGACAACGTAAGCCTTCTTTTTCACACTGTAAAAATACAGCTCTGGTGGCTGCCATACAGGCCTCATTGTCTGTGGGATTTTTGAGAAAACACAGAAATGATCATTATGTCTTAGGGTCTCCATTGCATCACATGGAGTCCAGCGGAGATGTGGGGCCAAGTGGCATATAACTGGTATGTAACTGGTGCACAAGGCAGACCTGGCTGGTCTGCTCCAGAGGGTGGCTATAACAAGCAGTGTAGCTGCAATGGCTTTGTACCGCTGGTCCGGGAAGCCAGTGGCCATGGACAGGCTGCCTTTAGCAGGGTAATACATCCCAAATGTCGCACCTGCCTCATTATCCACTGTGGACATCCTCTTTGGTGGTGCTCAGAACACACTGACCTGGTCAGCAGGACAGGGTCCTCCTGCAGGATTGTGTTACTGCAGGAGGTGAACCTGAATTAGGGGAGAGCTGCCAGGCCATCCTTTCCTTGGCATAGCCATTGATTTTTCCCTTACTTGACTAGACAGAAAGGTATTTCCTCAGTCTCCCAATAATTTGGAGAAATACATCCAGTAAGGTCTTTCAGATGAAAAAGTGGGCCATGAAGGTGAGGAACTTGGCCCAAATTGTTTCAGGTAAAGGGCGATCACAGGCAATGATATAGAAGAAAGAGGAAGAAAAAGTCTAAAAAGGCCTGTATTTAAATGGCACCAATAATAGTGAGGCTAGTGCCCTCAGACAGCAGAGCAGGATACTCAGACCTTACCCCTTCTTGGCTCCGATATCTTATAGCAAACAAGAGCTCTTCAACATCAGCAACACAAGCAAAGCACTTCTAGTGGCTCAAGAAGTCAAACTAACTTGCAGGTGGTTAGAGAGCATGAGTGAATAGCCCGTGCAAGCCCTTTTCTCTCCTGTAACACCTGGCTGTGGTGCTACATCTGTTCAGAACAGCTGTAAATGAAAACAAGGTTCTGAAATATTTTATGTTTATTACAGTCCCGTTTCACTGTTCTCCTGAGAGTACCTTCAGGACAGTGAACAAAAAGAACTTACCACCTTGCGGTTAATATAGATTTTATAGTTGGATGATGGTTTCAGGTTAAATTAATCTAGTCAACTGTATTACTTTGAGAAGTGCTAAGAGGAGGGAGCACTGAAAGCAAGGAATAGGCATTAAACATGGAAGTGTAGGACGCTATAGACAAGACATGGTTTCCAATTCAGTTTTGTAAAGATTTTACCCCATAATGTTTTACCAACTTTATGTATGAATGGGAATTGGATTGTGTGTGTCTCTCTCCTGGAACCTTATCCCAGGCAGTGGCCCACATGGCTGTGACCATGTTGACACTTTCTCTTTGGTCAAATCATATCTCATCAAATTATTTTATGCCAGTTTTCATTTTTAAGATTAGATTTAAAATTTGATTTTTTTTTAATTGAAAGGGAAAAAAAATAGCCTATTTCCATGTCTACCCTCTCCTTTTTCTTCCTCTTGACAGGAAGGCAGGTGTAAGTACACAGTGTTGAGCACTTACTTGGAGAGGACCACGTCTGATTTCTTTTTACTTGTTCATCTCTTTAAAAGACAGAAAGTCCTCTTTGTGTTACACAAAGCCAAATTTAGACTGCAGTTTCTTTCTTTGATTTAAGAAAGAGTGTCCACTCTCCCTCCCAACATCCTTTTTTCACCCCTCTTTATTTTATTATTTCAAAAGAGAGGCTTTACTAAATAAAAGACCAAGGGGTGGTTTTGGATCCAATTTGGAAAAATATGTTTTTTCCCTCAGTAAAGAGATTTCCCTTTTTATTTTTTCAGTGTTTGAAAACAAAGTAGAAAACAGGTCCAGCTGCATTATATGGTTACTTTTTCCTTTTGAAAGTTTGTCCATGCTGATCTTTTCTCTAATTCAATGCCATGCAGCTATTTCAGATTGATGATTCCTTATTTAAGATAAAAAATGTTCTTGGCATATTGAAATTTACTCTAAACGTAAGAGTAAAACATGTATCTATGATACTAATGACAAGCTTATATAGCCAATTGAGTGAGTACTTTGGGAGGCTGGTAGTGAATACTTGACCTCAAAGTTAGGATTTATAGATAAAGGGAGAGTGAGATTTTCATTGACTTTTAGACTGTAATTAAACTCTCAGCATATTACAGTTCCATTTCTCCTTCCCGCATACTCCAGCTTCTGCTCCTGAACTGACATTTTTTGCCCTTTCTTGGGGTTACAACTCAAAAGCTAAGAGGCACCAATTCAACTTGCTTATTCTTTCCTGGTCATTTCTGTTTCTGCTACACCATTTTTGATATGGGGTGACCCAAGTTAATGCCATTTTCAAGCCACTTTTCTTTCCTATTCACCTTTTTACTCTTTGTGTCTTACCTCTAACTGGAAACTTTTCAGAGCACATTTACGGTATTTCTCATAGTTGGCCATTTTGGTTACTTTTCTGCAGTATAGCCTATTGGTAAGTCACTGTCTACTGATGACTGACTCCGTGACTTTGTGGATGATATTTAACTCTTCTCTCTTCTTATTTTCTCCATCTGTATACTGGGGATAGTGATTCTCTTCTACCTTGAAAACTATGAATGTGAATCGCTCCAGAAGGATTCAGCCTGATTATTTTCCTCTGCCTTTGATTTCATTCATCTGAGGTTTAGCTACTTTTAGCTAAATGTCTCAAAGCCTGGTTTGGGGAGCATTAAAGCACATTATTTCTGACTTTCTTTAACTCAGGCTTTCCATTAGTTTTGCTGCTTGTTACCTCAGCAGGATCCTTGATTTCTTCTCCTCCTTTTGAGCCTGCAAATCTATCTTATCTCTGTCTCTGTAAAACTGCATGTATATGGCATGGCCTTGACTGGTCTGATATTCAGCTATCTTGCTCTGATTCTGTCAACATCATTGTTCTGTTTATTTGTTTTACAGATAATACCAGGTTTTTCCCCTTCTGCACAAGCAGAAAACATAAAGAAATAGTCTGTACCCCCAAAAGGATATAGCAGAAGTAGGGGGAAAAAAAAGACACAAACTAGGAGGTGAAAAATATGAAAGTTGAAAGAGTTTACTCTGAATCCTGGCTGCTTCGCCTGAGGTTCAGTACTGCGACCGTTGTGCCGGTGACTATGATTCCCCTGGGGCTAACCTCTGAGAGTCTATTGTATAGAGATTTTTGGTATGTATGCAAATACCCACCCACAGACAAATCTAGTCATCTACTCATACTGGTTCCATTTGTATTCATCAATCAAAGCAGACATTTATCTTCCTTTCTTTGCTTTCTTGCTTCTCTGCTCATCTGTTTCCGGTTTTCTCTCGTCCAAAAATTCTCCATAAGTGGTGGAAGCTTTCTTCTATGGCACTCCCTCTGTAACTCTGCTTTGTCCAGACTTCCTTTCAGTCCTTTGCTCTTTACTTATTTTGTGAGCAGAGAATCAAAGTTCTCTCCCTTTCTTGTTATTTAATTCTGCAATTAGATTGCTTTACTATGGAGAGCACTTCAGGTTGTGGATTTCATGAGAGGTGGTATACAAAATAAATGTCTATTGACTTGGCAAGGCTGAGGATGTTTCATTGATTCCAGTGATCTCTGTATTATCCTCTGTCTGTTCCATGCTCAATATCCCCTAGCATTTTATTCATTTTTTTTCGTTGCTGCTGCACATTGAATAGATGTCTTCATTGAGCTAACCACAATGATGCCTTTATCTTGTTCCTTGGAGGTTACAACTAATTCAGAACCCATTAATGTTTACAAGTAGTTTAAAACCATTTCCCACAAACCACATGTTTAAGCTGAGTTTCATCTGGTATGCTACTGTCCAATTACCTAGTTTGGTTATGTCCATCTGGAGCTTCCTACAACCTCCTGATTTTTGTTTCATCAGCATGTTTTATCACTTCCCTTTTCTGTAGGTTAATGAATGTGTATTTTTATTACACTTTTGCGATGAGTTGCAGTGTGATATATTGCTGTTTCTTTGGAAGGGAGATGAGACAGCTATCTCTTGAGAATGACCTCACTACTAGTTTATAATCTTTGGACTATACTATTTGCTGATTGACTTCTTTTTATTGCATTTTAAATTGTAGTTATTTATGAGCATAAGAAGACACCATTTTTTATGATCTGCATTTATCTGAAGACCTAACAGCACCTTATTGTTGTGAATCTGGCCTGATAAAATCCCTGAAATACAGGAATAAAGTTTTTCTCTTCCATTTTCTAAATAGGAATCAAAATCACTGGAAGAAGATGATAATGATGATTATGCCAGGAAAAAAGGTCTACCTAGACCAGAGCCCTGTCCCTCACAGGAACAGGGCAGGTAAGTAGTGACACTTCCAGAGTATTTTTACAGCCTTACTGCTTGATTGTCTCAGGGATTTCCAGAGGCAGGATGGGTGTGTTTGCATTTACTAGGCCTCCACAGCAAACAGACAATTAATTTAGGATAAAGAAAACTCTGGTCAAACTGGTAGAAGGTTTTCTGAGAAGTTCCAGCTGCAGCAGCTTCTCCTGCTGCTCCTGATGGTGGGATTCTCTGCATAGCTGCTCTGAGTGATTTCTCCAGAGGTAGGAAGATGGTTGTTGAACAGTTCCAGGCCTGAACCACAGGTCTCTGCTGAAGAGAACATGCTTGTGGACATACCTTCAACACACAGTTATCCTCACCATGCCCTCTGCCTCAGGAAAGCTGCCCTTGCTTTGGTACTTCCAGGCACTTACATGGCTAGGGTTGTTGGCTGGCCCTTCTTTTATGCTAGACAGGCAGAAAATGTTATGACTTTAACAAATGTGCGGGGGAAAGATTTTTCTGAGTCTTCTCCAGATCTGCACAGCCAGTCAGGGACTGCACTGCTGGAAGCAACTTTTCTGTCTAACTACTCCCTACCCTTGCAAGTGTCTTTTTTTTTTTCTCTTGCTAGCTAAGCCACAAATCTCTGTTCTTATTCTTGCCTTTAATTGCTGATATTTCCCTTGCCAAGCACTCTCATGTGATTTATTCTGTAGCATACCCAAGTTTCCAAAGTCTAATGGGACTTCCATTTCTCTCTCCTTGGTTGGGTCCTCTTTGAACCCCCCCAGATCATGAGATCTTAGGATAATTTACGTTAGAAGGGACATCAAGAGGTCTCCGGTCCAAGCTACTGCTCAAAGCAGTGGTGGCTGGGAGATCAGTCCAGGTTGCTAAGGGCTGTATCCAGTGAGGGCTCAAACACCTTCCAGGACAGAGACTGCACAACCTCTCTTAGCAACCTTCAGTGTCTGCCTGTCCCCGTGGGGAAAAAGTTTCTGCTTATATCCAGTCTGAACCTCACCTGTTCCAATTTATGCCCACTGTTTCTCATCCTCCCACCAGGCACCACTGTCAAGAGCCTGGCTCTGTCTTCTGGATAACCTCACAGGTTCTGGCAGGTTGCTATCAGGTCTACCTGAAGCTGTCTCTTCTCCAGGCTGAACCATCCCAGCTCCCTCAGCCCCTCTTCACAGGACAAGTGCTCCAGTCTGGACCATCTGGGTGGCCCTCAGCTGAACTTGCTCTAATTTTTCAATGTCTTTCTTCTATTGGGGAACTCAAAATGGGATGCAGTGTCTAGTTGTGGTCCAACAAGTGCTGAGTAGAGGAGGATAATCCATTCCTTTCCTTGATCTCCTGGCTGTGCTCCTGCTAACACAGGCCAAAATGCTATTAGCCTTCTTTGCTGCCAGGGCACACTCCTGACTCACAGGCAGCTGTCTGCCAAGACTCCCCAGAGCCTTTTCGATAAAGCTAGTCAGTCCTCAGCTTGCATCGTTGCAAGAGCTTCTGCCTTCCCAGCTGCAGGACTTTGCATTTGTCCTTGCTAAATTTTATGAAGTTCCTGTTGGCCCGTTCCTCCAGCCTGCAGAGGTCCCTCTGAATGGCAGCTCAGCCCACAAGCGTATTGACTGTTCCCCCCAGTTTGGTGTCATCTGCAAACTTCATCAATCCTCCTCCAGGTATCTGATAAAGATGTTAAACAGGACAGTCCCGGTCCCTGCAACACTTTACTTGTTACTGGCCTCCAGGCAGAGTATCACCCATTAACTACTGTCCTCTGAGCCCAAGCATCCAACCAGTTTTTACCCATCTGGTTGTCCACCCATCCAGACCATAACATCCTAACTCAGACACAAGAATGTTCCAGGAGACAGTGTCAAAAGTTCTGCTATAGTTGAGGTAAATGACATCTGCTGCTCATCCCTTGTCCCCATGTCCAGGCATTTTATCATAAAAAGTAATCCACTGGGTCAGGTATGATTTGCCATTGGTAAATCCAAGCTGACGCAACTAAAGGGGTTCCTTGTTGTGCTCTTCCCAGCAAGTGTGATGGGACCTATTCAGCCTCAGGGTCTCAGAAATGTTCTCAGAATCCAATTTCTTTATCCTTTTTATTCTTTGACCTTGAGTTCTTTTTTGCGTTTCATTTTTCTCACTCGGGAAAGTGCATTTCTCTCTTTGGCAGCAGTTCATCCTTCTCCCTCATGAACAGTGAAGCAAAAAGTTCATTTAATTTTTCTGTAATGCTTATCTCTTCTGGCTTCTAGTCTCTGCTCTTCTATCTCTGGGAGACCCTAATGATTCCTTTGTTGACCTTTTCTTCTTTATATACCTGGAAAAAAAGTTCCATTATTTATCTTAAGTTCTTGTGTGATCTACATTTCATCCTTTGCTAAGCTTTTCCTGTTTGTTTGGGTTTCTTTTTTGTTAAAACCATCACCTTATGCTGCAAGCTTTCTCTGTCTTTCCAGTACCGTACCTGCTGTTTTTTATGGCTTATATTCTTGTCTTTGATTACTTTTTGTTAAATCTGATTTTGCTGCACTTCATCTAGTAGAAGCACAAGAACATTTGACTTGTTATTATTTTTGGCATCATTTTTATTTTTTTCCCCTTCCAAATTATTTTCTAATATTGCTGCTCTCTAAAATGCTGACTACTGGAAGTCTGATAGTCTTATTAGGAAACCTACAGATATACAAGACTCCACTTTCTTTTTAATTCTGTTCCTCTCTCCTGTTTGGGGAATACAGGAGCAACAGAGTAAACCAGAAGTCCTTGAACACTTCTACCATGTGGGCTACATCAACCACTTTCCTGCTGTGCAGCATTGCTATCTATTTTATACGCATATGACACTGCAATTACCAGAAGGTATGGGTACTGTCAGGGGCAGTACTGTCTATTCAATGTCTTTCTCGCACAAAAACCCTTTGAGGAAGATAGCACTGTTTGATCCATTTCACAAGCAAGAATCTGAGGAAGTGAAGGCTAAATAGTAGATCTAGACCATGGAAGACAAAGAATTGTGGAACTTTCCTGACTAGCTCCTTTTAGGGCACAGTATCCCTAAATCAGTGGGTTTCCTCGCATTAAACAAACAAACAGACAGAAAACTTAGATAATATACAATGAAGTATCAAAATGTGTTTGCCAGAACAGAACAACTGGCAAAACAAAGGCCAAATGCCACTCCCTGACTGCAGATGTCCAGAAGGGCCAAGTTTCAATTTTGAAAGTGGGGGGAGTAGACTTGTAAAAGTCACGTTTTCCTGAGGTTTTCATGAGATTTACAAGCACAAAACAAACAGAATGAACTTTCTAGAGAAGAACAAATAACAGAAAAATTCTTTTTTTTTTTTTCAATAAATCTCTGTTATGCTTTTCACATCTTTAGTACTTACACTTAGTTGTTTAGGGAAATATTCACACAACATTTATTTCACTCAGGACTTTCTAGCTATAGTGTGGAAGACTGTTCCTTTGCCACAGAATAGAAGGTATGTCCATCTGAGGATCTCAAAGCATTTGATAAATCCTCCTGTAATTAATTCATAGAGTAATCTACAGAATACCTGTGGACTGGTCTTAAAAAAACAAACAAACAAAAAAAAAAACCCCAGGAGAATTAGGCTCACAGAGTATTAAAAAGAAAAAAGCACTAGCCATAAATTAGTCATAATCTATTGTCTCTCCTGGCCTAAACAGAAATCCATCCCTCCCTTGAATACCTAGTTTCCTTCTTGTTCTCTTTCAGGAGCCTCTTCTTTTTTTTTTCAGTTTGGTTTTTGCTAGGAAAGAAGAGTGATTAAAAAGCCAGGCACAATAGATTTAAGTATTCCCGACTGCTATATTTTTTGCAAATAGATACATGCATATAATATATATCATATGTGCATACATGTAATATTTACAGAGATCCAGTTTTCTAAAAGTAGGTTGATGAAGTTAGCCTCAGCTCCATACCCCTGTAACCGATTACTTGACCTGGTATCTGGACACGCCGAGTGTCAGTAGCTCCTTTCCTCACTGCCTGGAAGGATCATTGCCTTGAAGAAGTGCAGTTGCAGCCCCTTACCCAGATTGCCCATCCTGACTAGGCAAGAAAATCTAAGAATTCAAGAAAGTACTGGAGGTGCCCTTGTAACCTTGTACCACAATAGGAGATGGCACGTAGTCAGCCTTGTAGGCCCCAGATCCAGCTTGTGTTTAGGGATTCCTCATACATGGCTTTTTCCCTTCATAAAGGAAGGCATTAATAATCCTTGGCAGAGAACAAGTATCTCCCTCTCCAGCTCCTTCCCACCCATGAAGAGCACAGAATAAAGCTGTCAGTGAAGGACGTTGTTTGATGTTCAGTGAAGATTTCTGTCTGTAGCTCTACAGCGGTCCATGGAGGCTGTGAGAACATGCCCAAGCCTGGTGTTTCTTATGCATGCCGCTGCCTCACTGCACAGTGCCTGCAGAATAATTGTGTGGCTGTACGAGGTGACACAACAACCGTGTAGGCACTCAGGTCCATGCAGAGGCTGCAGGAAGGTGTGTTCTGGTGTTGTCTATGCAGGTGGTGAGCTCAGTCTTGAGGGGGTGGCCTCTGTGGCAGTGGGTAGGAGGCAGGATAGACACCCCCTTGCTCTCCCAGCTGCAGCTGGTGCAGACTAAACCCAGATCACTTTGCATTGAAGGCACTCAGCGTGAATGGCTATTGCCATTGCTTCCAAACTCATGCCCATAGGGATTGTTTGAGAGTAGCCTGTCTCCTGCTTCCAAACTGGCCTCTGCATTGAGCACCGCAGATGGGTGTTTGGTGGATTTTGAGAAGTGAGTTCTCTCGTTCTACCCAGATGACACTGGGCAAAGGTGTCCCTTGCACATATCTAGCATGCACAGTAACAGACGCAGAACAAAACTCAGAACTTATCCTTACCCAGTCACTGTAAATGCCATCTCAGCTGCCCTTCAGCCAAAAGCTTTGGATGACCAGCTGGACTCACATGTTGCATTATGAGTACTGAAATAATGGTTATTCCATCTTGTGCATCTTTACCTTATAAACCTTAACTCTTTTTATGTAAAAGATCTCTGGCTACCTACTCAGTCAACATTGTTTTCATTTCTGAAGCAAAAAAAGGGTGAAGAGTGAGCTTGAAATGAGTCACTTAAGTCTCCAATGTGAAGCAGAAGTCCCAAGTGCTCATGATGTTGAGGCATACTTGCTGCCTGCAGGGAAAGAAAAATAAAACGTGTTTTGTTATTCATGGATTCAAAATAAAGATGTTCCTCACCAACACAATAGAAAAAAATCAAGTCAGACACCTCTTTTGAAATTGCTTGGTGACCTTTCTTGCCTGTCAAAAATTAGTGAAGACATTTTAAAACAAATACAAAGATTTATCAAACATGTTATAGGTTGAGAATTGGCATGAGAATGAGAAGGACAATTTTTTGTCATGAGGGTGAATTTCTTGGCCTAAGAATATATGAGAACTAAAGGGAATTTAGCCCATCCAATATGTGATGCATGTGCTTAAGGTGACATGACAGGGAATGATATGCTTGCTGCCATTAGTCACATTGGTTGCTTTTTGCAGGAGCTGTTGTACACGTGTACTGGCTCCAACACTTCTTTTCCCCTTAGCCTATGCTCTATTCAAGAAATTGTATGTGGCATTTTGGTTTACATAAAAATATTTTATTGTAACAAAAATACAGACCCCCGATGTAGCCAGTGATTCCCTCCATGAGATTTTAGATTAGTTACTACATTATAGAGCTTCAGGCATTGTTTAGCAGTGAAAGTCTAGCTAGTTAATGATGTTCCCTGTTGCAGTAAGACTGCTTTAAAAATGTAATATTTGTGAGAAATAAAGCAGTCTTTCAGATCTGTTGGGAAAATTTGCCAACACAGCTACAGTATCTTCTCATCTGTTCTCAGCTTCCATTATTGATTGTAATGGGGAAAATGTATTTGATTGAAATTACTCGCACTAGGTGACTGTCATTTTGTAAGGGAAGGTCACAGAATAGATGAAAATTAGTTTTACATTATTTTTCTTTGTAATTTTGAGCCAGATTCTTGACTGGTGTAAGCTGGCAGAGATTGAGTGGTAAACAAATTTACTCTGGCTGAGCAGCTCTGGGGTACAAGACTTGTAATCAGAAACATGACACTTTCAAGTCAATTGATCCAAAATTTGCTGATGATCAGATTTATTTAGATATCTTTAAGAGTTTAACTTTTTTTTTTCAAAATCAGATAGGTTTCATGGGAGAAATCCTAGCCTTACTGAAGTCAATGGAGCAAAAGTAGTCCTGCAGTCTTCATTGGATCATATGCAGAATTAGTGCCTTCATACACTGCTAATGAAAATGATGGGAACAGAGGGAGAAAAGTCAAATGACAAAGCCACAGTGCTTCAAGTCAGAAAATAACTTTGTTACACTAAGTATTTGTGCTTGCATAACTTATAGGTGTCCTGATCTCATCCATACTAAATATTTGATGCCCACAGAATATAAAGGGGGGGGAGTATAATATTTTCAGAAGCCAAGGGCTTACACTTTGGTAGTATGTCATGAAAAAACAGACAAGAGCAAAGAACCACACGTATTGATGATGTGATGTTTTTAAAAGAAGGCTGGACAAGTGGCCAGAGAGATGGAGGGTCAGTTAAAAATGCTGCAGGCTAGTGATGAAACTTAATTCAAGTATGACTGCTGAGTGCCTGGAGACTTGAATGAAAGGCAAAAATCAGTGGAAAGATAATCAGTAGTCAGGTCTGTCTGTGTTTAACTCTAGTGCATGAAGCCATTGCAAGGTCTGGTGCACCACTTAAGCTACGTGAGCACTCATACAAACACTATTACGCAGGTTTCTTGTGATGGGATGAATTTTACCCTTTGAAAAGAGCTAATGCTCTTAGAAAAATAGAGTTTTTGTTAATATATACTAGATTGCTTTTCAGAGCCCAGGTGTGCACAGCTTGTTGAGATGGCCTTGCAGATGGACTTGTCCATAACTGTGCACAGGATGTGCGAGGATGTCATGTAACCCTTGCATTCTGGGGAGCTGTGGTTGTTCCACTGAGAAGAACTGTAGCTGCTGATATCTGTGAGTCAAATAAACCTCTGCCTTATTTTCACATTGCTGTTTAAAAATATGGAACGAACATCGCTCTTCAAATAATAACAGAAAAGCTGATTGTCCCATGCCTTGGGGGCATGAGTTCCTGAGGTCAGTAGGGACAGCAATGAAATATTGAAATAAAATGAAAATGTCGGAGGTTTGTGGTTATCTTTGAAAAATAATTCAGCGTATGCTTCATTCCAAAGGGGACCTGGGACCTGGAAAATATTCTCAGTCCACCAGATGTGATACTGCAGAGTTAATGCTCTTTAAAAAAAGAAATGTTTTCATATGATTCTTAATTATATTCTTTTCTAATGAATGGAGACAATTTCAGATGATTGGTGGTGGAGATAGACAGAAATGATGAAAAATCAAATGGGAACAATGTACGCTGATGACTTTCCTTGAGTCTCTGTAGGGTGATTATTATTGCTTTTTACTAGACACAGTGAGGAAAGTATATCAGTGAATAGGTAAAAGGTTGTTTTACATATCTTTCTCATTTTCCTAAGAATACAAAGATTATTCTTTATTTAACTCTCTTCTCTCTAAAGTAGATCTGTTAGCAAGTCAAGAATCCAGCTATTGTGATAGACATCCTCAGTGCTGTGACACTCTGATGCTTTCTCTTCCCTTCATCAAAGACTACAAAGAGCTGGTGGCATCCAGCATTGGCTCGTCTCCCACATGTAAAGCCCTGTAGGACACAGGACTCGTCCATATCATCATTACTTTTTGGAGTCAGTTTTCCATCTTTCCTTTCACTATGTCAGAGGAAAACCTCAATAATACTGTGTTATTCATGTTTAACTTAAATTAATTCTTGCTGCAACAGATTTAACTTAAATCTGTGGCTGTGGGAGACTAGCCTGCAGTCCAGCAGGGCAGGCAACGAACACAGGAGGTAGCACAGTCCATCAGCTCTGAAGGTAAACATGGAACGGTGTCCTGTCCCTTTTCCTTTTAAAGGAAGGTGCCAGAGCCCCTCCACTGATAAAAGGTAACCTCTTTTGCTTTAGGCATCCTGTTTATGCTAATCATTACATATTGATTCCAGCGAGGAAGTAAGACTTTAGCATCCCTGTCAAAACTGTAGTAATCTTCAATTACATCACCTTTAGTGAAGCAGTGTCTTTATTCATACCCAGTTCTTTTTGGCCTCTTACCTTCAACAGTGCCCTGAGGCGTCAAGTTGCACAAGCATAATTACATGGTGAGCAGAAGGTTCCTCTTGCATTCGAATTGGATCTGTGTTTAATTTCATTGTTAATCCCTTCCTACCACCTTCGTTCCTGCCTTTAGCTTGTGCCTTGTGACAGGAAGAACGGGAATGCCCCTTCTGCCTTTTCTAAGGGCTTTGCTTCACAGCCTGGACGTGCTCTGGCTCTAGCAGTCCCCCTCCAGCTGGGGCTCAGCAGCTGCTGTTTGAGCTGCTCTGGTAGCCCTGCTGCACAAACAGGATCTTCTGAGAGAGGGGCAGAGCAGCATCTGGAGGATAGAAACCACCTCAGCCATCCTAAGTGAATCCATTCCTGTTCATGAACTGAGACCTTAAGGTAAATAACTCCAATCATTGCAATTTCTTCTCCTATGAGAATGTTTCCAGGACTTTTATTGTGTCTCTTGACCTGCCTTCCTGTTCTGAACCCCTGTAGGTCTGCAATATTCCTTCTCAGATAAGGGGACCGGTAATTCACACCATGTTTATTTGACAGCCTTTGTGGAATCAGAGCAAAGGGAGACAATGCTGGTGAGGCACGCTTTCCCATTCCCTCGCTGTGAACCCAGTGTGCTTTGTCTCTTCCACCTGAGTTGATGGAGGTCATGTAGTAGGCACAGGTTGAAAATGTCCTGGAGATGTAATGTTCAGCACTTTAGCGTCTGACTTTGTTTGCTGAGCCGGAATCACAGAACAAGCTTAACAATCAGGTCTGGGTGAATATTTTGTCAATGCAACATTTTTAGAATAATAAAATAGACCAGCAATTTATTTAAAATATGTTCTCATTTCATAAATATTTCCATGAAAGCTTGGGGAAGCTTAATTATATGGCAATTCTTCACCTCATTGTGGAGTAGCAGAATTATAACCAGCTTCCCTTTCCCTGCTCAGCAGCTCTGTGATTTCTGATCATACCTCTAATTGCTTTGAAGCAGAACCTGCTCTCCTTTAAATGATTGTTAAATGATTCAGGAACCATATTTATCTGGAGCAATTGTTCCACTGATCTTCACAAAAAACCATGAGGGGAGAAACATCACTCATTTTGCAAATGGCAGTTCTCAAACCTGTTGTATTTCTTCCTTTCATAATATGTGCACCTTGCGTAATATATCATTGGGTCATTTTTAATTTTTCTCCAAAGTAAATCATGCTAATTATAGCTTGATTAGATGAGTAGTTAGTGAGAGATACAGATTCCTGCATAGCCCGGAAGAGCTGTTAGAAAAGATTTAAGCAATTGAAGCTCATGGGAAAATATAGCTTAAACTGTGTAAGAAGGAGACTCAGTATCCAATCAATGTTTAAGCTTATTTCATGATCCTTTTTTCCCAGTGATTTTCACTTACTGCTCAGCTAACCAAGATCCCGTGATGTGACCCTTTCTATTTCAATATGTCTTTTTTTGAAAAGATTGATTGGGGAATTCTTCTTAAAGCTGAAAATCATTAGAACTATTTCACCTCACAATTTCTTTGTTGGACTACAAACAGAATTATAGATGGATATAGGAATCTGGAGTCTGAATATTTCATATTGACAACAGGCCAGATTTGACTCTCAGCTGCATTAGTGCAAATCAGGAGTAATTTTTTTTTGAAATCAATGTAGTTACTTTAATTTTCAGCTGGTGTAACTCTTAAGAAAATTATTTTGAGGAAAGAAACTCTTATAAAGTCAAGATCGGTAGATATATAAATTGCTATTCTTTCTATCTATCAATTTACGATCTCATTTTCTACTGAGTAACCCTTTGTTAGTGGAATTTAGAGATTTAAATATGCGTTTGGTAGCTTCACAAAGGGAAAGTATAAAATGTAATGAAGACTCTCTCTAATTTCCTTTAATCGCATGCTGAGTTACTACCAGCATGACCCTGAGAGAAGTATTACTTCCTGAATACATAGCCTTGATGAACAATAAATTCTTCTTTCATGACAGGTTCATTCCTTTGTGGAGGAATTGCTTCAGAGTCATTTCATTGTATGCAGCAAAGGTGTTATTGGGCTACAGCAGGCTTATTTCTCTAATAGGTTTGGCAAAAATTTTACATCACCTTTCATACACAGAGCTTTCATTCCATTAAACTGATTGATCACTTTATCAGGATCCATTTGCCAGCAGGTGTGTAAAAAAGTATCTTGCAGAAGGAAGAAGTACACAACTCTATTCCTCTGCCAAGACGAGAGGACCCTGTGTGAGATGAGAAGGCAGCGAAGCAGGCTGTGCTGCCCAGGCAGGTGTGCAAGCGAGTGCAGAACAAGAAGTCGCCCAGTTTCTCTCTCTATCCAAGGCAGAGTCAACTAAACCTCCCGCATGCCTTCCCTGGCAGGCATCTGTGTAACTTGTTCTTAAAGCCCTGCTCATCCTTCGTGGCCTGCGTCTGCAAATATGCAAACCTCTCTCTTAAGTTTCTCTCCGCTGAAGCTGGTGAAATTAATGTTGGTGCCCACAAAGATGGAGATGAGTTTTTGGAAATTCCACTCTATCATGACCAAGCGTTGCCCCCCTGACCTGCAACAATGAAATTGTCCTGAAGTTCTGAAAAATATTTACCATGGGGTTTTCAAAAGCACCCCACTGTTGTTCTGACAGCCATCCAGATTGGACGGTGCTGAGGAAAAGCTGACTTTCTCCCTTCTCCAGCAAGCATAGTCTTCTACTGGAACACAATAAATAAAAACAAAATCAGCCAAAATCCACTTTACATTTCTCTTAGAATATTTCCCTAGACAGAAACCAGAGAAAGGGCTAAATTCTTTCTAAGTTAGGCTAAAGTCAATAAATCCATTGACTTTAGCTACTTCTTGGAGCAACGTGATCCTGGCACCGGGCCAGGTGTCCTGTGGCACAGCATTGTTTTGCTGGGACTACAACCAGAACACCAGCTCTGATTTTAGTACCTCACTGACAAACCTTCCTTCCTTGTGAGGTTGCGTACTGAGGATTTGACAATTAAAACTTATTTTGGTTTCCTTATAGTTTTAGTTTAGAAAATTGATCCAGCAGAAAATTGGCAGATTTTCTTTGAGAACAAAGAAGGATGTTTCTGCAATATTTAAAGAAAATCCAGCAAGCTGCATTTGAATCTCAGGCCATTAAACACTTAAGCTAACTTACAGTTTTGAGATTGGTTACAATGGCTTTTGTATCTAGCTTATAAACTTGTTACATTGCTGCCCTCACTACAGAATTTCCAGATAGCTACAACTTTTTGGAAAGCAGAGTGCTAATTACACGTGAAGAAAGCAGTCATCAAATGGAAATAATTAAGTAAAAATCAAATGAAAATTCTTAAATAATAATATTTGTTTGGTTATTTTTATCTAATGCTGTTCCCACATACGATGAACTCAATTCTCAGCCTGTAGCAGAAAGTGTTCCCTGCCATAGTCAGACCTAGATTCCCCTGGATGAAGCAAGACAGACTAGCTTCTTTTGTCTCTGTGTTCGCTCATGTAAAGTCTTCTTACTGAAGTATAGTTTTCATGCGCATTAGTCACCCTGAATGGTATGTGCAGAGTTGATCCTGATCTACACTGTGCCATTGTTTGCCAGAAGGCTTCGCTGCTAATTACCATGAAGGATGCTTCATTTGCTGCCAGGTGGGTTGCACAGAGGGGCTATGTTGTCCCACTTTTCTTGCCCCTGTCCAGAAAATTGCAGTCATGCTTTAAAATGGGCAAGTGGAAAAAGGAAGCCTTACATACCATGCACACATTCCGCTTCATTTAGCACCTACATGCAAAAAAAAAAAAAAAAAAAAAAAGAGTTAATAGAGCTGCCAAACCAATTACATCATTAGATTAAATTAGATTAGTGAGCCAAAAAATTAAGACATCATGGCAGACAGGTCTAAGAATGCTGTGGCAAAAGGGAGTATGGGATACTCAGCTCCAGGAGAAATGAATTTACTCGTTGAACTACTACTGAAACAAAAATATTTAAAAAATGTCAGATGGAACTAAAACATTTTAGACATATGGTGCATTAACCAAATGTTTAAACATTTGCCTTTAGCTGCATAAATGTAAAACTGATGGAATGTTTTAGCAAGCGATACAGATTATCTTTAACTTCACTGAACTGCACATGTTCTTCGTAACGCAGGCCAGTTATAGATGCAATACAGACCATATCTATCTTATCTCATCTATTAGTGATAGCTATATTTTTCTATTTGCTTTGAAAATTGTTGGTCATCTATTTCATGGGGTATTAGTTCTTCTGGCTGAAAAGATGAAAATCAAAAATTTGGTAAACAAAACAAAACAAAAAAAGCCCCAAGGCAACAAAAAGAGCCCAAAGAAATGCTTTGATTTCACTAATTAAGGTGCCAAGCAGGAAGTCAGAAGAAGGAGCTTTTGCTACAAGTACTATAAATAATCTTGGGAAATTACTGCAAATCTCTGGGTAGTTTGCCAGATTGCAGAGATAGCCAGCTGATAAATCAGAAGTCGTCTCCTTTGTCAGCCCCTATCTGGTTTATACAGATGCATTGGGAGTTTGTAGGGAGCTTGGACAATTCAAACAATAACTGCAGAAAATATACTATCAGCAGGGATTCTCAAATGAATAACCATCCCTCCTACAATGTATAAAACTCAGGATTTTCATGAATATCCACAGACTGTCTGAATAGAAAATAATATAACTTGTGGATTCAGAGAAAACCAAGCTCCCTATTGTTATGAGTAAATATGTGAAGAAAAGACTTAGTTAACTTTTCTTGTTGTATAGCTTTATGCTCTAAAAATGATATTCTTTAAAAAGTGTCAAACCAAACAATTTTCTGGAGTTTGAAGGTAGATGTCTTGACAATCCTTACTTTAATTGAGCATGAAAGCTTCTCAGTGAAGCAACCGAGAGCTCTATAAATTGTATGGCTTGAGACGATGTCTAGGGATGGTTACGATTCCAACATCCTATTATTGAAAATTTCAGACAGGCACATGGATCTGTTAGGTGGGAAAGGACAGGGGCTGATAAGTCAATGGGGCAAAAATGTAATTGCTGTGCTACAGGTAGAAAGCAAGTGAAGTGACTGCAAAGAGGGAGGGAGAACTTCTGAGTTACCCTGTGGATAAATAGTGGTTGCAGTATATCAAAACCGTCTGCAGGTGCTGCAGAAATGTTTGGGGAAGGCCACTGAGTGGAGCGTGGCAGTAATTAATGGTCCGAGCCAGAAGCGCTTGAAGTCTTGTTTCTGAAATCAGGCAAAATCAGAAAGCCAGTGATACTGTGTGGCAGTGATGGATTAACCCTTTTGCTTGCCCTGTGATGAGACTGAAAATAATGCTTCCGTGTCTTCTTTGCCTGAGGACAAGAAGTAAAGAGGTGGACATACTGGCCTAGCTGTGACGCTGGATGCAAGCTTCCCTTAGGAGTGGTAAATGTGGCACAGCCCAGATGAGTCCCAGGCCCCTGAGGACTGCCAGGAGCTGTGCTATTTTGGGACTGTTTGCTGCCTGCTCCAGCACAGCTCTCCTCCTCCTCCTCCTCCATGCTTTCCTCTCATGTTCAAATAAAAGTGTTTTTCTCCAATATCAGGAGCACGAGAGTTTCTTATTTTGTTGTTAGTTACCCCTTTATGCTCCGGGCATGCCAGGAAAGAGCAGAGCAGAAGCTTTTCCTCATCATTTATCTCACACCACAGCTTCTCCTAACACCATGTAGGGGACTTACTTGCTCCAGTGAGCATGTGTGGGTACACTGTTTTGGCATGTATATGAACTTCCTGAAAGACTGTTTAGTTTAACGCCATCTCCGAAGCAGAGGAGGACCCAACACATTCAAGACAAGTTAAAAGCCTTTGCCAGCTGTTCTGCTAGTCATTCCTTCCCAGGYGGTGCTCCCAGAGAGGTGCCGCAGCCAGTGAGGTGGGGCACACCAGCCCGTGGAGGCATCCTGAGGCCGAGCTGGTGTCTCTCTCCAGGGCTTGGGGCAGCCTCTGGGGCTGCTGGCCGCTGGCAACGTGGCGGTGGGGGCGGGAGGCGGGGGGCATGGCCCACTGGGCTCGCAGCTGCTCAGCAGCCGGCGCTTTCCAAGTGTCAGGAGCACGGCCAACGTGATTACTCACCTGCCTCGAGCAGGAGAGGTCCATATGTAACAGGACCATTTGGCCTCTACTTGTTTCAGCAGGTTGCTGTATCATGCTAAGGAGTGTTCAGAAGTATCAGAACTGACATTTTTCCACATTTTTATCTGGTTTAGTCAAGGGCAAACCAAAAAGTTAGTGCAAAAGCAAGCTGGTAGTACTGGATTGGATTAATTTCAAGATAGCCTGGTGGGGAGATGTGTGGAGTTCAGGCATTTTTAACCAACTGCTTGAGCCCCTGATACAGGCAAAGGAGGGAAAGCAGGGTCTCCAGAGTCTTGCAATTTTAAATAAGTACTCTTTGTCATATTAAATTGTCATCTTATTGTCTACCTCCAGAGAATGAGTCACCCAACTCTCTCTCCACTGGCTGTGGATGAATGGCACGAGGCGTGAAAGCGTGAGCCTGTGGATCACAACAGCTTGGCACCCACCAGATGTGCCTGGTGGCACCCTTCAGAGGTGGTGGCCATCTGCAGACAGTTACTAGCAAAATCACTGCACTACTGAAAGACAGCTTACCGTCTCAGGAAGGTTTTCTCCATTCTTTTACCTCCTATATGCTTTCTCCATCTTATATAATTCTTCGAGTACTCGGAACAAAGCGGACATGAGGGATACCTGAACAACACGGAGGTCTGAGGCTGAGCCCGAAGTGGCCCCTGCCACGAGGAATTTAGCCCCTCTGTTTACCATCATGGTGAACTGCCATTACAATTTTTTCCTTCTCTGATCACCAATTGGTATCCAGAAATCTCAAAGGAAGTACAAGGCTGGAAAAATATGGTTTATGTTCAAGGCATAGTGCAAGAACAGGGCCACAAAAGATAATGACCTGCCAAGTTTACGTGGCAATTGAACCTCCCATACAAATAGGTGTTTGAAATTCAGGTTCTGTGAGACACAGGAATACTGAGCCTAAGGAATATTACCATCTTAATACTGAGCTTCTGTGGAAAGTATGTCTATGTGAATTGGCCTGGTTATTCTAGATGATTATAGGCTGTTTCCCAAACAGCAAATCTGTGCTGGAGAATCCCATATAATTTTGAAATGGCAGACTAGAAACAAGTTCTGTGAGAGGAATAAGTTTTATGTGAAGATAATAAATTTGGGTGTGACACACATACCGAAGGAAAACTACTTTAAAATAATACATGTGTGTCTCAGAAGTTGTGGCTATCTGCCCATCCTTCCCTGCTCTCACTAACCTACCCAGATGTAAGTGTGCCTCCTCTCTTGGAAAATACTTTCTAACTCCACTGTCTTTATGACTGACTGGCATAAGTCCAAAGTCTCGGCAGTATCATATTTCTGTCTGCATGCCTTAGTGTTCACAGTTAAACTAATCATGGCAACTAAAGTCAGTTAAGTACCTTAGTGTCTGGATGGCTGGAAGAACACTACTGGAGATAAATTTCTCTCCTTTAACACTAAAACTCACATAGCTAGGTTGGGTCAAATCATCCTTCTGTCTTTCCATGAGGCTGTGTCAATGGACAGTATCATGTGTCTTACATTGAGCACTGAGGGCTTCTGATATTTGCCTTCTTTTACTCAAATTGTATGCACAGCAGCTAGTATATGATACTGGGCAATGGGGCAGATGACACTTATTGGACAGTGTCCAGCAAACATGATTTTCATTAAATGTGATAAGGAAGGCATCTTATTTTTTCTGAATGTGGACCTTGCTTTAATGATCTTTTTGCTACCTTTTTGCTACCTGTCTGTCTTTATAGGGATGGTGCTACATTTGTGTGCAAAAAATTTATCTGACTACTTATGATAGAAATGACACTATAGCAGACAAAACTAGGATAGGAATTTTATTACTAAAACAAAAAGTTGGGTTGAAATAGAGAGCGTGGAATGACTGCTAAGCAGATGCTTCTCTTCTAAGAGAAATCTTTCTCTGAAGAGAAACCTTCCCTTTAGAAGGTGTGTTTTTTGGAGACACTCTGGTTATATAATAAAAAGAATTTACTAAGATGAATTTCAGCATCTTATTTGTATTATAACACATCACTGTATTGTTTGTTTGGGTCTTTGGAAATTTGAGTTTCTGACGTGTCGGCCTTGATATGCATAAGTTTATTGCTTCTTTTATTATGTCGATGGTCATGAATTCCTAACTCTTTTGAACCAGATTTTTTAAAAGACAAAGTGGAAAAAAGCAATCTCAGTAAACATCTGTTAAGAGCGTTAGACACAAGAAAGCAAACTTTGCTGTCATGGCAGCTTTCTTTGTTCAGTGTAATCTAACTAGTCATCTCCTGTACTTGGAGCTATCTTGTCAGCTAGGTATTGTTTCCCCTCTGCAGAGCAAAATCAGGCTGACTTTTGTGTTACTAAATCCCCCAAGAAACCTGAACCTTTACACTTCTGAACCCTATCTCTAAGTATTATGGTTTTGGGGGTTTTATTTCACATTCCATGCCAGATTTGGAATTTCCATTTCTTATCCAGCTCCTTAATGTATGGCCCCACCCCTCCTTTCCCACCTCCCTCCACATCACGTGGATGGCATTACGATTTCCTCCCATACACAGCAAAATGAACAAGAGCTTTTCCTCATTAGTGGCCTCTCCCCCCAGCTCCCCAGCCAGTTTTTGCCTGGAGGAAAGCCAGCTGCTTCTGAAATTGCTGAAAGAACAGCAGTATCAAAAGACACTGCCAAATAATGGAGGAGGGAACTGAAAGAGATTATCTGAGATGAAATTTCAAGTCAGCTCAAGCTTCCTTCAAAATTTTCTTTTGGATCAGACTGTAAACCAGGAGACGTTTAACCACATTTCAGGACGCAGGCCCATGCTTCTAAGCCTTTTTCCTCCTTAACCCTTTCCTTAAAACAGCACGGTCTCCAGGTGGCCATTCTTGGTCTGGTCTAGGTCTCTGGTGTAATGACAAAAAAATGTCTTTGAAATCTGTAGTCAGTGCTCTGCACACTTCAGAAGTGAAGCAGATTGGCTCACGATCTCCTTTTCCACTGTTTTCTGATAAAATCATTAATACTCTCCATGAGCAAGCTGTGGCACTGCTTGAACAGTTAACCTTAGTCCATTTGACATTCTCTTTTCTGTGTTTTAATTATATTTAGAACTTTTCAGGGGGATCTTAGCCTTTCTCTTGCTATCATGGGCTTTTCTCAGCAGTCCCCAGCTTCAGTTCAGTACCTGCTGAATGCACTTAGTAACCTTTGTACTGTACCTTTCTTGTGCCCGCAAGATTTGACTTGTAAGAAATGATTTAAAAAATGTTAACATAAATATATCTTTATATTTGTATTTCCAGGGCACTTATCTGCTGGTGGTTTTATGGCCCCTTTACATAAAAACACAGTAAACCAAATAAAAATAGAAAACAAAACCAAAAACAAATCAGTGCTGAAGGCCATTCAACATAAGTGGTTCTTTTACTGTTTACAGTTCAAAATTGATTTGCCCTTAGTTTCTGGAACCTGTGCCTTGAAATGCAGCTACGTCTCACAGTTGCTGTAGCCCAGAGTAGAAGCACGTATATTGTACTTTTTCACACAGACACTGGACTTGAGATGAAAGATATCTGTTTCACAGTGTAGAAAAGCAGCTCACAACACAGGTTAAAAAAGAACAGATCATCTTTGTGAAGCTGCAGGGCCTTGTCAGTGGGCAGTGATTCACAGCTATCAGAGCAGCTCTCTGCTGTCACTCCAAGGGCCAAAGGTCCCATCCCCGCTGACTGGTGGGCAAGCCTCTATAGTCATTTTGGTCCTCAGGTGTCAAAAGCCAAATAAGCTCAGCCCAACTTAAATCCCTCTCCAGCTGTAAAAAGCTGGGTGCAGTTTTGCTGCCCAAACATGGGTATCTAGTGCCATTGCAGATGCCCTCGAGTGCCTTTCCCCCAAAGCTGCCCCCTCTAGAAGTTACGGGTCCCCCGCAAACCCAGAGTCACATCTGCTAGCCTCACGTGGTTGTCCTGGATACCCAAGGGCATCTCAAAGGATAGTAGATGCCTATTTGTGGCCAAATAAACGGAGACAGTTCTGTCTACCTTACATGGCTGAAGAAAATTGTTTAGCCCCTGCTAACAAAGATTGTGCTTGAACTACATCAGCACTCACATGGATATAGCTTCCCTGCAGCCCTCTCTCTTAAATATCTTCTGAAGCGCTCTAGGTTTTTCCTTCCAGGATGCTAGGGCTGGTAGCAGCATGATAGAAGCTGTGTCATGTCATGACTGGTTTTCTCTCAGAGCTATGGTAATTGTAATCCGCTTCTTTCCTCTATTACTAATGGTTCACAGGAACAAGATTTACAGGATTATGCCAGTAGAAACACTGAAGATCATCTTAAAAGAAAGAGATTTGTTGTCACGGCTTTATTGCATACTGCTGCACTTCCAGGTAGCATTTCTTTAGCCTGCTCTCAACCTGGGAGTCATTAAAACGTTCTGTTGAAGTGAATTCTGTTCCTTACCTCTCATAAAACCAGCAACAGACCATATCTGTATTTCTACAACACAATTTTTCTTGCTGCTTCTGCAAATAGGTTACCTACTGCCCACCCCTCATTACTGCAAAGTCAAAGCACCTCTCAGTGTTTGAGCCATTATCTCTCACATCACATCAGTGAGGTAGGGAAGTATAGCAAGAGTCATTTAATGATGAGGAACTGAGGTCCAGTGGGAAGAAAAATGAGGAAAGAGAGATTTGGGCCTCCTCATCCAGATTCCCAAGTTTGCTCCATAATCTGATGATAATCCTTTCTTGCCAGTTAATGAAAAGTGCTGAAATCATCACTAGCTAGATAAAAACAGGCAAACAATGTCAGATTAAAGGTTTATCTAGTTTGATATCCTTATGTGCTGAAGGAGGAGTAGAATTGTGCATGTAACGAAGAGTATGAGAACAGAACAAATATACATGATACTGGGAGCAGTTTTCAACCTTTCAACTTCCTGTACAAGTACTGATTTTTAATATTTAATTACTTCCTTTTTCATGAGCTTGTCCAGAACGCACCTGAAACCATGAAAAATTTTTGCACACGCAAAAGCCTTTGGCCAAGAAGAGTTCTCCTTTGGAAGCCCAAGCAGCCCTTCTCGATTGGTTCCCCTTTACTCACGTTTGTTAACTCCTTCAGGAAACTTAGGTTTCTAAGGCAGGACTTTCCTTGATAAAAGCTGTGCTGACTTCCAAAAGTGCATCATATGTGCTCGGGCATCCACAATTTCTATCTTTATTATAATTCCTACTAATCTGTCTGGTAGTTGTGTTAGTCAGTTAGAGGTCAGTAGCTCCCTGAAGCTCCCCTAGAGGGGGGGAGAACACTGCAGTTTTCCAGTACCAAAGTGGTTTTAAGGGAGAAGTTATATATCACAGCTAACCATTCGACAAATTGGTGAGAAAGAGCTCAATAGCTCAGTACCTACATTTTTTAATCTGCATAGATTCATCTTGACAGTACCTGAATGCTTTGCAATGATGCATTAAGTGATGTGATTAATATCTGTCATGTGATGTTTATTCTTCTCCCCTCCTCCAGAGAGAAGTGTGCATCCTGGAATATATTATTTTGATACTGCTTTATCAGTTTTGGTTTTGTTTGGTTTTGTTTTCTTTTAAAAATACACATGTTGCTCTGTATTTATTTTAGAGAAGGCAAGGTTAGAGAAACATGGACCACAAGGCTTGAGGGAACTAACTCCACAGTCCCAGACTGACCAGCTCTGTCTCCAGCACAGATAAGCTTTGCCCTAATTTTAGAGAGCTCCATTTGCAGCAGAAGAGCAAAGTTACTGCGTATAGATTTTATCCAGGGCTTTTAGCAGCCTTTAAGATATTTTAAGCCAAGGATGTGGAGCATTTGAAGCCAAGGTCTAACATTGTGAACTCAATTTGATAGTCTTTGGGAAACCAGCATAGGAACTAGAGGACAAATCTGATTTCTTGTGGTCAGCTGTATTACTTGAAGCGCTGTGTGAGGCTCTGGGGTACAAGTCAAATGCCTTAAGCCAGATATATCACAACTGGTGATACAGGAGTAAATAACTGAAGTGGGCCACTGCCTGCTAGGCATGCAGCGTGTCCTAGCCAATTCCAGAAGGAACAGATGTATCTGCATGCAAACTTTAATCAGCAAGTTAGCATTGACAGGGAATGAGTGCTCTGCAAATAGAGGCTCATGGGTACCCTCCCAGAGGGGCAGGGCTTGGCCTCCAAACTTCTCAGGAGCCCAGCATCCTCCCTGCCTTGTTTCAGTTTAGCTCCAGGCCCCTATGCTGAATTTAGACTCAATCCTGTGATATGCCAGCCTCCCCACTTCACACTGACTCCAGTGAGTGATTTCAGACCTGCAGAATGTAGAGCTGCTAGAGAAATTAATGTCAAAGAGAAGTCTGGTGGAGTGAGCTTTCTCATTAATATGTTAATCTGTATCCTAGCACTTTGTGGGATGCCTCAACAATTCCACTCCAGATGTTCAGGAGCCAAAGTCACGGTCTTGCCAGCGCTGCCTGTGCTGCTCTGAGCAGGAGCCAAAAGGGTGGCTTCAGAATTGCTTGAAGTCTTTTCATATTTGAGAGGATGAGCCTGATGCTTTCTAGCCCTGCAAGTTCAGGTGACTCTGCTATGGTCATTTTAAATGTTCTCAAGCTGAAGCCGAGCAACAGAAAATGGTAAAAAGCAACAAAGGATCTGCTAGGAATTTGATATGAAGGGAGGGCATCTAAACTTGCTGGTGCACTCGTAGATTTTTTCAGGCCTGCATTCAGTGTTACACTCAGCCTCTTAATTTCCTCTAGACTATGATTTCATGTGGCTGGGTCTATTCATAGGTACCTCAAGAGTTTTAATAGTTTCGTATAATCCAGAAACTTCATAATGACCCCAGACAGGTCCATAAAGGAAACAAGCATTGGAAAAGTAATAGCAATCTTAGTAGCTGCAGATTGCTTCCTAGAGATTTAAGTCCTCCCTTCAGAGCACACAAGGGAAGCAGGGTTAGATGGGTCATCCGGCGGGTAGGATACATGCAGGTAACAGATATATTCTGCCCTCTGCAAGCTGTAGCACTGACTCCAAAGGCATTGCTCTTTGCTCCTACCCCAGCCAGTTATAAGAGAGCTGTGCAGTTTAATATGAGGTCTTTTCGTGTCAGAGATAACCCAGGTTTTGGTCCTTCAAATCACTAAAAAAGTGCGATCAATATTGTACTGTTGACAGAAATTCTCCCTGGCTTCTTGGCCTGGTTACAACTTGGGTAGTTGCTATCTGATTGCTTACAGTATCCCTGGAGTTTCAGTTGGCAGTATTATTCTTTTTCCACTTCTTGTCCTAATTTAGTTGGGTTATCTTGCTGTGCGCTGTTAAATGCTACCACAGTCCATACCAGAAGTGGCTACATGTCAGGTCTGGGTGAAGCAATCTCTCATTAGCAGAGCCTGATCTTTCAGGCTTCACTCCTGTGAATAATCTGAAGCCATGTAATTAGGCCGCCGGAAGTCCAGCACTATTACCAGGCAAACACTCAGAAGAACAACGTTGCTTGGGTGGCCTGGAGTTTCATACACAGATCTACAAAACATCACTGCTGCAAAAGTGCAGTCCTTGTATAAACTTGTTGGTTTTAGATTGATTTGCAAATAAACATAACATTTAGAAAAAAAGTAAAAAGCTGAAAGGATTTACCTTCTTTGTTCTGAAACTATTAAAAGCTTGTGGCTTTGAACACTCTTGTGAACTGAGCAATAATCTCACTTTGAAAAGTTCATTGGAAGTCAGAATTAAAAATAAAGTCCATTAGGCCTGAGTGTAAAGGAACTAAAGCCAAAGCAAAGATTCCACACTAGTTTTGTGAGTTTTATACAGTTTTATGTGCTATTAGGATGCTGATCAAGCACTTTGGGAAAGCATTTTCTAAATAAATGCAAAGTACTAAAAAATAGATGTTGAAATTTTTCCTCTTCCCTTTGATAATTTTTTCCTGTCTCAGTAAAAATGATAGTTGGTTTCTTTCTGAAACACTGGCAGTTCCATCTGAATATCTTCACTGTGAGGGTGACAGAGCACTGGAACAGGTTGCCCAGAGAGGTTGTGGAGTCTCCTTCTCTGGAGATATTCAAAACCTGCCTGGACACGATCCTGTACAATGTGCTCTAGGTGACCCTGCTTGAGCAGGGGGGTTGGACTAGGTGATCTGCAGAGGTCCCTTCCAACCTCAACCATTCTGTGATTCTGTGATTCTTATTCTGAGAAAAGAGCATTTTTCAAGAAGCCAAGATTTTAGACAAAAGTCATGGACAGCCAGGCTGGGAGTCCTTTCACTGAAGTACCACTGCCTGCAGGCAGACATCAGGGCTGAGCAGCTCAGCTGGGACCATGGTGGGAGGCAGGCACTGCCTTGGAGGCACTCATCCCGTCCGAAGAGAAGGTCTAAGACAGGATGGATGAGTTATCTCTGGGGCTGCCTGTTGCTCTGCTCTGACTGTGGAGGAAATCTTGACAAGTTGCATCAGATAGATGACTAGCTTGTAAAGGAAAAGGTAGGTGGGATGCCTCCTCCTCCTAGCTGGTTCGCATCCAGTGCTGAGTTGGCTGCTCACTCCCCTGCACCAGTCAGGCAGAGAAATGAAACTGAGGTGCCCCTTCTCTGGCCAAAACACAAATGGCAGCGAGATCTCTTTTTGAAAGGACTGTGAGGTACCAAAGGGTCCCAGCACTGAGGTTATAGGGATAATTAAAGTAGAAACTTCTGTAGAGTTCTAGCAGGATTAGCAGGCCTTTGCTGGACAATAATTTCTTATTTTCAGGACATTGTTTTCTTCTAGAGACACTGAAGCAAAGAGAGGTTAAATGGTTTGCCTTGTGTCTTGCATTAGGTTACAACTTTGTCTTTCCTCAGGGCTTCACATCTATCTCCCATAGGTGCCTGCTTCTTCCCAATGTGAAACTAGGAAGGAGAAGCTTGTATTCCTTAAATGACAGCACAAATCACCCTGGCTAAGTAAATAATGGGGAAGAAATCTTAGTTTCCTGCATCTGATGTAAATTGGAACCCTGATTTTCTCTTTCCTGAGCAATAGAATATATCAGGTGTGAGTTTCAGCCAACAGGAAGTACATATAATATGTATGTGCATATTTAAAAATCACACAACTTTACATTAAGTTATGTATGGTTATACATGCGTTTGTTTTCAGATGGAGTCAATATTTATACTAGCAGGAGATTTTTAGGTTTTGATATACTGCTCTGGTGATTGCTTATGTAGGGTGAAATGCATCCTTAAACACTGTGCTGTCAAAGTAATATTCACAAATCATTCAGCGCCCATCACTGGCAGATAGTAAATATTTTATACCTTATTGAAAAATAATATTTCTTCTTCTGAAGCATTGCTCATGTGTTCCCTTTGGGCACCTCTCAGAATAGCCTTTTGGGATTCATAAAAACTAATGGTTCCCTTTACGCTTTTAAAGCTTTTGTCACATGGGCTCCCCAAAGCACGTCCATGGCAGTAATCCTAGTCACTTAGCTTGAAAGATGAGTATATTAAGGGGGAATGTAAGGGGAGGAAAACTTCTTTTCTGTGTTTCATCATGAGGACATGACCAATGCTATGCGTGCAGAGCTGCCACTGATGAGGATGGCCAATCTGCAGGGGTGACAAGAAGGGGCAGCCTTGCTCGGGAAGACACCTTTGAGGCAATGTATACAGAAAATGAGCTGGGTTCCTGGGGGAACGCCACAGGGCTCAAGGAACAGGCTATCACAGAAATGTGTTATCTTTCCCATTCTTTTTCTCCATGCTATTGCTATTTTCCTCATCCTGATCCATCTGTTTACTGCTATGTTTGCAGCGGGATTGAAATGATTGGTTTTGCTGATAATTTTTGTTTTAGAAGACAGAGACATCCCTTCCATCATACCAGATAACGCTGACACCAGATGGGATCTCTGCAGTGACGTCCAGGCTGACTCCCAGGCGTTAGTGTTGCCCTTTTTCTGGGCTGCAGGTTATAAACTGCATTTCTCAGTTTGGAACTGTTTGCTGTAGCTGTCTGTCTTGTCAAGCACAAAACAGGCAGTAAATTTAATTGTGCTTCTCCTCCTGACCTACGTGTTTAACAAGGCTGCTAAACCCTGCCAATAGCTTGGCCTCACATTGTCCACACCACCACTAGGTCCCCAAAGCTAAGCTGGGGATACCTGCTGGAGACTTGCCCATGACCAGTCTGGCCAGACCACATGCAAAGATTGCTCTGCATGAAGGCACTTCGCTCTTTGGGGATCTCCTCCTCAGCAAGTGCCAGAGCTCACCTCAGGTCCATGCCTCAGACTACACCCAGTAGGGTCCAGGCAGCTGGGAGGTGAGTCGGGGCTAAATGCTGGTGGGGACCCACGTGTCCCCAGCTCTGCTGGCAGCATGTGCTGTGAGGACGTGCCATCAGGGCAGATACTGAATACCACTGTAGGACCTGAGGAGGATTCTGCAGGTGGAGCAGAAAAGATCACACCGCTTGCAAATAATTCCTTCAGCCACATTTGTTACTGAAATGCTTTCCCTCCAGTGCTGGAGCAGGCTGACGTTGCCTGGACGGTCTATGTGCTCCGTGGGTTGGGGAGGAGGAAGCGAGCTGAGGCATCCATATGCTGTAGCCCTCATAAAGCTAAAAAAAATGGCATGAGCGTTGTGGGTGTTTAGCTGCTACTATTGATGACGCTGGCCCAAGTTTCATTTGACATGTTGGTGGTTTTGAGAAACAGTAGTGTGTCATTATGTCCCTGGAAGCTGGAGATTATAAAGGGGAGAATAGAAATAATAATGATGATAATGTGCCTTCCAGAACTTTGTTTGTGAAAGCATTCTAACATTCTGCCCTTGAGCGATTCCTCAAAACAAAATTTCCAGCATGTATTCTTCCCTTTCAAACATTTAATGGAGTGTTGAGCCAGCAAGACAGCTGGGAAGTTGGAGTTTCTGACTGCACAATGGCAGCAGTGTCTGTGGTGTCAAAATTAACTCTGCAATTTTTCCTGTTGGTGCTGGAAAAAAGATCTTTCTAACCTTTGAAAAATGTGCTGTGTGCTCAGAGATCTTATATTCATCCTCTAGTTTAGTTCAAATAAAGCTGATGCAAAAATTAAATTCTAGAGTTATTCAGCTACCCAGTGATATTTAGAAATTGATACCATGATGATATATTTTAAACACATGATCTTAGAATGTGCGGAAGGATAAGTGCTTTGGATCACTGCTTGGCTAATGAGGTGCTGCATAAAAACTTGAAGTGAAGCATTAACTGAGTTCTATAGATTTTTCCAAACTAAGTTGAAACAATACCTGCTGTTACTGGCATTTACTGGTTAAATCCTGCTCTTGATCACACTTACCCATGGAATTTCATCGTGCTCCGTGGGGTTTCATAGCTGAAAGGGAGGACAGAATCGAGCCCATTTTGTTACACACCTAATTGACATTGAACAGCAGATTATGCGACTCTTTTATCAGCCAACGCACAAATTGCACCAAAACATCACGTATGTGAACTGGCACTTTTTGACCTGAGTGGTTGGACAAAGAGGTTTCACACAGGGTCTTCTTAATTTCTACTTTGACCTCTCTGTCTTTGATAGTAATAGCACATGTTCAGCATGAGCCCAGTTTTTAAAGTGGGAGCAAACCCCTTGGGGAACTGTTCTAAAAATTTAGGGCTTTTCAGTGATGGAAAGCAGTCTTGTCCTCTTTAATGAAAGCAGGGAGGCAGGTAAGGAAGGAGCGAGTACTGTGCTCCTTGGATATGGAAGGCACATGTAAATGTAAGATGCCATTTATCATTATTTGATATATAGCAAAATACCATAATTTCATTTAGCAGCAGGTTTTAAGAAGATTAAACATGCCAGGAAAATTGTTTTAAAATAACAATGTAACAGGATACTGTAAATTATTTTGCAGTAGGCTGTCATGCCATGTCACCATAATTCTTCAATATTTAATTAAAAACCACAACAACTTAATATTCAAGTCCTGTCAAGAAAACTAATTGGTTACAGGGACCAGCTGCTGGAGAAGTTTGGATGTCAACTTCAAATGGTAATGTGAGCAGTTTACACTAGCTTGTGGGTACACATTGTAAAATACTTGATCACCACAGTTTTTTGGAAAAGGCTGGTTTTGCTTATAATAAAGTCCTGGCATTTCAGCCAGAAAGATTCATCTTTAATGACAAGTTATATTAATCCTTTTTAATTAGAAACTGATTTTTTAAAAGCAATTCCCACTTCAACATTTTGTGTTAAAAAGTTCTAGCTTGGGAAGGGTGATAACCAAAGGTAGCCAAAGGCTTTAGGCACCTCTGGTTGTGCGTGCCTAATAGGCCTTCAGCTTCTAAAACTCCCCACACCTCCCCCATGAAATCAAGCTCTTTCAAGGCAAAGATAGATAGCATTTTAATCATTGCACTGGGCTGGGCAACCACTAGATCAGACTAAAGGATTACGGGAAGTCAAGTTAGAGAACTGCAATACCCACAGCAGAAACTCTTTTCCATTCTTGCTGTTGGAACAGGGCCAGTCACACTGGACGGGTTTTATGTTAAATAATGAAAGCACCGACATTAAATGCATTGCAATGAATCACAAGCCTATTCAGAGTGATATTTTACAGTGCTGCAGTCTCGCAGCTATGTATGTTTTTAAAAATAAGTTTAAAATTGCAAGTGCTTTGTACAGCTCATTTGTAAACTTACAAGTACTCAGTACTGCAAAGGTGTTTCAGTGTTTATCAGAAAACAGAACACTCTCTGCAAATTGCTCAGGAATAGAAAAAAGGTTTAAAATGACGGAAACTGGCATAATAGGGATTTATAAATATTGTGTTAGCAGAGCAAGTAGGCTATGCAATTCTCCTACCTATGCAGCATTATAAAATGCCCACAATAAAAGACGGTCTCTTTTCTAATAAATTGTTATGATTTTTTTTCCATCACTGATTTACATTAAAGTGTTGAACTCCAACACTTTCATTGCTGGCTCGCAATTAAGATGAAAACACTGTCCTTTCTGCGAATGGCAGTTATTCAGGTGATATGCGGATTTGACACTATGTTTTCGTCTTTTTTACTCAGCTGTTGTCTGCAAAACAATAGAAAGGAACTGTACATGATTTCATTGTCTGAAAGAAAAAAAAGAAAAGAAAAAAGGCTGGAAATATTTTGCTTACAAAGCGGTGAGCAATAAGGTTTTACAGGGAGCCAACGTCACGGTGCATGGAAGCCAATAAAGCGAGTTCAGAGTAAATGTAAATTTTGTACGTTAGGCAAATTAGAGGTGGTTGAATTAATCGCGAATAAGTGAACAGCGCTCGTGCCACTGCTGGCTGGGTCCTCGAGCCAAAGCCAATTTCCGGTTATGCTCTCATTGCTGCTCGAGCAGAAACTTTTCTGGCTTAATCTCCTTAGTGCCTGAGCGCCTTGCAGGCAGGAGGATCTGCTCTCTCGGGATACTGCAGCGGGAAAAGCCTCCCTGGGAGCGGGGAGACGCTCTGAACCCCAGCGGGAACCCCAGCCCTGGCCGTGCTCCCAGCTCGGCTCAGCCCGCCGAGGCGCTCGGCCAGGGCTCCTCTCGGTCGGCTCTGGCCACGGGAGACGCGCCGGCCTCGCGGGGCTCAGCGCCGTGCAAGACTTCGATGGACTCATGAGCAGCTCCGCTTGCTCAACTGAGAGGTAGAGCCGCTCCCGAGGATACTCCCCGCCGTAAACCTTCCTGCGTTGTCCTTGTCCCTGCGGTGGAGAATGAGCGTTTCCGGTACYGGGCGATGAGCCTCCTCTGAGCTTTTATCACTTATGGGATCCACTCGAGGAAGAAGTAGATCCTCCTCAGCCTCGGCTCGGCATTAGGTGGTGCACACCTCATCCTTGTAGAGCTTGTTCTGTTATAGCTAACAGCGTTCCTCTGCGCTAGATTAGTGTACCTCTTCCACATGTAACTTCTGCTAATTTAATGAATTATTTAGCAGCGCCGTGCTCGTAGACTCGTGCCAGCACTGTAATAGGATTCTGTACCGGCTACGCGTACAGCCAGATGTTCACAATTTTTCTTCCTCTTTCTGCACAGTTTTTATGTAAATCGCAGGAAGAACGACACTGCCATCACTAACTTCACCGTTAATAAATCTGAAAAAGGACTCTGTGCTTTTATAACCGAAGCCACAGGAGACCAGCTGCAGAGCGCGCTCCTTAGTCTGTGTGAGTTAGGGATGGTTAGTGGTGGGAAGGCAAGGGCCACAAGGGGCCGTTTCTTCACTCACTCACTCATGCTGGTGTAAATCGTGTGTAATTGCAGTCATGGCTTTACACTGATGTGCTGTCACAGGAGGACCGGGCTCTCCAAACTCAAGAAGAATTAGGAAGGCTGCAAAGCTCGAGGGTGATCAGAAGGTGACGACAGAAGCACAGTAGGAAAATTGGAGCTGTAGTGCATGACAGTTTTACAGAAACCTTTTCTGTTTTTTTTTTCTTTTTCSCAGCGATCATTTTTCTAGTATTGCTCTGATTTTCCCGAGTAGCTAGGAAGAGAAGAGCTAGCCTGGTTCTTTCCCTGTTGCTACTATTCAGTCCCGTTGCCAGAGGATTTACTTGTGATTTGCACTTGCCGATGTGAGAAGACAGTCAAGCTGTGCACATACAATTATAGAGAACTGGAGACAGAGGCCAGCACAACTGAAGTTAGAGGATTTTGGTGCTGGGGCTGTTTCTCCGCAGCTGTGATCCCTGCTTAGCCATTTAAACCACTGCAGAGCGGGACAAACTGGATACAGCCGCTCTGGAGTCAGAGCAGTTTAAGTCCAGGGCTTTTTTTCAACTCGTAATGACATTCCTACTTTGCAAAGTAYTTAAATGTAAGCTTTACTGCCAAGAGCTTAAAACTAAGCAGCACTTAAAACTAAGCACATGTTTCAATGTTTCTCTGAACTGGGTCCTTGGTTTGGTATCATTTTATACATGAAGTCAAAGTGAATAAGCATCAGACCCACTACATGAGAGTGTGAGAATTCCCCTTTTACAGAACTCTAGAAAAGTCATTTATAATTCAGGTCTTTCAAGGGAAGGATAATTGTCCAATTTTTCGCAGCAGTATGGGATAATACAAAAGTGGGTTACATGTTTGTATGCTCCGTGCTTTCTGTTTTTATGTAATTTTGCTTTATAAATTCCTCCCGGTTTTCAGCAGATTGAAATCTGCCTGATGTCATTATGCACTGCCTGTAAAGCAAAGTCCTCCACGTTGCAGTAGCCATTTGCTTTTGTGGAATGGTTGTGCTTTTTCTGCCAATATGTCAGTATAAATCTGCAGACTTTCTTTGCGGTCCTGTTCATGCTAAATGCCTATTAATTACATGCTAACTTCACACCTTGCCATTGTGACTGACCATATATGATCTCAAGCTCAGATTTGGGCTTTCTGGTCACTTGAGTTCCCTTGCCAATACGGCTGCTTTTCTGTTTACTTAGTTAATGAGGATCACTGTTATGAAACGCATGGCATGGATTCAGTACACATTACCAGTTAATAGAGATAATTGAGTGGAAGGAAAACTAGTTTCTGATGTCACAAAATGTCTCTTGTGATAAAGCATTTGGAATATAATGGTTAAGATTTCATTTAGCACTTGCAAAGATTTGTGTATCAGTTAATATGTATTGTTTGGGAAATTATAATGACATACTAATTGCTTGCAGATACATTCCTGTTATATTGGGTGAAGCCTTCCTCTTCATTTTTCTTGTCTAGCTAGTCTTACAAATTCTCCAAACACGCCATGAGACATCTGGTGCCAGGATCTGAGTATCTATTCTTCTTTCTCCACATCTAGACTCCTGAAAAGATAGCCAAATCTTTTTCTTTTTTCTTTTTTTTTCTCCCCCAGAAACCTAAATATACTACTGAGATCAGTGGGAGTTGTAGACTGAGTAATATTTCAAATTAGGCAACTTAACTGTGCTATGGGATATATGTATGTGGTAGATCAATAGATAAGGTGCCAGGAAATGATACTCAGAATATGTAGCATAGTTTCTGGACTTGGTGGGACCACAAAAACTTCCTGTTGTACATTGTAAAGATTTTCTTTGGCACCTATTTACATTAATCTTTGGCATTAGCTTTTTAAAGTCTTGGCCCTGGTTTGGGAAAACATCTGGTAAACTGACACTGCTTTCCTGGTTGCTTGACCACCCATCTTCTATTTAATAAATATTCATCAATATGGATTTTCATTCTGAAAAACCAAACTCCACTGAAACAGCTTTTTACCACTTTTTTCAATAAGTCCTCATATCAGTTTAAACTGAAAAGATGTGCTTACTTGCAGGTATATTTACTTTTCTGGCATGGAGAACCTTGAGAATAAGAGGAAAATAAGAATGCATGGGGGAAAATAAACAGTACTTGCCTCTTTATATGTAGAAAGAAATAATAATGTCTAGAAATCCTCTTGCCTCTTAGTTGAGTAGACTAAAGTCCTAGAAGCTTCTTATATGTATTGGCTGACTAAAAATAGAGCGCATATATCACATTATCATTCATACAAAAACTGCTTGCACAGACTGTATAGTCCCTGAGCTGCTGGAGGCAAGGAGAATATTTTGTGGCACCCCAGTACATGTGGCTCTGCTCTTCTCTTGCTCTTTCTCAGGAACAGGCTGTTGAACTGCACGCACCCTTGGGCTGATGTGTTATGACCAATGTTAGGCTCTGACGTTTGGGAGCTGGAGTTGCCAGTCAAGATGCTGGCAATTCTGTATGTACTGGTAGCGTCTTGTGAGTTATGATTAATCAACATAATAGAGAAGGAAAATCTGTGAGACTAGGAAAAAAAGCAGTTAAACTTCAGGCTTTACACAGTTCATGTACTTTTTGCTTCATTTAGTATATTGGCATGAGAATTCAGTCCATAGAAGTGCAGTGGCCAAACATGTACTGCTGAAAGTGTCCCTACAAATCTCAAAGCTGTTAGTTATGTTAATTCTGCTAAGAAGGGACTGAGTGGGCCTGCGCACAAAAAGAAGAAAATGATTTGTTATGCTAGATAGAAAAGTAATAAGGAAGGAGCTTTCTAGTGAAGGATGATCCGGGGTATGGATTTAGGCACCCTTTGGGAGTACCTTTAGTAGAGCCTAACCTGGAAAGACGATGTGTGCTGGATGTTCTGATATTATGTTTAATTTCTTCATTTTCTAAAGGAAGAGGATGGCGGTTCTCGAGTTGCCACTGGATGAGCTTTGCCTCCGATGGATAAGCAATTGTTCACACTGGCATACAGTGAAAGCTGACTTCTCTGAGAACATTTGGTACAAAGGCGACCAGGGACAGAAACATTTTACAGAAAAGGAGGAACTGACCCACCACACTTTGCTCTTTATGCTGGTGCATCCCCTATTGATTTAGACTGKGTCGCTCCATCACAAAGCAGAGTCACACAGCAGTGAGTCAAGTACCTTAGCAATACCTCTCAGACTATAGCTGTCATGCAGTGTGAAATAATCTGTGAAACATCTCCAGGAAAATGTCTGTTTTAAGGACCTGTAAAAGATGGTACAGAAATCTGAAGCACCTACAGCAACTGTCTACAATTCATTCAGTCTTTGCTGATATTGCCAGCTTACTAGGAACTTGCAAAGATGTAAGAGATGGAAAGGAGGCCATCACAAAAAATCCAGCAGTATAAAATCTCCATTCTCTGAACATTTACATGTGTTTTAAACCATAGCATCTCCATTCATTTAAGCAGGCCTCACTGATTTACTTTTGTAACTCAGTGCAGGATCRGGTCCCATAATGTATTTTTAGTCTGAATGAAGATGGCTATGAGCTCAGAAGTGGAGGGACCTACAACCATATTTCTCTGCCTATGGTCTACAGAAACTTCCTGCTCTATCTATATAGGAAAATTGTTTTGTAACACCAGCTCATGCTGTCACAGACAGGCCCGCTCGACCTTTTAGAACATTAATCCAAATACGCCTCTTGAAACAAGTGAGATGATTGTTTCAGGAGAAATCAGTTTCCTCAGACAGATTTCCATAAAGGGTTAGTGCCTCCATTTCCCTTCCTTCCAACATGGAAGTTTTGTCAGATATGGAGCTTGCTCATGTTCATGGTTCAGGGATGAAAGAAGTGGTTGGGGTGCGAAAGCAGAAAGTGAAAGGGAAAAACTTGGGGAAAAAACAATAAGTAGGAAGGAAGCTATTGGTTATGTGATCCGATCAGTGCTGAAGCTCATTATTATTACTTGCAACAGCAAATGTTGATGTAAATGCTGCCGAGTGCCAGTAATTAGGAGGCATGCCTCTCCAACTGCTGCAGCATGTGGTCAATGAGTTCCTGCCTCCCAGAGATTGGTTCTGCACTGTAAGAAAATAGATTTACGCTACTGATAAACATAAAGAGAGATTGAAATAGAGCAGGCATCAGCGCCTACATGCAGCATTAGGAATGAGATTTCTTCTACACCTACGCACTGGGGTAAACATTCTTAATGTGAGTACCAGACGGGCTTGCTGGTGGAAGGTAAGGCTCATTATCTAGGGTGCAAGACAGAATATAGTTCTTTTTGTTTTCTTTTCCCCAGACTCCCAGCAATCTGTTCATCAGTACCCAGGAAAAAGAAATCAAACCCACGTAACATGAATGCTGTTGAGTGGCTTAGTGACATTCAATTATGCATGTCCAGCAGCATTGTCATTATGGTTATTGCCTTCCACAGTTTCCACATCTGTGTTGTACCCAGTTCTGTTGACTATATTTTTAGTCAAGTTTCTTCTGCTGCTTATAGGCTATAAACATTTTACAGGCCCAATAAATAGGGCATGAGCAAAGAAAATGATAAAGTAATGAGATGAAATGAAGCACTGTGCTTCTTGCTAATGGGATAGTGGTTAACCAGGAGCTGCCTTGATGCCAGGCTGAGTAGGGGTGGTGATGTGGCTGCAACCACATCACTTGGGGCTTGCATACTATACCACCTGCTGTGGTATGTGTGGGGGAAAAGGGCCTCCACTCCCCTTTGTTCCTGGGTAGATCCCTGTCTGCCTCCAAAGATGATGGATGTGACATTGCATGACAGACCTATCCTATGGCATAATGCTTTTCCAACATAATAAAAAGCTCAGCCTCAAATTATGGATGCCGACATGCTGAATGAAGTCCTTTAAAATATCATGAGGGTGAAGGACATCTTGGGTTGTAGAGTTCAAGCTCTTCTAATTACATACCATTGGGTCAAATACTCCTAGTGACTTTTTATTAAACTATGTCTTAAAATGAGTTTGCTATTTACTTATACTTCTGTCAAAAGGTAGATTCAGAAATTAACTCCTTTGCTCTCTAGATACCTTCTTTGTCTTTTGTTCTCATTTTATAAGACCATCTTATGGCCATGAGCTCTTAGGCTAGCATCAGTCTCTTCAATTAACTAGCACTTCTCCCTTGCTCATGCATGCCTCTCTGATACATTTACGGAGAATGACCATATTCTCTCCCAGCCTCCATTTTGCTAAGCTAAATGAGCCAAGCTTTCCCAGTCTCCCCTCCAAAAATAAATGCTAGAATCCCTGAACATCCTACTAGGCCTACTCTGCCCCCAGTCGAGTCTGAATTAATCTTCCTTACCACATGGGAGAAGAACTGGGAATGGGATTCCAGGTACAGTCTTACCGAAGTCTAACACAATGCTGTTAATTCTGCCTTATCCATATGGGAACTATCTTGCCTGATACATTCTTTGGCATGAGACATATAGGACACTGGACTGGATTAGAGTAACTGTCCTCCAGCTTTAAAAACTATGAACAGTTAAACATTTGTCCTGTTCAGCTCTTGACAGGAGCATCTCTCTTTTTCTCCTATAGAAAGAACCAGATTTTAAATTAAGAACATACTGACAAATATTTTAATAAACTGCATTCTGCTGTTTTGTTTCACACTGGGAATTTGCAGCTTAGAGATCAGAGAGACTTTCACACATTCTTTTGAGCTTGGCTTCCTATAAGCCCATGCTTATGAGATCATGCTCTGCAAGCATGTGCATGTATACATGTGTATGTGCTACTAATAACTTTTGAACCTATTGGTTAATTTCAACCATATTTGACACAGGGATGGCAATCTCAGAGGGACTGAATTCCTACAGATTTAAAGAAAACAGGCAGCCAAGTAGAGGAAAGAGCTGTGCTATTGTCTCCACTGAAGGAAAGGTTGCAGCACAAGCTTTGTCTAACCCTTTGATGGACACAAAAAAACCCTTATGGAAGGGGGACGCTAGGAGTGTGCCCAACATGGGAAATAATCATTTGGACTTCCTGTGTTATTATACACTCTATAGTCAATCTAGGACACAAATCCATAGGAAAGCAGCCTCCATGAATTCTGCTGCTCTGAAGTATTTGCTATACTTATGTATTTTCTCCTGCCAGAGAGCTGGATGTCTCTAAATGCATATACATCCTTTTCTTTCTGCCGTCTTGTAATATGTCTGGAAATTGTGTATTTATCAGATATAGATTTGAATATATCATAATAATGAAGTTCTGTCTTACACACACACACACACACACCCCTACATCTCTCTATATATTTCAGCTATTTGAATGTTGCATGTTTGCATCCTTTTATCAACCTTACAGACAACTACATTACCACCCTCCACTTCCTCTTTCTCCTCAACACCAGATGTGGCCAGAGGACCTATAGATGGACAGGCTGTGGCCATGTACAGGATGCAGAAACAGTGACATAAGTAACAGGTTATATACTCTTCGGRGAAGCAGGTGATTCTGTGTCGGTATTGTACAGAAACAGCATTGCACAGTTTATAGGTACCACAGAGGTTCTGACTAGGTAATCAAAGTTTGGTCAATGCAAATAATAGATCAATAATTATACTATTAGTAATATGCATCTGTTAACAAAACATCAGTCCAAGTTACTTAGTACAATACTTCACTAGCTATAATACCATGTAAGCTACTGGGAATCTGTTCCAAGAGCTTTTAAAGAGAAAATAACAGTCTTTTCTGGGTGCTCAGTGTTTTCACAATAAACTACTATAAATAAGATGCTGCTAGTAGACTACATTTTCTCTGATTACACAGCTACCTGCCTATCTATCTATCTATCAATCACACAGTAAATCTCTCTCTTTCCATGAAGCATCTTATGTTGCGCAAAATCAATATCCTGTCAGACTACTTTGCTACCTTATTGGTGATGCCAGCCTGCGATTTCCTCTAGTGAGTGTGACTTTGTGCAGGAGAAAAAAAAAATCATCCTGACTTAGGGTTGGATTTAGTAGAGGTCTGACGGATCAGATCCCCATGGAGAYTTAATCACTTTTATCTCTCTGGGTAGAATTTGGATACCTGGCTCTGATTAAACACAAAATATTCTGCTAGATCTTAGCACATCTAGACACCTTAGTTGTCACCTGAAAACCTACTCTGGTGCCTGAGGTTGTTCTGCTGTGAACACCCAAGGCAGGGGGGGCTCCTTCTGGTCTTGTTGAGTACAATTTCTGCCCAAGGCTGATGAAATTCATTGACAAGAGCCTAGGAAGGCAAGACTCATCTTTTCCCATGGAATATCAGCAGGCAACAGGGTCACACTCTTGCATTTTGTCTCTCTCATCTTCTCTCCCTTTGCACGCTGCGATTCGTATCCAGCAGAAGGAAGGAAAATATCCCTTTCCAGATCTAGCTGGCTCTCTACAGGGTAAGACATTGCCAGAGCTACATCTGCCAAAGGTCAGTCTAGAGCCAGGTGCTGATGTCCTGAGCTGGTGTGTATGGTCATGGGGACCAGGAGGCAGGAGGATGGTATTGCAGTGCACYGCCTTGACACTAAGCACCTTCCTCTTTGGACCTGGCCACTTGGGTATATGTGGGAGACAATGTTTTGAGATCTCAGTGTCCCTATAACTCGTGACATGCCAATGACAGAAAACCTCTCCTTCCACTTGGGTCTGAGAGATGGTCACTCACCTAAGTGTGGGAGGTCCTTTAGGTGCTCTAGAAGGAAACGCAGCAGGGTCTCAYACAGTGTCTGTCCCCACTCTCCACAAACACACACTTTCCAGTACAAAAGTCCAGTAAAAAGGTGGTGTAAAAGTCAGACGTTTGTTCCCTGAATTGGAGTCAGCCCCAAATGGAAGTTTAGGTAGGCTTTTCTGGTGAGTGCAAGTTAAATTTGGACTTGTGAGTAGGCATGTTGAACTTCTCTCTGAGACTTTGACACTAAGCCTGTCTAAATGATGCTGTAGGCAGACTTTAGCCACTATGAGTTTTGTTCTTAGTTTCTGTTCACCCATATGTTCCAAAATTCCTCCACTTTCATTGTTACGGAGTCCTCAGGGATGCTGAGCACAAAATGAGTTTTGGCTCCAGTTCACTTTACTTAGTGTTCAGGATCCCTCCACCTGGCCCTTTTGGTTTACTGCCCTCAGGGGCCTCAGACAATCCTCTGCTTCGGTGAACTTGGCCAGAACACAGTCATGGCAGCAGCAGCAGCAGCACCAGCAGCAGTGAATTTCCGCAAGTACCCAGCTCAGCATTACCGGTGTTAAAACATTTACTGCATGTGCAATTCTCAACAGCTCTTAACTCTGGCAAATCAAAACCAATTTTAACCGGAACACTCAAAGACACTTCTGTACAATGAGGGCTATCTGTCTGACAAATTCAGTCTTGCTTCCCTCATCTGCTTTGGCATTAAAACTACTTAAAAAAAATGAGTTGCAACAATTTTCCTCTTTATAGATATTGAAAAAAAAGTCATTCTCTTCATATTAAAATCTGATGATGGCTTTGTGCCAACAAATCAAATGAAATTTCAGCTGCGGAAGCAACTAGGAAAATTTATGCCTGATCAGTGGACATTCAAAGTGTTAGCAGGAATTAGAGGGAGCTGGAATGGAAACGCTTGGGTGATCTTCACCACCACTTCTAATTCTCTGTCTCAGGGCGGTCTGCACTTCTCAGTGCAGTGGATGGCTGCTAGTTTTGGGGCAGCTCTTTGGGCCATGYACAGACATAAACAAACTGCTGTTATCTGTCATGTCACTGTCACATGTCATGCCACACGTGTGACACTACCTACCTCCTCCCTAATGGGGATCCAGACACTCATGTAATGAGGGGCCTGGGTGTCCAATGTGCTCTGTGAGGGCTTTGGCAGCTGTAAGGTTTTACACTTGGTCAGAAGGTCTGGTCCCCCCACCTCTAGCCATAGCAGAAAGCCACCGCAGAAAAGATGGGGTGCAGAAGCCCTTGTGGTTTGGCTGTGTTCGTCCCCACGGGCCAGAGGGAGCGCCGCTCTAAGCCACGGGTCTGTCTTACTATGAATTACCCTTAGAAGTCTAAAAGCAGATGTGCTTTCTGTAGACGAAAGCCTGTTTAGTACAAATGACAACTTTGTAAAAAGAAAGCCTCACACACTGTACGTAGGGCCTGATTCTGCTCACTTGCAATTGCAGCAGCAGTAACAGCAAGGCAGAGGGTGTGATATCAGCTTGCAATCAGCCTGAGAGCTGGAAAACTGAACTATTGTTTTGCTTTGTTTAGCTCCAGTGGTGCACTTGTGGGTTCAATGTGCATATGAACAAGCTGCGAAAACAGCAACTGAACAAAATGATGCCCTAAGGTCTGATCAGCAGTGGACAGGGATTTACTTCTTTCAGTCTATCATCCTCAGTTTTAAATTGAAACAGAAAGCACAAGCATGGTCATTTTATTGACTGAATTAGGGAAAGATTGAGCTGGCTGATCTGTATGATGACATTATTGAGTTGTATTTGCAGCTATGACAGAAACCAAAGAGTTTTTATTGGATTATTGGGGGCACAGGGAGAAGCAGGGAGAGAAAAGCTAATACAGAGGTGAGCAAGTATTAGGCTTGCTGCCTTTGTGTTTAGGCTCTCCAGCAAGAGTGCACTGCTTTATAGCTGTGTTGTCTACCACTGCCTTTCCAAATATAACCACGTGCGTAACCAAATATACATGGGAATTAGTTGCAGTTCCTCATTAGCAGATGCTCACATGACACTTGTTCACTGTCCAAACGAGAATATTTGTGTCCTTAAAGGATGGCAAAACCTTTGGAGATGAATATCCTGCTTGAGCGATATTTTTACGAAAGCCAGGTGTTTAAAAACTGTGGTGTTGCATGACACCTACTGACAACCAGGGCATATCACAGTTCATAGTATATGGGCATCTGAGTCAGCTGATTTATTTTTACTGGTGATTTATTTTTACATTTGTTAAAAGTATATGATTGAGAAGGAAGAAATTGATACTTTTTACCATGGGCATATGTGTTGGTGAGTAAGTAACTGGTATATACAGACACATATAAAGATATGCTCTGCCCTCTGTTTTATATACCTCTTTTACATGTTTAGTTTATAGACTAGTTTTAAAATCACTGTGTCCAGCAACTTCATTGATTCATTGTATTTACAGCTGAGAAAGAATGTTAGTAGCAAACGTTGTAGTCAGCACAAGAGACCAACCTACAGGTTATGGTTTTGAAATGATAATATATTCTATTTATATGGTGCCTGTCAGTCATAGAAACACCCCTGTAAAATATTACTGAAATGAAATACAACTAAAATTCCATATTAAAATGACACGGCCTGATTCTCCACTGCCTTGCATGCTGTGTCCTTAGACTACTGAAATAAGATCCACATGGAAAAGAACCCTATATGGATATCGGGTAGCTCTACAAAATAAGAACAGTAACATTTTACATTTGCTTCATTCCGGTGTGTTTTGTCCTGTCAAATGGTCAGGAAAATCAGAGCTGTGAGTATCCCAATATATCCCAAGAGCTGAGTTCCATTATTGGAGTTTTGTTCCAAGATCTTAAGCACTTAAAAAACATTCACTATTCTGTCAGCTCTTTTGAGACATCGGTAGGAGAACTGAGGGACAGAAAATCTGGGGCTCAGAATGGGAGTCCCACCAAAGGCCGTCACCATCCTCCCATTGTCACGGCCTGAGTCACAATTTCACCAAATAGTTAATTTAAGACTAACAGTTCCAGCATCATGGCTCAGCCCACTTTGCCACCAAAATCTTGATAGAAGGTATAATGACCGTGCTGAGGGAAATGTAACTTCTGAGGATCATCAGCACCATTCAAATCTTAAATGAAACAAACAAACAAAGAAACGAGTCATAATTTTATTGGGAGGAAAGAGAAATCAGTGGAGCTATTAAGTCTGTGGCAGCTGAGAATCTGTTCTGCAAATACGTTCCACATAACCACTGCTACAACTGGAGTGTTTTGCAGCTCAGAAGGCAGAGAGTGGGCCCCATGCCCAAGGAAAAGATGTAGACACTGCAGACTCTTGGGAACATCGTTTCCATGCTGTGAAATTGCCCGTGTGCTAGACTTGTGCTGATTTCAGTGGGAAGGCTCACCATCACTCCACGTGGAACCCAGCCCAGGAAGAGCTTTGAAGGAGATACTAGAGATGATAGTATCAAAACCACAACTAAAATGGGACTAATGGGTAACGGTACAGCCAAGACTGGTCTTCTAATTCATTCACAATGTTATCAAAGTAAGGCTAGAGCTAGAGGAATCTCATCTTGGTGTTATTTTCTGCTGCACAGTTTTCTTCTAAGAAGAAAATAGAAAGGGAATAAAATGTGTCTTGTGAACAATTCAGTGCTAAGGGAAAAAGATACAAAAAATTGCTTCATTAAGGCTTTGAAGCTGACACCTCAGGCTATAAAAAGTCCATACAAAAACCACAACTCTTTATTTTGAAAGGAACAGTGTCTATATGCAGTGATGGAATATTCATCAAAAGTCCCTAAACAGCTCTATTTTCTCCAGCGCTGAACACCGTCTGTGTATATCTATACATGTGTCTGACTTCCACAGACAATGAGCATGTTATGCGTATCGACTTCCTCAGCCTATCTGGAAAATAGGCCCTAGTCATTGCTCAGACAGACTCTAAATCAGAAGTCCTTAGAAATAAATATACTAGCTTCCTGCTATAGGACACGACCACAGATCACCTGATGACAACAGGTCTTTCTAATTTGACTAGAGGACAGGCCCAAGATGTCCAGTCCAATGCTCATGTTATAGTAACTGGAAAGACTCCCACAGCTCTAGTGGCACTTAATCAGACCTTTAAAGAAACTGTTGAAGTAATCCGTTCCTTACCATAAAGGATGCCATTGATGAAGCTAGCAAAGAGCAGTCAGATAAAATTTAATAAGAAAAATGTAGACTGAACATCGGTAAAAATTTCCCACAGGTGTGATCTATTTGATCATGGAATAATTCCATCAAAGGCTTATTGTTTTGTCCTTTGAAAGATGTCTGAAAAAAAATATTACAAAGAAAAATTCTCCATTAGCAAGGCATCTTACCCTGTTTTGCTTAATCTTTGTACTGTTAGGATCAGTTTACTCAGGAGATGTTCACCTACTCAACTTGTCAAAAAAAACACAAAAAAGGTTTTCAACCCTCAGGTAAAAGTTACTAGCTTAGATGTTGTTTTATTAATTCAATAGTTATGATTTTATATTGACTCTTTAAAGCTATTTCAAAGGCCTGTGATGGAATATTGTAGCATTATCTTTACACCAGAGACACCGTGAACACAATTCCCTTCTAATTTACATAGCACAACCCCATGGACTTCAGACAGCTTGTACTGGGAACACAGGAGAGCAGACGTTAACCCAGCAGATGTTTGTCTCACCAGGCTCCATAAGTTTATCCACTTCTATACAGCCGCAGAACACGTGGTAGGAAGAGCATTCCCCTTGCCATGGGATGGATACGGCTGAGGAATTGCTGCAGATTGAGGCGGTATTAACTGGAGACACTTGTGTTAGGCCAGGGATCCAGATAGTATTTTAGTATGTGGCCGTGGCTATCCCAGCATTGCTGTAAATATATACAAAGTTTGTGTGTGATAGTTAATTTAACTAACATGTTTATTTACGGGCTCACTGGCTTTTTGTGTTTGGAAAAGATGACTCATCTGCTACCCGATCCCGCCAATGTTTATTCTGCCAGTGGGCTCACTCCTTACAGGAGTAACAAGAGTAATCCCACTGGTATCAGGCCTATTAACGAGCATATTTTTACAGGATCAGGTCACAAGCTAGCTGTAAATAAAAATAGCCACCTTCTTGCCCTCCACATTCACGGAGTTTCAGGGATGTTCAGGTCATCACAGTCTGTTACACTGCTTCAAAGCCACCACATCAGCTCAGTCCTGTTTTTCTAGGGATAACATTTTTAAAGCATCTAATTCCTATTTTTAAAGGGAACAAGACACAAAACCTTTCGAGGGATTTCGCTGCAGCTTAGCTGAGCACAAAAACACCTAAGCTCTTGCAGAATTTTCTGCCTTACACTCTGTGTGGTTCGGGTTCCCTATAAATTGCATGGAGGTACAAAAATGTCTAAGAAAGACAGTGGCTGGCCAGCTAAGCAGGGAGTTGCCCAAGATTAAGAGAAATAGCAAGAAAGCAATGGCATGTACAAAAAAAAATCAAGATTCACGGGGCAAAGAAAAGAGTGCACAGCAAGTACACAGTGCTGTAGTCTAATGGTTAGGGCACTTAGTGAGGGTGAATAAGAGCTCTCTTTTCTTACTGCTGTTCATCCCTCTCCCGTTCTGATTTCTTCCTCAGTGGTGCCCAGCTCTCTGCACATGCTGTGTAGGTCCATGCCTGTGTCTATATCAGTCAACTGAAGGGTGCCAGGGAACCCCTAGAGAAATTGTAATTCGATCATGGATGCTGTTAAATCATCAGAACAGTTCCTGGAAATTTTTTTTGGCTTGTGCCAACTCTCAGTCAGCCAAACAGCATCCAGGCGCAGTCTAGGAGCAGGACCACTCTCAGGAGGTAGTCTGCATGTGGCCACCCACTTCTGGAAGCTGAGAGACTTTTACGCAGGTCATTCAATGCCAGCTGGTCTCTATTACAGAAATGCTTCTGGGTATGTTTAATTTACTAGGATGACTGTAATCTCCACAGAAGTACTCTTATTTTGGGTTCTGCACAGGGGAGGTCTAAAAACTAGGCTTTGTGGTGCCTTACTTGTAGTTGCATTAATTTAGCTCTTAACTGCCTATCACATGAAAATCTCTGGAAGTTTGGTGCCCTTAAGGATCAAGCACCTAAGGACTGAAAAGATATTTAGCACTTGCAGATATAAATGCAAAGTCACAAGGATTGTTAGAAAGGGCTGATAAAGACTTAGCAAACGTCTCCCATCAATTTCAAATTCTAAACTCTTACTTGGCATCCACCTAGATATCTTTGAAAATCTCTCTTTGATTGCATAAAGGGTCTGATTTGGAATGGATTTTGGTATCTAAAGAGACACTGAAATCCACCCTGAGGACATTCCCAGAGCCCCCCAACTCTGGCACCGTGCAACCTCCAGTCTCTACCAGTTCGCAGTTTCATGGCCCAGCTAATGTCCCTGGGGAGGGCCTGTGAGTGGAGCCCCAGGAGGTCTGGCCACATGCTCCACGTGCGCCTAAGCCTGCTCCCTGCGCGGGAGTGCTGACTGTCTGAGCTCCACTGAGAAGCGGAAAAGGCACAGAGCTGCTAAACAAGTGGAAACTGCAAACGCAGGGAACTGGAGGGCAACTTTCAAAGGAGTACTGAGTGGGGAAGAAAGTGATACCGCCTCTATTTCTGTCTCTGATCTAGCTAAGTGGATGACCTGTCTTGGTTGCTTCGTTCCAGGAGTAGGTTTGAAAACAGGCTCCTCAGCTGAAGGAGGTACTTGTCTCTGACCTGCCAGTCAGCCAAGGTAGTCTCAGTGCTCTTTTTGCCTGCCCTGCTCTTCGTGTCACCCTGTGGTTTTTAATCACAGGTACATAGCAGCATTGCCCCAAATAAGCCAGCTTTGACTGTGTGCCCCTTGTGCACATACAGCTACGTTTTAATTTCTTTCCTTACATTGGGATACTACAATGCACAATATAATGGGATAATGTGCTAAATGAAATGCTAGGACTGTCTCTTCAGAGGGCTAGGCTGCCAAACATTACACCCACTGGATGTTAAATGAAGGAGATGACTAAGTGTTCACACAGCAGCTTTCTTTTGCTGAAGAGTTTGACAGACTGACGTAAATTGAAAGTCTGCTGTGGGCAGATTTCCTCCTACTATTTTTGATTTCATGCAAATAAGTATTGCAGGATGCCAAGAGATCTCTACCTGTGACTGACATATTTAGTGTTGACAGTCCACACTGCTTTCATATCTCAAAACACTGATTTACTAGTACATGTGGGGCAGTTGCAGACTGCAATATCTCATCCCAGATCTAGCTCTTATTTCCCTCCCTTATTTCCCTCTATTTGCAGCAGGCTCCATTCAGCAAAGCAGCATGGCTTGCTTTGATACATGCATGTCTGCAAAGTGTTGCAGGCTGCTGTGGAATTGCCAAAGAAATCACAACGGTGCAATATTTTCTGCTAACAAGCCTTCATCCTGTGTATTTCACTCTCTAGTTCCTGTAGATAAAAGCTTCCCATTAAAGGATTAGGGATAGCTTAGTCAAACATGCATTTCCCATTTTCTGACTGATCCAGGCAAGAAAGTATCTAGTACTCAAAGTATTTAAGTTAATTTAAATGAGTTCTGTGAATGAGGTTCAACAGGTGCAGCTCTGCTGATAGAGGAAGAAGGGCATTAACTTTCAGTGGTAGTGGGAAGGTAGTAAAAATCAGCTGCATATGGGCCACAAGGAGCCCAGTTACAGCTGAAATCAGGATGCATGTCTGCTGCCTGAGACTGCCTAAGAGTCTGAAGTACCAGGTGCACATACAGTTTCATCCAGTCAGTTTTTAGTTACATGGGGGTGCTACAAAAAGCAGTGGAAAGGGACTTCTTGGTAACTTCTTGGATATAAAGAGTTCTGCAGCCTGCAAACAGCATTATTCYGTGCCGGATCCAGGAAGGTAACAGCTCCTGTGGGATGGAGTCTGTCTTTGCCTGCCTTTGATATAGCTCACTTTTGGTTGAAGCAGCCTGTGAGGTTCCTTCTGCTTGTCCCTGCAGCCCAGAAACCTTTCTCCAGGTATTTTAGTGCACTCTCTGGCTGTCACAAAACGTGATGGTTTCATATCCTCTTTTCCCCCATAGCAACCAGGCATGAAAACAAAATCTCAAGCAGGAAAGGAGACTACCCAGTTAGCCTACTGATTAGAGTACACACTAGAGGATAATATTTCAAATTACACCACTACCTAATTCAGACTGGGAGCAAGTCCCAACATATTCAGACATGTGCTTTCCCTATCTGCCTTGTAGCTATTTTGCAATAGGCGTCTGTCCTTCCCCATCATGTTTCATAAACAAGGCTTAGGCTGTGTCTACCTGTCTAAAGGAACTTGCAATAGGGAACAAGTGATCTGCCCAAGTGGTGTAGAGTAGTTTACAACCCAACAGCTCAGACTAGTCCTCTGGAGACAACTGGCAGATCCATACTTCTGAGCACATAGTCTCAGTCTCTACCAGGCTTCCTGTGGGTGACCTAATACATAATCTTTTTTTTTCCCCCCACCCCTCCCAAAGTGTTTGAAATGCTGTGAGATAGCCTTTCATGGTGTGTTTTGCTACTACATGGTCAGTGTCTTGAGGAGGAGAGGGGAAAATGCAAGGCTTTCTGGGAGAGTGGTAAATAATGGGATCCAAACTTGGGGCATTCTGGTCCATACTGCCCACAGAAAACAGGCCTTTCAATGAACTATCCTTGGAGTGTTGGTCAAGTTTCATTTCAGTGGGAACTACTTTGTTTGTTTCAAAAGGAAAAAGTCAGGGTGTTTTGGGATGTTTGTAGTGTGGACAGTCAGAGGCTGAGGGCTGGTGGAAACTCCAGAATTACTTAGTAGCATATATATCTGTGTGAAGCTAACTGGAAAAGGACCTGTGGGTCAGGATCCCTAGCAGAAGGTGACATCCTGGGTACCTAAATCCTTACTCAGACTCTTATTCTGTAATTCACACAGGCTCTTGAGATACCTCATAGCCTCAGGAGTGGGGAAGCAGACTACCAAACCAGGCTGAACACCTCACTGTATATGTAGCTTCAGAAATAGCCTAGGCTTTAACCTCGTGGTTCTCACCCTCTCCCACTATGCCACATTCACATGTGTATGCTCACAAAACTATGCTTTTCCATAGGCTTTGCAGCTCCACTCAGAGCTTGGTCGGCTTCACCCAAACTCATCCAGCTGCGTGCTCACAACAGACCACTGTTAGTTCAGCTAACGGATATAGGATTTCAGTGATCAACGCTGAGTGGGAAAAAGAAAAGTGAAAACAATTAATGGCCAAACTACCTGCGCCTGGAGGCTGATTAGAATATCTTCTTTGTAGTTTTGTAATTCATAGGATAGTTCTTTCTCATATGTCCATGATGTTCAAACTAAAACAGTGACTCAGGGCTATGATCCTGGGGCCAAGGGCCTCAATAAGTGTTTGCCTTTCCAGTTCAGCTTCTGTTTTCATTCTTCCCCTGAGTATCTGACATCAAAGTGGGAAAGAGAAGTGGGTGGCCCATCCCAAGGCTGGTACTAATTATTGCAATTAGGGAACTTCTTAAGAATACACTCAACATTCAAACAGAGCATCCAGCATTTTGTAGCTTTACTAATGAATTGCAAGTATTAGTTAATTTAGCTTGAAATGTCTTTATCACAAATACTTTTATATCTGTTTTGTTCAGGAGTTTAGGAACTCCCAAGAGCTCACAAACAAAAAAGCCCCATTGGATCCATCATGCTCATTATTTCTTCCGATCCACCAATTTTAAGCTTCTTCACGAAAACAGAGCACCATTTTAAGCCAATTGAATGCACCACACCAGTGAGAAAACACAGATGTATGAGGCTACCACGCCTCCTTACATTTGTTTCTTCTGTGCAGGCTGTATCCTTCTTTATTGATATTCAAAGCATTGACAAGATTCAGCCCACCTTGTCTCAGCTGTGCCCGCTAGTTCATAAACTTCATTGTTTAGCATCTCTTCTAGTGCCTGCTGCTTATTTTCCATGCTTCTTGCATCCACATATAGACATTTCAGTGCATTAATATTCTTCATTTTTTCTTGCTGAGCTACTCCAGCTACAGTCTTATTTGTAGGCTGGCAACACATGCCACATTATTCAAGTTAGGTGAAAATTTCTCTTCTTTCTTTCACAGTGAGTTTTAAAGCTATCTAATAAACTTGCTTGGTTTTGAAACCAAGAATTTGGTAGTCTGTTTTGGCAGAGTGACTTTAACCACAAACTGCCCACATCAAAAAACAACAAGATAATTCTGTTCTTTCTCAGAAACTGGCACACTCCATTCTCTAAAGGGAGATTAATGAATATGTGAAAACACTTTCAGAACAGTTACTGTCTATAACAAGTCAATTTGAAATCATGATAGAGAAATTAAGAGAGATATTCTATCTCTCCATAAAGATTTATCAAGCTATGTTTCAAACATCATTCAGGGAGAAGCTTCCTGAGGCCCAAGAAGCAAAGAATTAATCTTTCTAGAGCTTTCTGTCCAAAGGGAGACAATAGGTCTGAATATGCATCGCTTGGACAGATTGTCACTCTTGCTGAATTTCTTTCTGAAATAAGGGAATCGTGAGCATCTTTCACTTTGCTTTCTATTTCTGAAGAAAGTTCTGTGCATAGCAACACTTAGAAATTTCCTACAAGAAGTCCTAAATATTAATTAAAACTCTTGAGACCCATCCTGCCAGTCTGAGACAACATCCAGGCGTTTGCCAAATTACATCATTACATTTTGCCATGTGCAAGTTCTCTAAGGTTCCTCCCGTCAGTTTCAGCCACGCAACAAAAATTATGGTCGTGCCCTGATCATTTCTCTGCAAAACTACTGCAGCCTCCTCTTCATTTTCATCATTTTCCTTTGCAACTTATTTCAAATGCCTCAGTAAATCATCTGCCTCAACAGCAGCACCTCAGAATTCTTCCATTTTCCTTTGGCCTTCTGCATTAAATTTAACTACTTGTGCTTCCCTTCAAGACTCCTCAGAACACTGCTCTGACCTACAGCACCAACCGCAGTATTTCCTACTCCTATTTCACTCAGCCAGTACATCATACCTCGATGACGCCTTTATCGTCTCCTCCATATTCCATAACATTCCTCAACAACGGAAATGCCTCTTTTATGCAATTCAGCAAGGAATGTACCCCTGTTTCTAAAAATCCTTTCTCAAAACACACCTTCTTCTGTAAATTGGTGTTCTTACAGCCCTCCCTGCACCAATATGACATTGTCCTTCAGGCAAGGCCAAGCAGTGCCAAAATTATACAATGATATCAAATCCTGGCCTCTGATGAGCTCCAGGCTTCTATCTACAATTCATTGTTTAAAAGCCCCTGGAGACAGCAGCATTCTTTATGCCTTGCATAGTGCCAGCCATACTTCAAGTGATCAACAACCACTAAAATTAAGAGTCTTGCAGTTATGTGCTATTATACTTCTTATTTTACAGATGGAATGACATTAGATTTTTCAAATCAGAGCCTCTTCCCAGGTACAAAAGATCCAGAGTGAAGATCAGGGCTTCCTGAGAATTCCTCCTGTTCTCCTTCTGAGAACAATCCTTAACTAATTATGATAGTTTCTTATTGACTGGCTGAAGCTAAGCCCAGGACACTTATGTCCTCCTGCCATAAAGCCTCTTCTCATAATTGGTCCTGTCTGTGTTCTTCCCATGTTTAGAGAAGTTCTAGAAGACAAGTGCCACTGCAGACACATCCTTCCAAGGAGGGGCTGAGGATCTTGGTGGGCTATTGAAATCCTGTCAAGCAAGAAACTTTGCAGATCTAGTGTCAACCAAGAATGCTTGCTGCCATCAGAAATGGTTTTCCAGCCATACAAAATGTGAGTAATGGGAGCTTAGGTTTGTGATTGTATGTGTGCAGCTGGTGATATATAGATATTTGTGGGAGGAAGAAGAGTTATAGGACTATGTTTCTTAGGCACCATGTACAAGTGTGTGAAGAGAGACCATAAAAAAAGAGGGGTGTGTTGTATATTTTTGCTAATGGAGTGTTTTCTGGCAATTTTGCAAAGGTTTGGTAAGAAGGTATTGCAACTATATCTCAGGCTTCAGCCTGGTAACTGGAAATTCAGCCCCGCCATAGAAGCAGTGTTACAGGATAAAATACAATGTTAATGGATGCTCTAAAAACTGTATGAAAAGGCCCCTCTACCATTTGAGCTATAACATAGACTTGAGGGCCAAACCACACGAACTATTCCCTTGCTAGTGAAGCAGTTCATTGTAGCTGGGGACATAATTTGAAGGCACAAATACTCAGTGCACCTTGCTTCAGTGGGCCTCTTTACACAGTACCACCTCTCTCTTTATACTTTGGCCTTTGTTGCTGTTGCCGAGGGGCTACTTGCTTGGTTCTCATTATGTACTGTTTTGTCTTTTCCCTCTTCTGGATGCAACTATTTGATTTGCACTCAGAACTTGCATCTTCCAACAAGTATAAATTATGCACATTCTCCGTGTCATTTTTCAGTTTTTATGTTTGCTTCTCTCTTCAGTGTAGCTTCTATGGATGCAAAAAAGGCTTGCATATGAGAGAGCACCTTCTGGACACAAAGTAGGCTCCTTTCAGGCACGTCTTATGCTGCTGCAGCCCTCCTGCCTCAAGCTGAGCCTGATGTTGCTATCAAAGGTGAAAGACCTGAGTTCAGGTCTTTCATGGAAGTGCTTTAACCACTAATGGCGTGGGTGTTACATCTCCTTGTGTTGTTTCTTGTGCCAGACATAGAAAATGACTACTAGTTCAAGGTCCCAAGAGCGACAGGTGAAGAAATGATCAGTATGGGAGTCTAGCTAGCACTTAGATGCAATCACAGCAGCTCAGTAACACTAAGCCTTAGTAAGTCTGTGATTGCCTGTAACCAAAACCTGGGCACTTCATTACAGTAATACAGACATTTATAGGGTGATATGGAATTTGAACATGGGATTTGTAACAAATATTAGTGTCACCTTAGTTTTTAGATACAGCACTCAAGGTGGCAATACAGCTCTTTGAGAACTTAGATTCCAAGTTCCTAACGTTTTGAGTGGCTTGACATTCAGTTATATTAACCAAATGCAGAAATGAACAATGGCAACAGCATTTGCAAAGTAAGTAATTGCACATGCAAATGAACAGAATTAGCCATATTTTATTACTTTCTATGTAATGTACAGATGCAACACATCACAGTTAAAATATTTAACAAATCGGTCCCTTTACATTTTTTCCAGTGCAATGTAAATCAATGAAGCAACTTTCTGGCATGGAACAAAGAGACAGACACTTCTCTGCAGCTATTAAAAAAGACTTTTGCTTGAAGGATTTCATATTTATAGAGTAAGCTGAAGATCAGAACATCCTCTGTATTCAAGGAACTCCTCATATCACATATCTTTATAAACCACATATATGCTCTCTAAGCTGTGCCCTTCTGGAAAGTTAGACCTGTAAGAGGCAAAATCCAGAACTGAATACTCTCTGCTTAAAATGTTCTGGTAGCAAGCTCCACCACATTAAAATAGAACTCAGATAACTGGAGCATCTCTGATGCTCTCAGATGCTGTGATGCTACATAAGCAGAGGTCATATCTAAAATATACAAGATCCAGCTTGCAAAGACCACTTTGTGCACTTTCTTTTTTTCTCTGAAACAATCTTTATAGCAATTACTTGGAAATTAATACTAAGTTCTACCAAGTTTGCTATCAGCTTCAGTGGAACCAGACTTTCACCCACTTTATATGAGCTTGCAGGGTTTCTTTTCTGTTTTCCTATTTCTGGCATGTTCCTGTCCAGAGAGTAGCTGCAGTCTATCATCCAGTAGTAGATATTGAATGTATGTTAAAAAAAAAAAAAAAAGTCTGCCAAGTCTTACAGCCTTAAACCTTTGGTGCAGTACAAGGTTTACAACATGATTTAAAATTTGCATGAGAGGAACTAAGGAAGATGGTCTGACTCTATATAGAAAATGCGTTTGGGACAGACTGAGATTGATGACTTTGTGACAATGACAGTAAAGTTAATAGCTGATATAGGCAGACAACAGACTCCATTTTAAATTTAAAATTGAAGTGTGTACTGCTGACAGCATCTTACTGACAATACGTTGCTAGACCTAATTTCTACCTGGTAATGACTATGAAAAACTGAGCAGGTAATGATGTGCATTGCAAAACACTTGGAAAATGGAATTATCTGCTTTGCATTTATATTTTTTTTCTTGTTTTAAAAACAGCTATTTAATGATTAATAAAAGTGGCTATCCTTGAACATTCCTGATGGCTAAAGATTAGTCACTCCTTTGGGAACATCTTTGTCGCCTCTATTTTCTCTCCTCTTAGGAGAGAGAACTGGTGTAAATTGTGCTAGAAATGGAGTGGGAAGGCTTATGCTGTTAACATATAAGACCCCAACAAAAACCCTAGAGGTGATGCATCACTATTCTCTTGGGCAGTTGTACTACATTCTGGTCTGAACAGTGCAGATAGTTACTGCCTTGCTATATTGAACCCAAACTTCAAATAAAAATAGTCTTGGATCAAGAAATGGAGATCTGCATGCACCGAAAGGTGACAGGTTTTTACATATTAATCTAAAAACCTGACAAACAAAAATAAGTGAAACAAAGGGAAAGCAAAGCCTTTGTTCACTGCACCCATGCAATGGCTTCAGCCCTGTGGATAGCAGCTCTGGGCTCTCTCTTCACTCCTGTCATTATCTCCTCCTGTTTACTTACCCTATTCCCTGGGACAAAGACACCCATCAGTTCTGCAAATCTCCACCTATATAAATAGACATTTTTATGGCATACCAGTATAGGGCTGATCAACAGAGACTTTCCTTTACCATGGATCAGCGCACGGTCTTTTAAAAAAATACCCAGACCATAATACAGGGGGGTCCTTTAATTTTACACACATGGAACAAATCAACTTCAAGATTAAATACTTGTACTGCAAACCAGAATATAGCCAGTGCAGCATTAGATTATGCTACCACGCTGGGCTCTGTCATGATTACAACCCTTTTTCCATAGGCACTGTACTAACATGCAGCAAAACTGTAGTACATCCCAGTCTGTTCCATAACTGTATTTCAGAGTATCAGCAGGCTGAAGTTTCCACCTGTTTTCCTTACTCCTGTCTGTGACGCTAGTTTGCACAACTGAAGGATTTACTACTGTCTGTGCTTTCTTTCTGGTTCATCAGGAAAACTAACGGAATTGTTTGAGTCTAGTTCAAAGGCTCAAATCTAAAAGCCATATACTCTTAGCATGAATTTATTCCGTCTCCATTCTGGCTTGGTAAAGCTAATTTAAATTATAGTAGTCTCTGCAGCTTCAAGGAGCTATAAAATAAATAAATCTAATTGTATTTGGCTTAACTACCTTGAATCTGCTTATTACTTTCAAAATAGTACAGTGGGGCTCTTAGTTTTTATAAAATCTAAGCTGATTATGATGAGAATCTGGGACTTTGGCAACAGTAATTAAATACAAGCAAAAAGCCATTTTCTTCTCTGTGAGGAAAGTGCAAAGCCTATGTTCTATTTTCATCTTACTTCTGTTTTCTGTGACTGCTGGAGGGCATTTTAGATGTGGTTGCTCAGACAGACTATTCAAAACCTTAAAAAAGAAAAGTTCTCCTTTCCTAGAGAGTAATTACAACCTCCCACACTGAACACAAATACATGTAACATGCAAATGCTATAAAAGTAGCCTGTGGTTTACATAACAATTTATATGACAATGACTACTTTATATTTGAGGCAAAATCTGATCATGTTTTACATACACTTAGCTCACCCCTCTATCTCTGTGTCGGAACAAACGTGCTCTCTCAGTGCAACCTGTGAAAAGCGCTCCCACTGCCAGGCATGCAAGTTCTACAGCTGCTTTTAATATTAATTGGGGGGAGGGTGGATAAATAGCCTCATATTTCATATTAGTAAATGGCTTCATAAGTTCTGCTGAGTCAACTGACAGTAATCAGACAGCAGCTACTACTTCAACTTTGCAGCAATCTCACAGAGCAGTTCTTCACTGGGACATGAACCAAAACAGAGGGTGGGAATGTGGGGGTGGGGAGCGGGGGAGAAACAAGGTATTGTTTCATTTCCTTTTCTGCTCAGCCTCCTCTTTAATAGAAATTCCAAGAAAGCACCTTACCTGAAGAGGAATTTCAGCAACAAATCATCATAAAGAAGCTGTGAAAACCTGTTTAATGCTTGCGGGTGGTGTCTAGTCCAGGTCTCGTAGGAGCTCATCATCTGACAAATAGTCATCTGATAAAAAGATGTTTTATGACTGTAAAATCTAAAGGTGGAAAAAAAAGTAAAGGTCAGTTTAGTCCATCCTTTGCTCTACCAATGCAAGATGGGTTTTTTTTCTGCATTTTCCCAATGCATTTTCTAGTATTTTTATGCTGTTTAGTTCTAAAATTTCCAAGTAACCCAAGAGACATCTTTTAAACTCCTAGAGAAATTAATATTTCATACCTTAGCATTACAAGGTTTTGCCCTCCCCATTGGTGTTCAGTCAAATAAATGAAGACCTTGCTTACCTTCTTTCATTATTCTGTACTATAACCACCCCAAATCATTCTAATTAATTATCTMCCCTTTGCATTTACCCAACAATTTCTAGATTTGAGCTGCATCTTTGCTTTTCCAAGTTATTCTAATGCTTAATCATACAGTAGTACATTGGTATCTTCTCTTTTATTGCATTAGTAACATGATGATGCCAAAATGAATGCAATATTTCGTGCAGAATTACTGCAAGGTCTCACACGTATATTCCCTGCTCTGCAATATTTGACTGTGCACCCTTAAACTGTAATGGCTTTTTCCCCCACACTGCATCTCAATTCTCTGTCTAAAGCAGATTTAAAATGTGTTTTCCCAAATCTTCTTTCCCCGCCTCTATTTTAGGGCCAATTTATGTTCACATTAAGTTTTGATTGTTGCTGTTCTATTTCTCTCTGTTTTYGTCTGTTTGAAAGTCTTCCCACTTCGCAAGTGTATTCTGGTAAGAGGCTATTTCCATGATCTTCCCCATTCTCCATGACTGTAAATACCTGCTAAAACCTCTCTATGATTATAAAAACAACTGCATTGCTAGTCACTGCTACTCAGACAACTTTCAGCTCACACAACTTTCTTCCTATTTAGACAAATGCGAATTTATTTTTCAAGTAAGATTTCATGAGAAAGCATATGTAGATCCAGGGAAGGATTTTATCATTAATATGCATGTAATACATTCATTTCAGCCACTCATTTTGAACCCCATTCCAGACCATGACTCTACAGCATTGCAGTTAGTAGCAGTTATCTGAGAAGGGGACGCAAGAGCACAATGGGTACACTCCGAAGAGAGCCTAGTGCATCAGGCCCCTGACAGGATTTGGGCAGAAAAGCAGAGTTTATACAACCTAAGCAGTGATGATCAGATATTATCAGCTGCTGGGGGTATGTGCAGAAACAGAACTTTAAACAATTAGGTAACTTCTAAGTTGAACTCAAAGGCATATAATGAGTTGAGATGATCCCCGAGTTAAGTGCACATGAGAAACGTGCCTCTGCTTATCTGCCTCAAATATGTCTACGTACTTTACTGGACCTACTCCAGTGACAAATGCAATCAAACATGTATTCTGCTTCTGACTACACTGACATCAATACTTTTAGCATTGTTATTGTTGTTTAGTATTGCTATTGCTTTTTAGTGTTTTAAAAGATGCCAGAATGTGTCCCTTATGCAATGTAAGAAAAATCCTTAAAATCCTTACACAGAAGTTAGACTTCACAAGATGAAAGTTTCAATACACATTTAACTCTTACATTCCAGTTACCCATTACATTTGCTAAATAAAAACTGTCATTGGTACACATTTTTTTGCCATTTTCATTAATAACCTGCAATACAAATAATCTATTCAGTTTGCTATTTTTATATATAAAAATAGAATGATCTTCCAAACAGCAAAAAACCCTCTGCTTTTAAAGACACAGATGCTCTACCCTATCAGTCTTCATTGCTAGTAAATAAGGTGAGGTAAGTATTCAGTTTCTTCCTCAAATGCTTCTTTGTGCACTGGTTTATTAGTAAATTCCTTTATTATTCCCATTTCCTTTGTTAGCACGAAGTAAACTAATCTATCCTCTGTAAACCTCAGTTGACTCACAGTGTCCTTGGTTGTCGCTGCATCTCCTTTTTTTTCCTTTGACAAAAGACTTTTTCTTAACTTCAGATCTACATCTGGAGCTTACCATTTTCTACAGCAGTTGTCAATCATCCTTCAGCTGTAGAATCTGTTTGGCTTGTGCAGCCACCTTGCACACCGATGAAGTCTTGCTTACTAGGAGACCAGAATCCTTGTCCTGCACCATCTATATCCATTATTTACAGGGACGAATTCAAGTAGCACTTGTGTATAGATTCCAATTTCACTATTAGTAAGAAATACTACAATCAGGACAAGGGTTTTTCTATATGTCAGCAAAACTAGTCATGGTTTATTAGAGCACTCTGGATGTGGCCTTGCTGCCTCTATGGAAGACAACAAAAGGAAAAGTAAGCTCTTTGCATCTTTTCTGAACATGTCATAAATCTGTTCAGCTCTCTGTCTTTTTATATAAAAAAGATCTTGTACCTCTGCAAACTGCCGAATAGGCATCTTCTGTGTTGTCACATTGAGTTCAATTAGCTTACTGAACATTCAATATTTGTAATATTGTTTATGAAAATGGTAGATTAGCAGTTACATTTGGAGGTATGTATTAATTTGAGGTAATCCCATAAACATGCTACAAAATATTCAGCATCACAGCTCCACTACCAGGTTCTCTCTGGGCAAAATCAGAGTCCTAACAATTCCACCAAACCCCTCAAATATTCTTGTATTTCAGCAACGGAACCATCCTAGGTTTGGTATCTGCTCCCAGTACTGTCTGTTTATCCAGCTTTTGTCTAATCTGAGATACAGAAATAGTCAATGATAGAGAAACAAAACACTAAAATGACTGTGTTGGTATTGCTTTGCCGGTATTTCTAAATACTTATATTTGGTGTCATTTCATTAACTAGCAATAAAATATTAAATTTCAACACATGCTGATGCCCAGCAATTCCTTAAAAAGCATTCTACAGTTGAGGAATAGCTACTCATTTTAAAATTGCCATCTTCTTGACCAAAACCTATCTTTATTCATGGACGTGGTAGTAGGTGAATTATGTACACTCCCCTTACTTTCATCTGTGTAAGTCAAAGTGTATGGTTTTGGTCCAACACCTTGCAAAGACCCTGTTTTGACAGTATTTACTGTGATAATTTACAATTCTGTCAATTTCCACCCTTTGCAATTTAGTTAGTGTGCTATCTATTCCGGCAGTGGTTTAAAGTGTTATTTTTTTCCCTCTCTCCCAGATGAAAAATTGTAGTATGAACCTTGGCTACTGCCAGCAGATGCACAGAGTAAGCTGAATATTGCATCAGCTTGACATCTACTTGCAATACTTGCACTTATTCACATTTTAGGTTATTTTTACACTGTTTATAAATAATAAAAATAAGCAAAGAAACTTAAAGAAATTTAGTGAAAACACAGAGATATTATATAGACAGTGGATAAACATCTACTCTAATCTCCATTTTCTGTAATCATTTTCATTGTTCCAAACTACAACAAAATGCTAAGTATTGAGAATTTTATACTCACACTTAAAATGTTGGTACCATTTCAAAATCCACTTCAAATATTTCTTCTAAGTTGGACGTGTGCTTATAATTCCATTGACTAGAAAGCTGCCACTACATGTTACAAATATAAAGATGTGCCTCCATCTTCAACAAAGAAAAATCTCTATGGGCACCCATCATCTCCTTTTCAAAAGCTTTCTTCAAAGTTTTAATTTGTTTTGTCCTTACATAAATTATATAATAGCAACGTCTCTCACTGCTGCAGAAACATTATTCCTTGATCAATGGCTCTGCTGTAATGGCCAGCCTAAATGGGAACTCAGCAGATCCACTGCTAGCTTGGCCACTGAATGCTGAATGAGTTATCAACGCTTCCATTTGCAAAATGGGAGTAAAGACTGTTGGGCATCCATTAATCTGTTAAAGTCTTCAAAAGGAGAAAAAAGAGAAAAATTGGACCTAACCTTCCCCCACCAAAATCAGATATTGTTAAACAGGTGTGACTACTACATGCCAGTGATTTTTACCTCAAGGAGTGGGCAAATGGGTTGAAATCATTAAAAAAAAACAAAATCCAAAACTTAAAGAACAACAAACCAGTATGTCACCTGTAAAAAAAAAAACATGCATCTCTAATCCACCAGAATTCAAATTCAGAATTCAAATTCCTGCAGAGCATTAATGATAACTTCTTGACACAGATGGTGGAGGAGCCAACAAGGAGAGGTGTGCTGCTGGACCTYGTASWAACAAACAAAGAAGGACTGGTGGAAGATGTGAAGGTTGGGGGCAGCCTTGGCTGCAGTGACCATGAGATGGTGGAGTTCAGGATCCTGCGAGGAGGCAGCAGGGCAATAAGTAGGATTGCAACCCTGGACTTCAGGAGAGCAAACTTTGG
>NW_020447475.1:123703-143252 GCF_003343035.1 Apteryx rowi | reverse complement strand
AAGAGTATTAAAATACTGTAGTGTATAAAGGACATCTGTAAGATACCATTTAGTTGGATTCTTCAGAAGGTTTGAGCAAGTCTTTCAAACAAAACTATTAAGGAGTCTAATTGGGCACAGGATGGGAATTAAAGGTAATACATAAGAAGCAAGTCACAAGGATCATCAGTTTTCAACTTGACAAATATTAACAGTCAAGTGCCCTAAAGATTCGTACTGAAACAATATTATTTTAAATATTCATTCATCTGGAAGAAAGAGATGCACAGTCTAGTGGCAGCATCTGTGGATAACAGAAATTATTAGAATATTTTCAGGGCTAATAAAAATTGTGAGGAATACCTAAGGGAGTTAAAATTAGCCAAATAAGCAAAACAAAGAAAGATAAGTTTCATGACTTAGCACAAGATAACAAACTACTCATATACACTGAAGTTTTTTAGCACTGGCAGTCATAGTAAAATGATCAATGCAAAGTACTACTCAGTACACTCTGGTAAAAGAGAACAAAGCATTTCAGCCCTACCTAATGGTACAGAAGTATGAGGCCCGACAATACTTGGAGCAATACTCAAGAAAATGATAACACATAGTTACAGAAGAAGTTAAGGCTGATGAGTTCTAAAGTCTTCACTTAAAAGGACTCAATTTTATTCATGATGATAGGGGTAATTCTACATGGCTTCTTGTATTTTGCTTCAATCTGTCTAATACGACACATACATAGTGATAGGATATGGGATAAGATGACCTAGTATGGAATAGGAGTCCATAGGTTCCCACAATGGGCCCATATTGAATCATAATCTCTGATCACTTATTTCAGTCCTGCAGCTTACTGGAGCAGCTTCTCTGTATTGTAACTTCGCCCACATATAGAAGCAGTCTGCACTGCAGAATGGCATGCAAACATTTTTTGTGTGTTAAGTGTATTACACAAAATCTAGAAAGACTCCATTTACAAAAAAAACAATTTATATAGCAATTCAAATTATTATTGTAAGTTACAAAACTTGTTATATTCAGCCTAATTGAATCAGATACAAACTGYAGGATGAATCTTTTACAAAAAAAAGCGAACACTATTTAAATTATCAGAGAAAAAACATTTTAATATTGAAAACTTTTCAAATATTACTGCAACATGGTTGTGGGAAAACATGCTACTTCTTAGAAAAAAATCAAGTATATCTGAAAAAAATCAGTATCTCTTCTAATTATGAAGTGTGATTTTAAGTTGTTTCCTTGTTCAGTTCCGCATTGCCAACATGGCATTTATGTCCCAAATGAGATTCCGTAACTGATCCATGATCTGCTTCAGCTGCTGATTCTTCTGTTTCAGTTTCTGTGGGAAGAGTGCATTAGAAGTTTTTTTGTGATCAATTTAGATAATATAATCAGAAATTCAATAAAAGTTAGTGTTATGAAATGGTACATGGATCTTTCAGCTGTGAGCAGTATCGGTGGGATAATGTATTCACTTTTAAACATATTGGTAAAATACAAGAAAGACTCAAAAGTTAAGGACCACTGTTAGAGGGAAATGCTGTTCTTTCCACAGCAGTCTTTTAATCAAAACACTTGATTCCTTCAAAAACCGGAGGCTTATCTCTCTCTTAGCAAAGTCCAAAAGACACACATTTTTGTGGGAAGAAGGGATTGATAATTCATACCAAAAGAGCTCAAGAAACAGGTAAATTTATGTGGTTATATGTTGTATGAATTGGATGCTCAGAAAAGTGACAGATTAACAGTAGAAGTCTGAACAAAGCATGATGTACAGATAGAGTCAGTCAAGCTTTTCCAACCCTTCTGCCTATGTGGGTCAACCCTGATGTGCTACTGAAGCTCTGTCTTAAACAGATATTCCTCAGCATGCTAAATTCTTTAAAATTGCATATTTGCTTTTGCGATCTGCTTTGGGAACTGCAGGAGCACCTGAAAAAACAGAAGAGCAGCAGACTTGCTTCTGTTTGGGTCCTTGACCAGAACCCGAAAATCAAGTCACTATGGATGAAAGATCAGTGCATTAAGCCACTGCACAATCTCCCCAGCCTCTCACATTTCACAATAATACACGTACTTGTTGTCCGATTTATTCATTTTCCTGCTCAAATCAAAGCCATCAAGAACTAAATTACTGTATATTGTTAACAACAAGCCTGTCCTTCATTTCATTCAGATTTCATAAGGTATCCCTTCTTACATTAGAGATCAAACTACTTATTCATAAAGGCAATCTGGAGGGAAGACTTATTACCATCAAAAGAGGACAAACTATTACAAATGTTTCAGGCAGACATAACTTTGTTCTTTGCACTATGCAAATGGCAATACATTAAAAGGATAATTCAGATCAGTAGCACGACCAAAATAATTGGAATAGTGTTAAAAAGGAGCAATATGCCTTAATATTCTGAAAACCAGTCTCCTGAATTTGGATGTGGGTAACACAGTGATCTTCCTGAACTGCCCAGCTCGTCAGCTGGGAAAGAAGTCAAGAAAAAAAAAGGAAGCCTATACACTTCAGACCTGTAAAAATGGCCTTAAGCAATATAACAATTAGGCTTACATTATATGGGGAACATTCCACTCTGAGAAAGGGAAATATCCCTGAAGACAGACTTTGGTGGACACATTTCTGGAATTTCACAATTTCTGAAAACAGACCACAATTCCAAAGTCTCCTGAGAAACATGCAAGACACATGTAGGACAGCTCACATGCACTAACTCAGAAGTTCTAATCAAGCATTATGACAGACTAAAAATTATTTTAAATATAACTATGCGCATATTATCTAAATCTCTTTTATTCCCATTCGCTAATCCAAGATGGCACTATATACAGCAGAGATCCAACTCCTAAACAGAAGAGCTACAGCTGAGAAGCATGTAGTTACCATGGCATCCAAACAGCAGAACTGTAAGATTCTCCCTACAGAAGATAACAGCATAAGATCTTGATGTTTGAGAAGGTGCAAGAGGGATGAGAAAAACAAGCACATTCATACCTGTGGCATTTTTAAACATACTTCTGTTTGCCATACTCAACATTCAATCTCAGAGAAATCAATGAATGCTACATTAAAACTACTTTAATGCAAGCTGTCACTCACTGATATTAAGGGCATGTCATTTATTTTTCAAAGCCCTTCATCAATAGAAATGAAGGTTGAACAGTCAGTGATGGTTTTCAAGTCACAAATAGAAAGAACTATTAACCTCCGATACTGCAGATTTTGTTCTCTCTCCATCCATTTCTAACTGTACTATTATGTACTCTTATGCAGCTATGCTTATGTGAACTTAAACTACTTTACACAGGATATACCCCAAAAATTAATGCTATAAGACAACAATTTTAATTTTTTGTGCAAATGTTATGAAACTGTAAGTTATCTGATCTTTAACTGATGCTAGGCAAGAGAACCTTCAAATTGGATTCACTTGTTTTCAGTGTCTGTAAAGACAACAAGCAAACCTATATAATTTTAGATCCTTTTCTTTGGAGTTTTATTTTCTTAGCTCTTCTACTTTTTTCAGAGATGAAAAGCATCTCTGGATGGAAAGCACAATCTCTGGACTGCTATGGTGAAAAATAATATAACAGGGGAACAAAACTCCACTACAGAGAGCATGGTCTCCTAATTGAAATGCATATAGTGATTTGGTTACCRATCTCTGACAGGCAGTGGTCCACACCACAAACTGCTACATAATTAATATGTTCTGCACCACTGGCAATGCTGGCCTCTGCTTAAGACTTTGCTGAGCCAGTAAGAACATCTCATCTTAATTCTAACCTTGGAAAGAAAGGTGAAATAGTCTTCTTGGGAAATGGGTGAGATTTGTAAACAGTTTCTGCAGCAGCGACAAATTTTTGCCCGAACAGATTGCTTGCAAGTGGTCTCCCACTCTTTCCTTCTGCTGAAATGGCTTAGCTGAACTCTGGGCTGCTTGTCGGCATTAACAGTTGTATGAAACAAGGAAAGGCTCTTCATCATACATACATGGCACAGCTTCTACCTTTTTCTGTTTTAAGATGACACAGGAAAATTAGCTTACATGAGGCACAGTTTTACAATCAGTTTAAGTCATCTAGACCTTACATCAGACAGGCATGTTTCTGCTATTCCCCCCTTCTGTTAAAAAGACGATCTAGCTGAAAACCCATCCTAAGAGTTCTTTTTTGGTGATGTTAATTTTCAGTGTGATTAACTCTCCACTCTGACTGACACTGCAAGTATTAGTGTCAGCATGAGGGAGCTGGCAAGGACTAGCTCTTTCAGTAACCACATAGACCTTAAGGTAGGACAATTATGTAAACACATATATATGTGCACAGAAACCAGAAAGTGAAAGAAAAAGAAGAGAAAACCATACCATACTTCCAAAAAATATCCATCTTTCAGGGAACATCCAATAAAGAACTTTACATACTTCATACAGATTTGGGTTCAGCAGGGCACAGTAAGTTAAATTTTGACTGAAATCAGTGTTTGACTTAAACGCATTTTTGGTTCACTTTCATTTCACTTGAAAGCAGTGCTACCTACACCAATCCACGAGCTTCTACCAGAGCTGCCTCTGAAGAACTTTCCTTCGCATACTGTTCCTTTCCCTCTCCTGATATTAAGCCCAATTATCTTCTGCATTTTAAATCCTAAACATCACTATTAGTCATTATTCTGCACTCAGTCCATTTGTTAAAGGTTCCTCCTTCAAACAAAGATATTAGCATAAATACTGTGGAAAAATAAGATTATACTCTGACTGACACCTGTAAAAACATCAAAAGTATGTACCTATGTTTTATATGCACCTCTTCTGTTTAAGCAAAAAAGTGTCTCCATCTTGAAAATCTTATATAAAAGACCATTCTCCTGAATACTGGGCCTCCTATCAGTTCCTACCTGTTGTGTTCATGACCTGCAACTGTAGAGGCCAGAAATCCATCTAAGCTTATTAAATAAATTATTAAGTACTAGTAGTACTGGTACTTTTACTTGCATAAATTTCAGCAGAATTAAAACTACTACATTTACCTTGTTGATTACCACTCTAGTGTGGAGAGAATTTCCATCCTCTTAATATGCATTTTATTACTTCTGACCACTAAATTACACCATAAAAATGTTGTAAAAAAGTGTACACTCTAAAAAGTGATTGTTGAAAGTTCTAAAAAGGTGCTAATGACCTCTGTTTTTCCATGTAAGTCAAAAAAAAATTATTTCCCCACAGAAAAAGTATTTATGATAGGTGACAAATAGTGCAGCCTGCCCTGGCAATTTACACTGTTCTTTTTTTTTTTTTTTTTTAAAGTGAATCCTTCATAATAAAATATCTGAAGTCAGGAGGTGGGAAAACCTTCTCCTGTTTTTTTTCTTCAGTTTTACAGTCAAAAGGTTTACAATATTATGTGTGCAGAGCAGAAAAAAGAAATGATGAAAAAAAGCCCTAACACTTTGCTCACACTCTCTTGAAGTTGCTGGATGATGTTTTAAAGTATGGCTACTCAACTTACACCGAGGTCCACTTTCCATCATAATAAATTTACATATCCAGGTATTTGTATAAATGTACAAAAAGTATTCACCGCTAATACACCAACTGCTGTGCAGTTAAACATAATGCATTCATTGTTCATTAACTGCAGCTTTTTCTGATGTCATTCACAGGCATAACAGTTCTATCCTTACTGCAAAAGAGAATTTGGGCTTTCTGTCTCCTTCCTGGCCTCACAGCTGAAAGGAAAACTGCTCCTTGTGCATACATAGTGTGCACAAGGCACCAGTGACAGCCGGTGCTCCACTGCATGTTCAACACTTCTCACATATTGAACCAGACAGCAACTACATATATCCTCTGCACTGTCACTCAGAGGTGGATGTTTTATTAAAATAAGTGTCATTAAAATAGGTGGATGTTTCCTTCATACTAATTACTGTAATACTACTACATTCAGTTAACACAATTAATACTGTTATAGTCACTTAATTCAATTAGTTAATATTATTATATTCAGTGATGAGGTCTGAGGCCTTATTTAGTGAGTATTGTTTCAACTGTGTAGCTTGCAATGGAATTATGCATTCAGCAGGGTGCTTCTCCAGCACACTCTTCACTGTTCCACCCCCTTTCTTAATACAAAAGAATTATTTCAGTAACACCATTTCACATAGATGTATGGTTCTTATTTATAGATGGCAAACTAAGTCAGAGGAAGACCAGGGATAAAACTGGAAGGCCTACTAACTTTGTCCAGAGACACCTAAAGTTCAGTTACATCACTATACTTGGCATTTTACAGCTTTCTGTATATTCAAAGGACGGCTATCACCAACTGTAAGGGGAAGAACTAGGCAATTTAGCACCACAGAGATTTTGAGAGAGAGACAAGAATAAAAATCCAGTTCTCAAGAGCAGCCTTCAGTTACATTACTCACATCAAATCTCTCCTTCTCTTTACCAAATTCCCTGCTTATTCAATACTCACATCCAAGTTATACAAAACGCAAACCAGTGTTCCTATAACCCTGTTTATTACAATCCTGATTCAATGTAAACAGTGCCTAGTCTGTAACAAAAGTAGCATAGCCCAAGGACTCTTCCAGAAAAGAAGAAGAAAAAAAAGAAGAGAAACCAAATTTGATAATGTGATAAAGATTGCATAATACGCATTCATAGGAGGACACAGGGGACAACTGGGATTGCAGGGACAGCTTTAAGCTTAGCATTTCCTAACTTTTCTCAACTCTGTGACCATAATATTGTTTTAATATAGGAAGCTTTGTTTCATTTTTCATAAAATGTTTTACATGAAATTGCAAATGAAAAATTTTATTATATGGAACATAATGCATCTGAGAATGCTGAGGGAACTGGCTGATGTCATCACAAGACCACTCTCTGTCACTTGCAAATGGTCATGGAGATCTGGAGAGGTTCCTGATGAAAAAGCAAACATCTTGCTTATCCTCAAGAAAGGCAAGAAGGATCCAGGAAACTAAGGARACAACAGGTTGGTCAGCCTAACCTCTGATGGCAGGAAGATTATGGAACAAATTCTTCTGGAGGTCATGTCCAGACACATGAAAGACAAGGTGATTGGGATCAACCAAGTAGATTTACCAAAGGTAAATTGTTTCTGACCAACCTGATTGACTCTTATAATGAAACGATTGGCTGTGTGGATGAGGGGAGAGCAAGCAATTTTGTTTACTTTGATGTCAGCAAGGCTTTTGGCACAGTTTCTCGTAGTATCCTTGTAGTCAAATTGGAGAGAGATGGTTTGGATAGGTGGACTATAAGGTTACTGTAAAACTGGCTAGAGAACTGGACTACAAGTGTTGCAAGCATCAGTATCAAGTTCAACTGGCAGCTGGTGACTAGTGGTGTTCCTCAGGGTTCATACTAGAGCCAATGTTCCTAATCTCCTCGCTAAAGGCCTGGACAATGGGACAAAATGCACCTTAGCAAGTTTGTGAACAACATCAAATTGGGGGAAACAGTCAGTATACTCAGTAGCATGATTTCCAATTCAGAGGGACCTCCACAGGCTGGAAAAGCAGGCTGATGCATATCTTAGGAAGTTCAAAAAAAGCCAATGGCAAAATCCTGCATCTGCGACAGAATAAACTCATGCAACAGTACAGGCTGAGGGATGACTAACTGGAAAGCAGCTTTGCAGAGAATCACAGAATCGCTGAGGTTGGAAGGGACCTCTGGAGATCATCTAGTCCAACCCCCCTGCTCAAGCAGGGTCACCTAGAGCACATTGCACAGGATTGCATCCAGGCGCGTTTTGAATATCTCCAGAGAAGGAGACTCCACAACCTCTCTGCGCAACCTGTTCCAGTGCTCTGTCACCCTCACAGTGAARAAGTTTTTCCTCATGTTCAGATGGAAGTGTCTGTGTTTCAGTTTGTGCCTGTTGCCTCGCGTCCTGTCACTGGGCACCACTGAAAAGAGTCTGGCTCCATCCTCTTGACACCCTCCCTTCAGATACTTGTACACATTGATAAGATCCCCTCTCAGCCTTCTCTTCTCCAAGCTAAACAGGCCCAGCTCTCTCAATCTTTCCTCATAAGAGAGATGTTCCAGTCCCCTAATCATCTTTGTAGCCCTWCGCTGGACTTGCTCCAGTAGTGCCACATCCCTCTTGTACTGGGGAGCCCAGAACTGGACGCAGTACTCCAGRTGTGGCCTCACCRGGGCTGAGTARAGGGGGAGAATCACCTCCCTCGACCTGCTGGCAACACTCTTCCTGATGCAGCCCAGGATACCATTGGCCTTCTTGGCCACAAGGGCACATTGCTGCCTCATGCTTAACTTGGTGTCCACCAGCACTCCCAGGTCCTTCTCCGCAGAGCTGCTTTCCAGCAGGTCAGCCCCCAACCTGTCCTGGTGCATGGGGTTATTCCTCCCTAGGTGCAGGACCCTGCACTTGCCTTTGTTGAACTTCATGAGGTTCCTCTCTGCCCACCTCTCCAGCCTGTCCAGGTCTCTCTGAATGGACCTGTGGATCCTTTTGAAACTTTCTGACAAGTTGGACATGAGTCAGCAGTGCATTCTTGCAGCAATGAAGGCTAAACTGCACACTGGGTGACACCAGCAAGGGTGCAGCCACCAGATCAAGTGAAATGATTATTCCCCTCTATTTGGCACTAGAGAACTGCTATCCAGCTTGGGGCTCCCGAGCACAAGAAGGACACTAACACACTGGAGCAACTCCAGTGAAAGGCCACCGAGATGATTAGGGGGCTGGAACACATGACATACGAGTAGAGGCTGACAGAGSTCAATTCGTTTAGTCTTAAACAGAAAAGACTTAATACTGTCTTCAGCTACCTGATCGAAGACCAYACAAAAAACAAAGCTGGATCATTCTTGGAGGTGTGCAGCAAAAGGATAAGGGGCAATGAATAAGYAAAAACACAGAAAATTCTAATTTAATATTAGGAAATTTTCTTTCACAGTGAGAGTTGTCAAACACTGAACAGGAGCCCAGAAAAGGTAGAATCTGCATCCTTACAGATATTCAAAATGCTACAGGACATGAGCCTGAGCAAATGGATTTAACTTGGATAGTTGGCTCTGCTCTGAGCTAGGGGTTGGATAAAACAGTCTCCAGAGCTCCTTTCAAATCTAAATTCATCTACAATTCTATGATTGCAGAGAGCAAATTTGGGTACCCRAAACAGCATGGAACTGTGCCCAGTGTAGATKAACATGCTGAGAAGGTGCCCAAATAAACAATTCTTCCTCTCTYGCCAAAGTGTTCCTTGGTGCACGTTCAGATTCCGYGTGAAAAGGATTCTACAAATACARATTAGGATGAAAATAGATTCAAACAGTGCAGAACTGAATGATAGTTTGAAAGGAATACAAATTTCCAGCACACTTGAAAGCAGATCTCAGACAAAGTTCTTCTCCAAAAAGGAAGACTAATCACAAATGGCTGTCATTTTAAGCACTACTTCYTAAAACAACATCAGCTCTAATGCACAGTGGTTTTGTTATCAAAAAGTCCAGGGGTTAATTCACAACATCTTAACTCAAAAGTCTGTAATGTAAAGTTGATTGTTTTTTCCTCTTTTAGCAAGATCATTGTTAACTAGTTAGTAAAGATTAATTGTTAGGACTAACAAACGTATTTCATACCATTTCATTTTCACACAAATGTATTGAGACTACTAGTTATGAGATGCTTTTTCTAAGCACTTCATTCCAAACCAGACCTGAACATTAAAAAAAAGTTGTATTTTTTCCATTTCTAAAAACAAGCAGTAAAGAAAACTGCTGATAATGCAGTAACACAGAATAAAGCATTCTCAATCTATGATTTGATATTTTCTGTTTTAAGTCCTGTCAAATGTACTATAAGACCAAGGACTCCAGGTGAGTCTAACATCTTGAAAATATTACACATGACGCTATACTTGGAATGTAAGGAAGCTGCAGACAGAATATCAGCTTTCAATTGTGGCAAAGAGCAATTATCTTCAATGAAAAATGGATCAGGATTTCTATTAGTATATCAATGTAAATGCTAAACTGATTCTGGAACAGTAAATTCCAGAAGAGAGTCAACCATCTCACCAATTTACAGTCCTGGAAAGCAAATACAGATAAAAGGAATAAGCAACATCTTTGGGAGTTGGGGAGARAGTTGTGTAGTAAAGAGGCAGAGGTAGTCAGCGCTGAATAAATAGATTTTTTTTTAATAATAATGGTGCATACTTACTAGCACTCTTTTTAGTAACTTTTTATAGGGCAAAAATCCTTTTTACTTTTAAGCTTAATAGGTTTTATTTAAACCTACATTTGTTAAATATTGTTGAATTGCTAGGATAGGAATTCATTACCTTGTAGATTGATCTATATTGTAAATTAATGGACAAGTACTTCTTAGCCAAGGTGAAGGCATGAAATTTTCTGGCCTAAAAATCAAACAAATCTGATATAGCAGAATAAATAAAGAAACAAAAAGGTGTGACTATAAACTGACATCAGATGCTACTACAGTATTTTGGAACTGTGCTACATCAACAGGTATTGCTGTTCTCAGAATGAGGAGGTTAGTACAAGAAGCAGGTGATGGTGGCTCCTGACATGGATGTTTTTGTGTGAGGGTAGATGATCTACAAGGTACTAGTTTGGGTTGGGCTCCCTACTGCAGGGTAACATTTCTCATATACACAGTGGGCCGCTAATGTTATGAGACTAGCTGGAAGTCACAAAGGGCAAAAGTAAGAGACCCATGCAAGGCCCAGGAATTCAAATGTCTCAACAATGTCAAAATATTTGGGTTACTGCAATAGTGTTTTTTTGGTATCGAAAACATGAAAGATTGAAACGATACTGCCTACCGGCAGCAAAAAGGACTAGCTGAGAGCAAAAGAACCAGCTAAAGGGAGAAAAGATAGTGGGTCAAGAATACATAAAGCTTCCTCATCTGTCACATCAATTTCCTTGTCCCAGCATTTTATCCTGACTTTACATTACTGAAACTATGCCAGAAGAAATTAAGCAAAATTGATTTGGGGACAGAAGTTACATACTATATAGGAGTGAAAAGCTATCAGGAGTACCAGCTAAGAACCAGAGAGGCTGTCTGAGCTCAACAGGGTCGGAATTGGACCAATTAACCTGATTCTATTGATTTTTTTCTTGCAAAAATAAGAAGTGCTTTACGTCCAGTCATAAAAAACAAAGCATTTCCTATTCTGTACTTTAGTAAAATTTGAACTTTGAAGCTGGTAGTGGATATTCTTATACAGCTGGAAAGAGACCAAAAAAAAAAAAGTGTAGTTWCAAAAAGAAGCAGTTTAAATTTCTTTTCCAGCAGTTCGTAAATATTTGTCTGCAAAAATACTACAGAAAGTTCAAATGTCTTCTGAAGATTTATTGTGGAAAAGCTGGAAAATATGTTTAGGCATTTAAATGTAAATATGGATTTCGGACCAGATTTAAGTGAATGTCTGAATACTTTCTTAATTACTGAGTTGCCACCAATGCTTCTGTAACACCATCAACCTTTTAAAGGTTTAGATCTCATCATAAACATTTATGAAATTCTTTTCACAAGATCATACCAAGGAGGTTTAAAAAACATATTAGCATACAAGTACAACAACAAGGGCAAAAACATGTCATAAAACTATCAAAACCACAGCAAATGTAGACAGTTGAGCTTATTAACAGTTAAAGTTTGCAAATAAATGTGCATAAATTCACAGTGTAACATTACATATAATATAATATATACAACCCTGTTACATCAGCACCAAATAGGAAAAAAAAAAAAAAAAAACAGGAAAGCTGACAGCTGCTTTTCTATAAATTTGTCTTGTCCCATTTTCACCTGTACAACATGCATTCATTTTTCTAAATATATAAAAATTTTTAAAACCTATTTAACTCTAATTGTTGAAGACAAATGAAAATACCAGAAATATTTTAAAAGATGAAAATCCATCAATTATTCTGCCTATAAAGAAATATTTTACTCATTCATTTCATTTGCTCAATTGTTTTTGTGGATAATGCCTCCTTTTTACCTAGCATTGATGGATACTAGAGCTACAAAAATATTTAATTAATCCTATCTTGGTATTTTAGATATTGAAGGAACAATGTTCAAAACTATGGTCTAGTAAAGCTACATATTTTTAACTTCAATATTATATTAGCATTTACTACAGTATATTTATTTTTAGATTTGAATCAATCTTTAGTAATTGTATCTGCCATTCAAACTGAAAATTTTAAAGCATCTTTATCATATACAGTACATTTTCTTCTGAATGTGTCATGATTCAATAAATGCTATGTTTAACAAAAGGAATGTTCTTTCTCGAATTGCCAAAATACAGAGAGTAGCCCTGAAAATCCCTTATTAATTTGCAACATCATGTAATAGTTACACATCTGACGTTCCATATGCATTTTTAACCCACTAGCCTACAAAATTTTTCAAGTCAAAAAAATTCCAGCAGGCACCTTCCCTCTAGCTGCATTGCAAATATCTAGTGGATTAAGCATAATTATAACACACTGCATTCAGAAGTGTATTGGTTTAAAAAGAGGCACAAGGTAAAAATGTCAGGATATCTAAACTCTACAGCCAGAAGTACAGTTAAAAAAAATTTGCTTACTAAAAGGTAATTCTGAAACAGTCACATGCATTAAATTTTTATTACCAAGTTTGATGGTAGTCATCACACATACTGCATTTAGTACAGCAATCTAACAATACGGGCTTTGCAATGACAGAGTGACATCTACTGTTTTATGTAAATCAATCTCAACTTTCTTACCTTATTTACTTCCATGATTTCCCTTCTCTCTTCAGTAGCAAAACGAAGCTGACTAGCAGCACCACGATCATCATGCTTGGATCCATCTTCTTCAACATATGGAATAAGTTGCTGTGAAGACAACAAACACTCACTTTAAAAAAAAAAAAGAAAAGAAACTGAAAGCAGGAGATACAGAAGGTACTACCATTTTCTCCAGAGGCTCAAACTTCCCAAGAGGAAAAAAGTGGAACAGGTTTACTCCATCACCTCAGAACCAAAGGCCTTGCAATGGCCTCTGCCTGTTCTCCATGAAAAGTCTGTGCTTCAAAAAGACGCAATTCCACATATTGCCATACCTAGGCTGAAGCAATTTCACAACTGTAGGCAAAACCCAGTCTTAACATTTGAAGATATCTGATAAGCAAGTAATTCTTGTATTCTTGAACACTGTAGATTAAGAATTTCATCAACAGGAAAAATTGCTGTCACCCATTGACAGATAACCAGAGTCTGAGGTTTTCTTGTTGATCAACAACCTGCTGCATACTAACGAGACTCCTGTCTAATGCTTATCACAAGAGCTTCTCCTGCCTTCGCAATTTGCCATTCCATGTCAGCAGCCTGTATGACTAGACTTTTGAAAATGCCAACTTTGTGTCATGTAAAGGTATTCCGAGCAGGACAACAGTGTTATGTGTATGACTTCTTTGCAGTGAAGAACCTATTTGCTACCCTGAAGTCACACTCAAGATCAGACAAGACTTAAGAGGAAAAGCAAAACAAAACAAAACAAATTGTATCTCGCTGAAATACAAAGTCAATTATTTTTTAATTATCTGTACTCTGAATACCAGAGTCTCCTTCATGTACCATTGCAGCTATTAGCTAAATAGAACAGACTCATGGTTTATTAAAGCAGAAGTCCTTTTCTAGCTTTGTCTCCTGAACTCCAACTTTGGGGACAAAGCTACTCGACAAATTTCTCTGTTGCCTGAAGACAGCAATGGATAAAGTGCACTTAAGTGACTTCCTTTAACCCACAGCCTTGATTTTAAGGTAACAAGGATATTAATGTACGAGCCTCTTTGTAGTAAAAGATCTGTATGATACAGCCTTAGCTTCTGATTTACAGACATACTTTTTAAATGCAGGTTATGTGTCCCAGATTGTGTTTATCATGTAACATGCCCCCAGGTCAATTCATTCTTATGCAAACACACCCTTGATAGAGTTGAAGAGATTTGGTTTACATGGACAATACATGCAAAATTTTAAGCCAGCATATGCCAGCACTACCACCGAAAGAAGCACTTTCATCCTTTTCCCACTCTCAGTTGCTCATTTCTAGTGCCTCTTTTCCCAGCACAACTTCCCATGCAATTGCAGAGTTAAACAGGCTAAGGAAGTGATCAGACCCGAAATGTGGTTATGCAGATATCTAGGAGAGCAAACAGGAAGCAACAACAAAGATGGTGAGAATGAGCAGCCAAGGCAGGTTGAGGCTTATCTTGCCTTGAATTGTTGACAAACTACAATKCGATTTTAAAATGTATCATTCCACATTTTGAAATTTTACATACATTATTACAATGATTGTAGTGATARTATTTATAATTATGATTATAATGATAATATTTCAGTGATATACTAAATATAATTTACAATTGGCTTTAAATAGAGACCAGCCACTTGGTTAATACCCTAATTATGACTTGCTATTTGGGTAAGCCTCTGTTTGGCTGTTCTTAAGACCATGCCCACAGTTGCCTAATAAGAATTCTTCTATAAGGATTTTCCACTGTGATCTCCTCAAGCACGTAATCTTTTCTTGTAAGCTTCTATGAAGCCAAAGTCTTTGATAAAGGATTTCTAAACGAATATTAACATATGTACCCTTCCTTAGGGGGAAAAAAAAAAAAAATCAGTAAATGTACTTAATACAGAATAAATACATACTTGTGTCAGAACACTCCCAAACTGCTAACATCTTATTCAAAAATAATTATAACATTTTATATGTTATATACATACACAGTCTTTAGTCTTCTGTTTTCTCTATCCTTTTCTATTTTCAAAAATTGTATAATATCTCAAAATTATTCAGTGTCACAGAATTGAGATAAGTTAAAGCTGTAGCAAAATTACATCCTTGTTCACATACACATTACAAACAAATTAAAGCCTAGTAATTGATGCAAATGAGAAAGAAGACAGCAGCTAAAAATCAGGGAAGAGGTAGTTCATTGAATGCAGATTAACTTGTTACTCAGGTTGTGGTGTAATATTATGAAGCATTCAGCAGCATCCTTCAGTATTCTGATAAAAGCTTACTTTGATTTAACAATGAAAATTGAATTGCCTTCATACAAAAACTTTCTACACGCCATTCTTTTAAGTTCATCAGAATGATTGGCTGAAAACTATCACACTAAGCTCTGCCATGAAAGCATAGCGAAAGTCCACAATTTATTACGTTTGCACACCATAAAGCAAAAGTAGTGTAGCTACTAAATACCTTTGGAAAAAGCTCCTTCTCTCTTGTAGGGAGAATATTGTACCACTTTGAAAATGTGTCTCCTTTAAAAATCTCCCATCTTTCAGAAGAGCTAGTGAATTCTAACAAACTACAGCACACTTAATACATAAATAAAGCAGGAAGTTAATCAATTAAAACTTTGTAGCCAGATCTGCTTCACAGTTATCTCACACCTCATTATGTTGGTTAACAGAGTTGACAAGAATATTTATTAAATTAGTAACATACATTAACAAAAAAAATAAAACATTTAAATCAATAATAATATACTAGTGAACATTAGTAGATACTATCTTTATTGATGGAATGTAATGACATAATTTTTTGCCATAAACAAGAAACAAATAGGAAATAAGAGAGAGAGAAAATAACAAAATGTCTTGGGCAGTATTTCTCAACTCTGCATTGAGATACATAGTGTAGGTTAAGGAAGGCGTAAGGTAAAACCAACTTTAAGAGCCTGAACACACAGAGGGCTTGCCTTGGGATCTTTGTATTATGTTGCATCAAACTAACAAACTACTACATGCCATTTGCAATAAGATACATAACAATATGCAGCCATGCCTTTATGCCTGCTATCTCAGAGTAAACAAAAGTTACTTTCATGTACCTTAACATAACTATTGAAGAGGGGTACACAGCTTCTACAGACTACTCAGGGGTGAGCGTAATGACAACATTGTCACTGAGTAGCTGTACATGCAGAGATAGGTTGGAAGCATAAAGGAAGACGGCAGGTTGAGGAGGTATGAGTATATGTAGTAGGCGCCTTGAAGAGCCACAGAAGCAAGCTGAAAATACAAAACTACAAGACAAGATGATGAATGAAGGTGGCATTCCATCTAAGTATTGCCAGACACCAATTGCTATAGGATCAAACAATTAGCCATTAAATAATTGCCTCTCTTGTTCAATGAAATCTCATAAGGCGGCTCATAACTGCTAAAAAAAAAAGGAGGAAAGAGCATCATATATCTATCCCACTAGACAGATAGGAATCAATTATGTGGAAAGAAAAACCATTAAAGAATTTGACTGTTTAAAAAGAGATTTGCTGACATCCTTTAAAGATACAGTTAGAATATCAGTCATTAAATAATRTGATTGAGACTATCCTTGAAAAGATGAAACAAGAGTTTAAGAAAACGGATCAAGAGAAATGATGTGACACTTCATTCACCCTAACTCATAAAATATGAAGAAGTAGGCATTCTGCTAACTTCAGAGCAGCAAAGACTAAGTTGATAAAAATGAAAAAAAAAAATCATCTGTTGATAGAAAACTCAGTTGTGCATAAGTGATCAGGAAGGCCTTGATTTAGGGAGATTTAAAGGGACTGGTCATCGTCCCTGTGGATATTCCTTTTCTCCTGATAACGAAATTTTTCTTTTTTTTTTTTTTTAAAAGAGTGACTGTACCTCATCCCAATTGCACATGAAAACAAGACACATCAAAAGCATTTTAAGGGGATATAAGTACTAAGCTTTTGCATACAAGCCAACTTCAACAAACCATGAAAACTAATTTTTTTTTAAATGCGAAAGTTGTTTCAATCTCTTGCTTGCTGTAAGGTTTCCCAATACCTTTCTCTGAAACACATGGCAATGACTGCTGACAAAAGTAGATTCCTAGACTAGAATGGAGTGTATAGCTACTCCTTCATTTCTTTATTCCTATCYAGCGATAAGACTCAAATATAAAACATCATGTTTAAATTATTAAAATTCAATAGATAACTAGAAGCCTGTTAATACAGTTGCCTCAGAATCTAGAGGTCAGTAATAAAAGAACTTCACAGTCCTGGTGATTACAGAGTTGTAGAAACTCAGATCATAACACAAAATGGGCTTTAAGAGTATACCAAGAATCAAAAATAACTTAACTGATGAGGGGGGAAAAATGAAGTTCTTATTTTATTAGAAACTGCATTTTTATTTGAAAAACATTTGGCCAGTCCTAGTTCCTGGAAGTATTACATTGTTAACTTTGACTGCCACTGCACATTTATATTTGGTTCACACTGGCACAGCAAGTTAATAGTAGAGTGAAGGAACTATGTAGGCACAGACTGACAGGAAGAGCAAGGGAACAAGCCTTGTTAGTTAGGAAGCCATGCTGGTGGGTGACAGTTTAAAGAAGACTTTTCCCATTAAAACAACCTCTTTAAAAAAATTTACCCGACCCCTTTTTTTCCTAGAGGAAACAAAGTGGTGAGTGTGCCAAAAAGCCTGATAGAAAAGACTAAAATTTGAAGTGAAGCTTGATTTCAAAATTGGATCCCTCCCAGTTGGTAAAAATTGTTGTTAATGTGAAAGTTTCACAATCTTTCAACCAGTTCCAAATAATACATAGAAGTCAGTCCACTGAAGAATTTCTCATTTAAAATGTTTATTATGGCTCCCTGGTACAGTCGAGGAGAATGGGTGGTATGCTAAACAGAGAGCGGCGATTCCGATTTGTAATTTATATATAAAATAAAGATACTTACTTCTATGGGAACAGGATCAAGTCCTGCACAGTTTTCATTGCATTTGTCATAGACTAATCTCAGTTTTCTGAAGAGTATTGATAGTTGACGGAGATGTTCCTGCAGCTTTCCCAGTCTGTCTTGATATGTTCCAGTATGATAAGTAACACCATTCGGTAACTTAGAAAACCAAAACCCAAAAATGTTAGAAGTATTAAATTAAAATTTCTCTCACAGCAACTAAATAAACTAAAATAAATCAGGGGTTTCTTTGTACGTTGTAAAATAAGATAATCACACTATCTCCACAGAAGTCACTGAAATTTCTAATATTCTCTTTATCAGTAAAACTCTGTATCTTATCTGCTCAYGTGATGTGCTCATCTGATGTGCCAAATCACTGCTGTCAGACACCTTCATGCATTTTACATTTTGCCCATTGTCCATCTCCCTGAAACTTTCAGTTAATGTCTTCAAAATGCTTCAAAATGGACACTGCTTTCAATCTGTTACTAGTATTACATGTCTCAATCCCTAGGTCACAGTTCAAACTCGTATTCAAAGTGACTTAGTAAAACTCCAAGTACATATATCTATACCTAAAATAATCACAATATGAAGCTTCCAAAGAAAGAAAACTACATAGTGAACAAGAGTGATTATTTCCATGTTTCTTTCAAGCTGAGGGCATTTCTGCTCTCAACAGAGAAATGACCCAAACTTGTATGCTTTCTCAGGAAGTAGCCCCAAATAAAGATTATTTCCACTTTGATAACATAAAGTATGTCACAAGATTTTAGGGCAAAATACTATTACAGAAAAAGAGTTGTGAAAAATAACACTAAAATCCCAGAGGATATCCCAGGGGATAACAAGGATATAGAAGCACAAATGGCACATAAACACACTTAATTATTCTTAAACGAAAACACACAGATTAAGTGTACTTAAAGTATATTAATTGTGGAGGGAGATGAACACTTCAGCCCTTCTCCACACTCTTATTGTTCACTTAATATACAGGAGGAACCAAATGTATTAACAGCGGTAAGCACACTTTGGCACTCAACCCTCTTTTCAAAGTAGTTGGATCAAGCTAGGCCTTTAAATGTCCTAAACTACCTCCAAGTATGTGTGCGTGTGTGTGTGTGCATGTATATATATATACATGCACACACACACACGCACGCACACATATAGGCAGGTGGCAATAAGAACATAGGAAGAGAACTTAGGGCCAAAAAAAGGAAAAAAAGGAAAAAAGTTATTTCTCACCTGCATATTCCTCAGCAACTGGAAGATTTCCATGGTTCGAAACACAATATCCTGAACAGTCTCTTGGCCAATACGGCAGAGAGAAGCTGTATTTACCTCCCGAGCTGCTTGAGCCTGTGTCCCTGAGAAAGCGCCAGGAGGCATCCCTGCCCCAGCTAGAGGGGGAGTTGACATCTCTTGATGTTACCCAGTCCCACTCAATCAAGCTGCGCAGAGGAATTAAGAAGGAACGATTAAGTGCCTGCTGGAGTATATTACAAAAAACACGCTTCCATACGGCTGCTCCACCACTCCCTTCCCCAGTGCAGTGTCCTACCCGAGACAAACTCGTTAAGCAGATAACGGGCAGCTCGGTGCTGCACGGCGCCCTGCGGCCGGGGGGCCTCGCGGCGGGGGAGGCCACCCCCGCGCTGGCTCCCGCCGGGGCTGCAGGCCCCTCACCGGCCAGGCAGGCCCGCGAGCC
>NW_020447475.1:0-123473 GCF_003343035.1 Apteryx rowi | reverse complement strand
GGGGCGGCGGCGGCGGCGGCGGGAGCGGGAGCGGGAGCGGGCCCCATGCCCGGGCGGGGGGCGTCGCGCCCGCTCCCCCTCGTGTGGGCCCCGCCGTGGGAGCCGCAGGCGGGGCGTTACGGGCCAGGCGGGCTGGCGTCGGGAGGTGACGGCGCGGAGGGCTCTTTTTCCGCTTGGGAGGTTGYGCGTGCGGGTCGAAGTCCTGCATATTGCGCTTGCACAAGTGACACCAGCCCTGTAGCGGTGGTGGGGGTTTGGGCCTCGAACATACCCCTTTTGGCAAGTCATGCTGATAATTTTTTTTAACATGTTCTGCAAGGGGTGTGTGTGTGTGTGTGTGCATGCATGGGTGTACACATACAGATAYTTATTTTAGTGCTGCGCAATAGGCATACCTTTCTATTTACATAAACACGTGTATCACTACAGCTGCTTACCTACATTCATTTTTACCAGTATAGAAAAGCCTTATGCTTGGCCTTCCTGTATCCCGGTATCTGTGTGGGTATAAACCACTCCTTCCTGCATTGTCCGCCTTGTAGTGCTTGTACTATACCAATATAATGAAGTTGGTGCGGTTTCTAAGTACAGACGGTGCTTGAATTAGTTACAGTGCAAGGAAAAAGAAACACCTTCTGAAAGAAACAAGGCTGAATCTTTGAGGACCAATAGATACAAACTTGTCAATACAGTGGTTGGTGCTTATTGTCTTTATAATGAAAAGCAAATTTCTTCAGATGTAAAAGTGGGTAAATATTAAAGTTTCTCTTTTTGCAGTTAATGTCATACCTAGGATTCTGTATTTGAATGATTTTGACAGTAAGTGCCAGAAAATGCAGAAGGGAACATTTATATACCTGCAGCTTCTTAGAAATTTTTATGAAATACACTCTTAAAAAAGTTATGCTATATTAAAGCTGATATTAAGAATAATATTTTGTATGAAATGCATGGCGCTTGTAATGCTGTTTAAAAAAAAGCAGAAGTCTGATGCATGATACACAGCTTATGTTAAGGAAAGAAGAAAGCAGTCAAGGAACATTCAGGGACAGAACCATACAAACTTAGCATCAGAGGCGTTTTGCTGCAGAAAACATTTTTTTCCTCAGTAACAGATTAATGAGGGAAAAACCCTCCCTGCCTCCCCCTGCCCCCAAATTGGAGCCTTTTGCTGCCTGATTAAATTCTCCAAAAATACGTCTTTAGCCAAGGCACGATGTAAATAATTACAAAGTATTTTAACAAAGACCCTAGCATGGAAAAGGCAAAAGAGGTTTCTTTGATGGAAAAAAATCGCTTGTAAAAATAAGAGGGGGATATTTTCAGACAGCAAAAGAACATCCCACCATGTCTGGCTAGACAGCATTTGGGAGAAGCAGCCCCCAGAAAATCTCTAAGGGCTTATATGAGGGTTTAGTTCTCAGTTTATTGTGCGTTAAGGAAATGATGCAAGAACTGTTCAAGACTATTTGCTGAGTTTAGCACAAAAGGATAATGTTTTCCTCTTTTGATTGCATGCCCAAGAGCTCTGTTCACACTGCTTTGCTGGCTGCCCCAAATTTGATGGCATCTTAAGTTCCAGAGAGTAATGAGCAATTCAGACCACCTACTATTCAGGGCTGCTAGACATAAACTCCATATACAGTCATATACTGAAGTATACGCCTGCCACTTACAGTAGGCAGCTGAAATGCAGAGCCAAGTCTGCATGCAAAGGCTTCTGAGAACGTTGCTAGGAGGCCCTAATGGTCTCTGTTGCCAGTCTGCGGAACTGTCTAAATCTGATTTTTCACTCCTAGACAAAGGATTAGGAATCTCCTACTTTTAGATGAGGAATATTTCCTTGCTTGGATCAGAAAAAGATGAATATACTTTTTTTTTTTTTGAAAGCAATCAGTTAAACAGTCTTTGTCTATCTTCCATTTGGGCCAAGTGCTTTCGTCTGGAAGGCGTCCAAATCAGACAGTCCATCTTTCACATCCGTTTCAATTTCTGTGGCATCAGTTCAACCAGTGTCTTAGGATGCTGCAGCCCTTGCCAAGTGCTACACAGTATCAAATCTCTGTCTTTTCTCTTCTTGTACAGGAAGCTATCAAAAAACTAACAAATAGCATATGTTCACACCTCATATTCTAGTCCAATCAAATTTAACCCAAATTTGAAATTAGGAATTTAAAGAGAAACTAGTTCAGTGACTGTAATTTTCACAATAATAATGGCTTATAGTTTTATAGTATTTTAAGAGGATCTCCCTCTTATACCCTGAGCAGCTCTAAAGTCTGGGTGGCCATGTTTTATCAGGAAAGCAAAAATGCTCGGTAGTGGGACAAAAAGAATAATTGTTGCTTCTTTTTAAAGAATTTTCTGAAAATTTGTTGATGTGCTTGCAAGGCAAAGTGATTCACTCCATTTAAAAAATAAATAGAACTGGTAGAATTCCTGGATCATCTTTTTTTCTAACTTGAATAAAGAAAAAGCATACTTCCAGGTCTCCTCACTCTATTCCTTAGCAGCAATGCTTTGATGCTGCTCTGAGGGTGACAGATGGGCTTAGGGGAAATGTGTTAACCAGGAAGGACTTTCATTCTCAGTTCTGTCCCATTCACTGTTTATGTGTGGATTCAAAGAGAAATAATGGGGCTTTGTGGAATCCTTTGCCAGCAATAAACAGACAAGGCACAGTTTTGCTGTTCCCAAGCTGTGATAACAGCATGGCACATAACTTTTTTTAGTATGTGGCCAACACAGACACTAAAGCTGGGTGGAGTTAAATTCAGCAAAGATGACATTTATAGGCCAAAAGAATCATTTAAGCTGTAGTTGGGGAGGAGGGACTTTTTTTTTTTGGTCACAGTGTTGTTTTTCCCAGCCAAACAGGTATTTCTGTGAACTATGAAGACAGCTATTTAGAGGGGAGCAAGATCATCCACAGCAGTGCTGGATAGGATAGGATAAATTAGATAAGTTAGTTAGGATGGAAGCACAAGGCTTCAGAGTAAAAGGGAGCTACTACCTTTGGCTCAGTAAGGGCTAGATAGAGCTATTTTCTGGATGGAGGATAAGTTGGGCATTGAGCAGAATTATAGCAGCTTTGTCATTACGTGATTCTGTSATGCAGCCCATTGGTGCTACACGTGGTAAAAGGATAGCAGGAGAGCAAGCTGGGAGGTGTTCAGCCTCCCTGATTTCCTCTTTTCTCCTTCATCCTCCATATATCCCCTGTGGTTCATGAAGTGACTTCTGTGGGCAAGTTTGTCCGTATTTGCTATGTGTTATTGGCACCTTCTGCCAGGGCACTGAGATGCAGGATAATGCATGATGGCTACTGGGTTTAAAAAAATGTAGTATTAAGTAGTACCAACTTTAGTAGTTTACTGTAGCCAAGCCTCTACATGCTCACAGAGTGGTCAAACAAAATGATTTGTAAAAGTCTGTGAATTTCAGAATGGCCTGATCACCACCCCTTATAATGTAGATATTGTTGGGACCTGTGTTGCTTCTGTAACTCAGAGACACATCCGCTTCTTCCTGCAGTATGAAAATGTCGTAAACTCTACAAGCATTGTCAGATGCTAGTTAAGGCAGAGTGTGATAGCGCAATGTACATTTGTGGGGCTTAAAGCATGATGTAGGTTGATTTTTGATTCTCCTTTTGCAGTGGGTCCTGCAGCCCCATATCTTGATCCTGACAGACATGTTGCATCGTAAGTTCTCTGCTTCTCYGAGTTTCTCTTTTTGACCTTCATCTCAGAAAATGTTGCCCCTGTCCCATTACGTGTTGTTTTAAACACCAGAGAACTAGTTTCTTCCTTCCTGTTTTTTGGTGTGAAGATTGTTGAAATATCTTTCCCCATGTTTTATATGGTGGGCCATTATTCCCAGCAGTCTGTACTTTCACTGTAATTGTGACCCTTGAAAGAAAAGAACAAGGAAAGAAATAACATGGAGTGCYGAGATTTCTTCCAGGATATCTCGGTGTAGAGGTCTCATCATCTTCCTGCTTTTGCAATCGTACAGTTGCTGTCTCTAAAGAGACATCTTGGAGTCCCAACATGAATGCGCGCGTTGTGAGTCTAGTCAAGCCCCACTAGCAGGCCTGTTGTGTCTTTGTTCAATCTCTAACAACCAACCCAGCTCCTCTCCCACAGCCTCCAGCTATGTTGGTGCTCCAGATGTTAGCATTGCAAGTTATTCAGATACAAAGTTATCGAGCTTTTCTTCCTCCCCCAAAATAGCTATGGGCAGTCTGTGATTTTTTGTACTGGACATTCAGGTATTTCCTCTGGTCCTATTTTTCCTGAGCAAATCTTGTGGGATTAGCTGTTTTGACAGGGAGGCATTCCAAACTGTAGTTTATATAAACTGTATGTCTTCATCAGCCGGATGTGCATTAATGATGCCTGTGGATAAATTTTCAGCATGCTTGTCTGATGGCTTCTCCTGGGGCTTGCACAAAAATGGCTTGGAAATGGAACATTTGCAAAGAATGCTGGCAAAAGAAAAGGATGCTGGCAAAAGAAAGCATTACAATGAGATGTAAAATATGTGCACTGAAATTTATACAGGCAAGTAGCTTCTGGAAGACTTGCCCTCTGGCCAGCAGAGGACAAAAACATATCCAAAGAGACCACCGAAGCAGTGACTGGTACCCAATGGGACAGAGATGGAAGGACTAATTATGTTTTTGCAGCTGTTACACCAATGCTTGAAGTATGTTGGTGACAAATGACTTTGTGGTGGACAGCACAGTAGTTAATACTGGAGAAAAGCTAGTCTACGCTGTGGTTTGACTGCTTATGTGCTATTAGCATTATAAGCAAGAGTGCAAGGGTGGGTTTTCTCTTCAAGGGTCATTGCTGGTATGCAGTTTCCCACTGTTCCTCCACAGCTGGAGGTACGGTTCTTCTTGTTAAGGTGTTAACAGATGATATTCCTGTGACTCACTCCATGATAGCCGAGAGATTTTGTGCTCTTTTTTTCCCCAAACATGTCCTAGTTGTGTGAGGGGATCCATGCTGTGCTATACAGTATGTGACTTCTTGTCCCAGACCCTAAAAGGCACAGCAGCCTGGAGGTTCTCTCTTCATCTGCCTCTGCCAGTATTTTATTTATCTCTCTGCCTATAAACCCTTAGAAACAGGTGAAAACTTACCTCTTACAAGTCTACATCACTGTCATTGCCTAATTCCTCCTATTTGGGGACACTGGCCATCTGTCAGTTGACTGCAAAGAAGATCTGTATTCTTGAAATATTGTAAGCCTCATCATTGTTCCTTATATCTGTGGCAAGATATGTTTTCTCTCACCTGTAACCTCATTGTTATGAGCAAAATTAATTGTGATTTATTCAGTGTCAGTCTATTTGGATTCTGCGGTCTCCCTTTTTATTTACAGGTTCCACAACCCTTCCTGCATGTGAATCAGATATTGTGTGCAGACCTGGATGGCATGTAAAATAGTTATTAACACAGAGGTAAAATCAGTCCTTCTAATGCTRTAAATCTGGCCATGGGAGTTTTTTGCATTCTGGTCAATAGCTCTGCTTGTGCGCATAGTTGTTCATTGAATCATTCTGTTTCTTTCACTCCCTCATKTGGCCATTCACTCACAGAATGTATTCATCCCAAGGTGCATTTTGCTCTTCTTGTTTTCTTATTGGTAGCTTTAGAATGATTTAAACAAACAAGGACATACATTATTTAGTAGTGGCAAATATATAGCAGCAGAAGACTCCAGGTGGGATTGTAACCTCATTCCACTGTGCAAATACAGAGGAGGACAGTCCCTGTCCTGAATGGTTTACAATTCAGAGATTGTGTATTTCATAGCAGAGAAGATAGATTAAAAGGACCTAATGGTTTCTGGGTAAGGAGGTTGGAGTGTCCTAATTTACCATGAAATAAGTCAGCAGTATAGATGGTAATACAAGAAAAGTTRTAAAGGCATGAAAGATATATAGCATAGATCCTGTACGCAACAGCCATCATCTCTTGACGTAWGTCAAATGCCACTTGTGTCTTCCCAATGATATAAGACTATGTGAACTAGGGCATGGAACAATAGATGGAAAAAATGCCTTGCTGGAGGCAGATATTTGAACACAAATCGTCCCTCCAGGCTGATGCATTATTGCAGGGTTCCTGGATTGACTCATATTGACATTATTTATGCAAAACTGGCCACATTCCCTCTATGCAGTTTTACAAGCAATACTTTACAGAATGGGGGATGTCCTGTATTTTTCCAGAGTTTTCTATCCTGTTGCTTTATAACCTTCTAGAAGTACCTCACAATTACAAGAAGCAGTATTTTTCCCATGGTAGCCTGAGACCTGTATACATCCTCCCATCATCTGGCCATTTTTACTTACCACATTCCCAGCTAGAGCAGGCTTGGACAGTAGTGTTTTCTACTCATTGGATCCTAGTTTTTAGGCTTTTTGTTCATTTTATATCCTAACTTTGTTATGGAGTGCTGGAAAGTGTTTTGTGACTTGTAATGTGTGCTGAAAAACAGATGTTTGGTAGACTGTATATGGCTGCATCTATATGATAAATTAAATGTGCATCAGGCTGTTCTCAGGATCCAAGGCCAGCTGGCATGGAACAGCCCAGATGCATGGTATGTAATGAATTTATCCTTTGAAAAAGGGTAGCAACATGCATACTGCCTACTGGTAATATTTGCTGTCCCATGCTAACTCCCAAAATGTTTGTGGTAGAGTGCTAGCTGACATGGGCAAAAAGTGTGCCTGTGACCACTATAAGAAATGGGTATATACGATTGAGTTCCCATACCTAGAAAAATTCCTTGGCAGAGCTTAATTTCACAGAATCACAGAATCACAGAATGGTTGAGGTTGGAAGGGACCTCTGGAGATCATCTAGTCCAACCCCCCTGCTCAAGCAGGGTCACCTAGAGCATGTTGCACAGGATTGTGTCCAGACGGTTTTTGAATATCTCCAGAGAAGGAGACTCCACAACCTCTCTGCGCAACCTGTTCCAGTGCTCTGTCACCCTCACAGTGAAGAAGTTTTTCCTCATGTTCAGATGGAAGTGTCTGTGTTTCAGTTTGTGCCCGTTGCCTCGCATCCTGTCACTGGGCACCACTGAAAAGAGTCTGGCTCCATCCTCTTGACACCCTCCCTTCAGATATTTGTACACGTTGATAAGATCCCCTCTCAGTCTTCTCCAGGCTAAACAGGCCCAGTTCTCTCAGCCTTTCCTCATAAGAGAGATGCTCCAGTCCCCTAATCATCTTTGTAGCCCTTCGCTGGACTCTCTCCAGTAGTGCCACATCCCTCTTGTACTGGGGAGCCCAGAACTGGACGCAGTACTCCAGATGTGGCCTCASCAGGGCTGAGTAKAGGGGGAGGATCACCTCCCTCGACCTGCTGGCAACACTCTTCCTGATGCACCCCAGGATACCATTGGCCTTCTTGGCCACAAGGGCACATTGCTGCCTCATGCTTAACTTGGTGTCCACCAGCACTCCCAGGTCCTTCTCCGCAGAGCTGCTTTCCAGCAGGTCAACCCCCAACCTGTCCTGGTGCATGGGGTTGTTCCTCCCTAGGTGCAGGACCCTGCACTTCCCTTTGTTGAACTTCATGAGGTTCCTCTCCGCCCACCTCTCCAGCCTGTCCAGGTCTCTCTGAATGGCAGCACAGCCCTCTGGTGTATCGGCCACTCCTCCCAGTTTTGTATCATCAGCAAACTTGCTGAGGGTGCACTCTGTCCCTTCATCCAGGTCACTGATGAACAAGTTGAACAAGACTGGACCCAGTACTGACCCCTGGGGGACACTGCTAGCTACAGGCCTCCAACTAGAGTTTGCCCCACTGATCATAACTCTCAGAGCTCTGCCATTCAGCCAGTTCTCAATCCACTTCACCGTCTGCTCATCTATCCCGCAGTTCCTGATCTTACCTATGAGGATATTATGGGAGACAGTGTCAAAAATTTGCTAGAACAATGTACCCTGTGTGTATCATATGGCTGCATGTGATTGTAGAGGGCTGAGTTCAGCATCCGCATCGTCTGTCCCAAATCTTCATTTCTTCCTTTCCTAAATAGACTTAGATACCCCTATTTAGCTGCCAGCTGATATGACCCATTATAGTCCCCTACACTCCATATTCTGTCTTAATGGGATCCTTCTGAGGATAAGATTAGGTTGCTATTGATTTAAAGTTTGGGACATTAAAGACTATCCTGTATTACTGCTGCTACACTAGGAATTAGAGGTGTTTTTTTTTAATACTGATTCTTCTCATTGGTGCTGGAAGAACGAACTTGTGAAGACCTGACACGAAGTCTTTTGCTGCCTTGTTTTCCTCTCTAGTTCCCTGCAGGTTCAGATAAAGCCTACTGATGATAATTAAAAGTATAGGTTATATTGGAGACCTCAGGTACTCTCCCACTGGGAATTAGATCTGTCTACTCTTCTTTTCTTAGAGGCAGGGAAGAGTATCACCAGTGAGAAGGTCCATAATAATTGTATTTTTTCTGTATTCTTATGAACAGTGTTTTTGAAATGCAAAATGGGATGGAAGAGAAGAGAGCTACTTAAGAAGAAATCTCATAATCTTGTTATCCATGGCATTTCTAAGAGGATAACAGGGTTTGGTGGAGTAATTATTTATTTATGTAATTATTTTTATTATTATTGTAGAAGTTTTTTTAACATGAAATGTAACACGAACAAATGTTGTCTCCATGAGCTGTGTGAAGGGAGTGAAAATCTGGTGTTTTTTCAGTTTCACAATTTTGTCAGTGTCTGGAACAAGGCTTTTTCCCAGAATGGAGATGATAATTAGCGATCTGAGATCTAAACTTGTTATGAGGTTACAGCTCAAAAAGGCTTATGAGCAGAGTGAACATACTGTCAGAAACAGTGTGACAGCATGAGGGTCCTCAAACATGCTAATGCTTGGAGATTTCAGAGAATTCCACCTTTGGATGGGAAGAACATATTTTTGGTCATTTGTCAGTAGAGGAGTTGACCACAGTCAGCAGCAACACTTTTAGTAAAAATCACAAGAATAACAAAATGAAAAAAGGAGCCTCACAGCTACACAGAGCTCAAGTATCAGCCTCTCTGCAGCTTTACTAGGCTGTTACGGATGAGAACCGCGATGACGTTCTGTTGAAAGGGGCTGCCATAGACCTGCTCCTGATGATCCTTTAACAGGGACAGCAGAGGAGCTGCTCTCAGCCCTAAGGAAATGCTCATGGCTGCACCTGCCTTTGTGCATATGAGGGAAGCAAGGATCCAGGCAGACAAACCRTAAGGGTGCAGAGGCAGAATAGTGTAAAATTACGTGGTAGCATAGGCAAGGATTCTGAGAAAATGCAACCATTGTAAATCAGTGCAGTGAATTCTCAAAGAAAAAGCAAAGCAGAGAAGCACAAGTCCCTCATTCATAAAGCCCTACTACCAAGTGCTCTGGGTGGATCTTCAGATCCTCTGCAGAACTGGCTGAAATATTGCATGGTGACACAACGCTGTTTTTATCTGCACTGACAGTACTGACAACRGGGCCGCAACATCCCCTTGGCTCTCGCTGAATGCTGCGACTGTTGCTGTGGGACATTACTGCAGCGCAACTGCATCCTTGAGCTCGAAGCAGCTGTCGTGGGGCTGCAATCGATGGGCTTCCTCTAATACAGGAGAATATGATTTGGATTTTAAAAGATCCCAATAAAAAAAAATATATATATATATATATGGGCCATAAATTTAGGTCTTATAACAACCAACTTTATGCTGAAAGTCAATGAGATGTTTCCACCACTTATTTTCAATATTCAGTGAGAAATTCACATGTAGTGCAACCAAATAGAATTGGTTAGAAAACATATTCTTCTCATTCCTGTCTCCTTCCCCCTCATCAATGCCTCCAAAAAAAAGTAATGAAAATTATTTTTATTTATTTTTGATTGATTTTTTACATCTGAAATGTGTGTGAGGGGGAGGTGTTTGTTTGAAAGCTCTCATCTTTTGGTAGATGGTGTGAGGAGTAGCAATGCATGTTTCCATTTACTGAAAAGAAGCATTTCATTGAATGGAAGTTTTTGATGGAAAGTTTCTGACCATAACTATCTGAACCACAAATCACGTAGCTTTGTGATAATATAAGAGAAAAAACTTGAAGGGAAACAGACCAGAAAGTGGCCGTGTGAAAAGGAGAAGCTGAYTAATTAGTTTGGATTGCTCAAGCAGAAGAAAAAACAACAAAACAAGCTAACAAAACCCTTCAAGCAATTAGAGATTTGAAAACTCTTCCATTTTAATGCTATAAGGRATTTGTTGGCACACGTGAGAAGGATTGTAGCTTCGGAGTTAAGGAGTGGCCCTTTAAGAGAAGCCTTTTTAAAAGCAGATACCACCCATGTAGATATCAACAAAGAAAACCTCAGACATGAAAACAAGTGTGGCCTGTTGGTATGAGACTGCTAACAATAATAATCATCCATGCATCACTGTAGGAAAGAACAGATCAAAGAAATGTATACCTAGAATAGCAGAAGATATTTTGCAAGGAGCAGAACTTTATTATAAATTTCTTTTCTTAGTTTTAATTTATAAAGGTATTATCCTTAGCTCTCATTGCCTGAGCTGAGGATCTTCAGACCCATATGTCTTTACTTCTCACATACAGATGCCAGATTACCATACATAAAAAGGCATATATAAATAACACAAGAAAGGGTGATTTTTTTTTAATTTAGAAAAATCTGTGAAATCCTTTTTGCAGCCTTTACAGAATGAAAGTCTTGGTTTAGAAAGAGTGCTTACAGGTAAAAATCTGTGCCCTGTTGCTATTTCTGCAGCTGAGATTAAAAGAGTTTTTAGTTTTATCTAGAAAGATGAAGATTTACCAGTATAGTGTATTCTACATGCTATAGAAAGATCTCTTGGACTGGTAAATCCGTATCTTTCAAATACTACTTTTTGTTCTGTCAGCCTGTGTGCATCTTCCCATCAGAGATGCAACTCTGCCATCTCATCTTCCTTCTTAATCTTAGTATTCAATGATAGAAACGTATTTAGGGATGCTGCTTCTATTAGTGCCAGAAGTGACAGAGCAAACATACAGTATTAAGAGGGCGTGGGAAGAGGTCCTTCGGCAGCTGATATCTGCTGAGTAATAGCTGCAGGCATGAGGAGAATTAAAAGCTTATCCTAGAGCATGAAAAGCAGAAGACTACAGTGCAAAGGTCAAGTCAGTGTTTCATCATTTGTCATTTAAGCTGAATTGTTTTTTCAAGCCCGTATCCGCTGATAGCATGAAATGTGAAGTTTTCTAAGTGACTTATCTTTTGTCTATATGGTAGTATATGACAGCAGTGGAGGATTCTAATGACTCATGTCTTCAGGGAAGTGGATAACAGGAGGAAAAAATGTATATTGGGGCTGATGGAAATTGTGATGGTTCCACTTACATCAAAGAGCCAGTTATCAAGTGACAGGGCAAGTTTACATGAGTTGAGGATCTGTGCCATCCTGTATTTTATTAACGGACATCCCTGAGTGAAAACTAATGAGGGCAAGACTCAAAAGATTTGGTTCATATAGATTTGCAATAAGAGCTGCAGAGTTTAAATCTTGATTTGTGAGACTGCAGAATGTGGGATTGATGCATTTGGTGCAGCTCACAATAAATAAGGGCCATTTCTTGGGTGTGTATCCTTGCCTGAATAACTCTCTGAAATCTGGTCTGAGAGCACATTCTTCTTGTGGTATCTAGCTAACACATGTTCAGTGAAAGAACTGTGGCTTCTTGACAGGACACCTAACCACTGGTGGGATCTTAATAAAGTTTGGTAGAGAAAATCCTTTTACTTTGAACATGTTCTTGTTTATGGTTAAAATTCTCTGGGGTTAATTAACCCTGAAGACTCAAATAAAGAGATGAACAGGATGAAATCTGTCATACCTCACTCAGCCTCCTGTGGCCAACATAGTTTAAAAGTTGCAATATATCAGCTAAATTAATTAATGCCAGCCCAAGTAATATATTTCAGATGCTAATCACATCAAATCCACAGACTAAGTGGGAAAAAATGACATTAGGGACAGGAGTACAGCTTTTGAAGTGAAGGAAAGACTGCACTGAGTTGTTAATGGTCTAAACATCAGGTCTGAAATAACACCGCTTCTCAGACTCATAATCCCAGAGGGACCAACAATCCTTCATCCTTACAGAGTAAATATACTGAGGAGTCAGTAGTTTGCTAAGCCTCAGTCTTTAGCATTAGAATTTAAGCATCAGGATCTCCTGTTTCCCATGAACAGTAAAGATATCATGGCACTTAGGGAAGAGTGGGGTTCAGTTTGTCCCAATTTGCCATTGTTTTCATCAGTTTTTTTATCTTCACCCACTTTCGATTTTCCCATGGTGCTGTAAGTTTACAACACAGGAAGAACATGGGAACTCTGAACACAAAGCAGGAAGCCAGGCTAAGAGCACTGCTGCTATAATACTGAAATTACTGAAATAATACTGCATAATTAATCTGTTAAACAGTTTTGGGGAAAGCGCTTACATTTTTGTACTGTACGTATACCAGATTGTTTATATTGACTAATAAGTGATCTCTGTTGCATCACTCCAGCTGCACATCTGCACTATGTTTTTATTTTTTGAGGGAATTCCAAACTAGTTTTCCATCAGCATGAGAATGTTTTTGCAGTCCCTTAATATGGACATAAATGAGGGATAAATACATACGTATATACATAATACCCAATATGGCACCTGAATCTCCCTGCTCTGTACCTTTTCTCATTGTTCAGGGCCTTATTAAGGTCAGTGAAAAGCAGTAGTATTCTTATTTTTACACACAGTCTGAAGGAATGGAGGCAGGTCCTTACCGGGATACTTTTGGCAGATACTTCTGACTTCAGCTTCCTGTAATGTCCAACAGGGTTCATTATTAGTGTCTCTCCTCTTTCTTTTTATCCGATCTGTCTATGTAATCTACTTAAAAAGCTTCAGTGCCCATTTCCATGCTAACAATTCATAAGTCTACCTTTAATGAATCCCTCATCTCAGCTGGTTTTATTGGCACTGTTCCAGGGAAGTGCTTAAGCATGTGCTTAGCTTTGAGTTTATTGACATTCCAAATTCAGGCCAACATCACACTTTGGAGAGCTGTCAAAATAATAACTAATTTTATTATTGAAATTGCTGTGCTTCGTGCTGTAAGGTTGACACAAAAATCGGATTAGTATTGACCCTTCTAAATTAGAGATGTTAGAAAGTCATTCAGCACATAAGTGATTTCTGAAAAAAATGAAGAAACAGATGACATAAATAAATTTAAAATTACTGATATGCAGTTGAATATCACATCTTAATAATATATCCAAGACACAAATCTACATTTAGGAGAGTGAATTTATAAAATTATATACTATGATATTACATATGCTGTATTGCATGTTATATGTGTGTGTGTGTGTGTGTGTGTGAGCGAGCTGTATCTGCTTGTATGTACCTGTGCATATCTATGAAATATATACATCTACCCAGTCATTTTTATACTGTAAACCATCATAATTAAAATGTAGATGGAAAAAACAATTCTTTCTGACTACTCAGGTATTTTAACTGCTTGACTAAAATCCTGAGAATCATCTAAACAAGACTGTTTGCCCATCTGTCCTCACACTAGGAGAACGATAGCAGCTCATGCCTTGTCTTGTCTGTTGGTTATTTAGTAAATGTCAGCAGTATAATTGGTCTAYAGGAATTGTGCTACCGCTGATAACATTCTGTGCATTGATACATACCCAGAGGAGATGCCAATATATACTGGTGTGTTTATAAAGAGGAGAACATTTTCAGAATGAACTTAACTGAAGTGTAGCTTAGCTAGAGGAGAACGGAAAAGTAGAAAATAACTTCAGACAAAATGTTCCTTAGGCACAGATATGATCTTTATTTGACCATATAAGGCAAGACCTAAATTTGAACACAGCCTTCATATGAGTGTAAGAGCCAGGAACAGATTGGATTCCTGGYGTAAAGTGAGTGAATTGCTTCAGCAGACTCTCTTCATTATGTTGTTTCTGATGCCTTAAACTTTGTTATAGTGATAATCGCTGCTTCTGGATTCATAAGCCTTCTCAACAAGAGATCAAGAGTAGAGATCAGTTCAGGCTGAAATGCCTGAGGATCCTGATCCTTGTGACATTAGCAGTTGGTTTTGAACTGGAGGAACCATCTGCTCTAGATTAACCAAAAGCTAGTGGATAATTCTAAACCATGTTGGATAAATCTAAACCAATTTGGATTTGTTCTTAGAAAACAACACTTGACTAACTGAATAATGTGTTATATGGGTATTTCTGCATTCTGGATATTCACAATCAGATACCAGGTGTGGATGTGAATTACATATTTAGCCTCACTCTTTATAATCATTTGAATCAAAAAGCTAAATTCCGAATGCCTCTGAACATTAAGATCTTAGCGGCTTAGGCTTTCTCCTCCTCAAAATATGTCAAGAAGAGGAAGTATGAGGTTGGAAGGCAAAACAATTGGCGAGATCTCTGAACACAGTTAGCAGGGCAAACAATTGCATATATTTGAATAGTGAATATACACTGTGATACTAGCAAGCTCAGCCAATATTTCACATGCTGAATGGATGTGGAAGGTAAATTATAACTATAAAAATAATAAATATTAATTAAATTAAATTAAATTAAAAATAATTGTCAAGTAATCTTCCTGCTGGCTAACAAAGGAAAGATGGATGGGGTATGGTTGACAGCTGACACGTCTCTCCACCTGCCATCAGAAGATGGCTGTGTCCTCCTCTGTTTGATCTGGTATTTAACAAGGGCTAGAGTGGTGCTGCAACCTTTCCCACAGTGGAGGCACACATAGTCCCTCTTTTCTTTGACTGAGCACCCTTCAAACACAGAGTAAGAGTGTTATAATGTTTTATAACCTGAACAGAGACAGTAGGTAACAGATGGAAGAAAGGCATCATTGTTATTACCATTTTAGATAGTGAGTTACAGTAAGATTTCCTTGTAAATATTAGTCATCTGAAAGCTGTGGTGTGTAGACTAACCTGGTTGTCTTGACTTTCCCATTAGTCAAAGAAGAGTGATAAACACCCASAGAGAATGATGTTTCCAAGTCCTCAATTGCTGGAGATGCTTTGATCTTGACTGTAGAGAACAGCTTGGACTGGACAGCTGAAGTTAGGGAAGGCAAACTCCATTCTCAGTGACATGGGCAAACCCACTGGAGAAGTCTGGGCATAGTTAAAAAATGGAAGCAAATGTCCAAAATCCAATGCCTTAACTGCAATGCTGTTCTTTATCTTTAAAGAGGAATTTTAGGTGACAAAGAAGGATGGAAGAAGGGAAGCTTCCTGCTGAGGCAAAGCTGAGGGTCATCACTGTAGATCTGCAGATGATTCCTGAGAAATCATGTCCATTTCAGAGGTCTGGAATGAATCTGAAGGGTGAAAGGAAAGTGAAGAGTTGTGAAAACGTGATTGTGAGGCAGGGGAAGTGTAGCTGGTTAGTGGACAAGCAGGTTCTAATTGCTGTAGTGAGCTGAGTGTACGAAACAGTGTCCCCCCATCTAGCAAAGATGCCCTACCGTGCCATGCAATGGATAAGGGAGCCTCATTTAAAATAATATAAATGGAGAAGCCATCGCTTTGTGGGTCTTGACTGATAAAGCCACCCAGAAAGTAAGAACTGCTCCGAAGGGGATTAGTGATCTAAACATAAGAGCTGGTTTCCTCAAAAGGATCACAAGGGTGAAAGGCCATCATACCAAAGAAAAAATGACACTTTGCTGTTTAGTCTTTGTTCTCAGAATGAATTGCAGGCAAGGGAAAGGAGAGTAAAGATGTCAAAAAAGAATATGTCAGTTACAGAGAGAGGAAAGGAAAGGAATTGTAAAGGAATTTTAAGTTCATTTGGGGTAAAATAAAACATTCTTACAGAAATGTCTTCAACAATCCTCTTTCATCTGAACAACCCTATACTCCTGCGTCAGCTGAAGTTAACAGGACTCGTAACTGAGTGAGATTTGATTTTTTACAGGAAAGTTTTCTTTGATATAATTTTGTTTTGCTTTCTGGCACAGACTGCCCTGCCATGTACTCACATTTAATTTTGTTTTCTGTGAAAGAAATATTTTACTTCTTTTATGATGGGTGTTTCCCTTTACAAAACAGCTGAAGCTGCCTGAATGCAGTATGGAGGCATGCATATGGAGGCACTCTGGTTCAGGCCGGCTGCTATTCCTGAATGCAGCTTTCCCTTTACGGTGCCTGACTAGCAGCTCTTTTGAACTCTGCCACTCACAGCTCAGAGACTTCATTTGAGATGCCCACTGGGGTCTCCACACCCTTTGCTGGCCCTGTTGCTTCAGTTTTTCTGTACCATAAGAAGAACAGAGTGTATGGGTAACTACATTATTCTGACAAGAAGAAGAATATTTTCAAGGAGACGATCAAAGAGACAGTGGAATTCATATTAGAGAGTCTATGTGCATACAAAAAGAAAGCAGCATGCCAACGACCTGCCTCAGCAGAAAACCTTCTAGCATAGATGAGGCCTAGAGACCTGAATTACATGATTCGAGATGGGGATGTAAGGATTTTGTTTTTATCAGGGTCATCACCCAGACCTTGTCCAGCCTTTGTTCTACTTCCCCCATCTCATCCCATGAAATGCTTAATCTGTCTTCAGGGTATTTTAAGGTGTCTAATGATGTAGGATGCTTCAATTATAATATGCCCAGCTTAAAGTCTGTTTCAGAAAGTGCCAAGTGCTCCTCTCTAAATACACCAACATTTTGTGAAAAATGTCAGTGGTTGGAGATCCTGAAATGAAGTAAATTCAAAAGTCTCATCACCTTTGAGAAACCTGGCCTTAGGTTGCCACTCTTTGAAAACTGAAACAGGATCTCTGACTTTAGGTCGCCTGGTGCTGAACAAAGGGCTCATCAAGACAGTTGGTGTTATTTAACACGTTTGCATTACTTAACAGCTGCACCTGGCAAAAGCTCACACAGTCCTTGCATCCCCTCCCTTCCCTCTCCCCGTGGTGCACTTCCAGTACTGGTCAGGTAAGGGATTCAGTTTCCATTCCCATGCTCCCTGTATTGACAGATTATTTCAGATGAAAGAGACAAAGCGAAGGGAACAGGAATACAGACAGACAGCTTGGAATGACAAGAGATGCATATTGCCAAATGCCCAATCAATCGCCATCGGCATCACTGAATCCAACGTCTTTCTGCACTTCTGAATCATCACTAGCTTATGGATTCCCCGCCCCACCCCTGCAGCCTCCCCAGTTTCTAAATCCCTTTGTTGGCCTGTATTGTATTTTCTTTCTAGTGGATATTATTTTCTTATTTTTTTCTTTGCTTCCAGACACATTTCCATGCAAGTCAGAAAAGATGTTTTGTCACCTGCAGCTAAGCTGCCAGCTGGAGCTGGCTAGCGTGTGCATTTTAGGCCAGGAATCTGCAGGCTTCAGTGGCTGCTAATAAAGAGGTGGATTGATGTTAAGATTGTTTGACTTTTAAATCCTTATATATAGAGCCAGCCTGTTAGCCTTATTGTTTATTTATATAGTACTATGGGTATACTTGGCACTTTACTAACAAATGAGGAGATAAAATCCCTACCCTGAGCTGCTAATAGTCTAATTTAGGTTGCTATGATGTATAAAAGATTAGTGAACACATACAGGAGTAGAGGCAAATAGCACTGAAGAGGAACTGAGTGATGTTAGGCTGAGTGAAAGCAGCAAAGGTTTAATGCTGATGGCTCTAAGGACATCCTTCATGATCACTGTGTGGGTAAAGTCAAAGAGGACTGGAGCTCCAGAGAGCTGGATGTAACAGCCGAGTCTTCCATGCATTTCCTGCTTGAGGCATCTGGGGCTTAACAGTGCATAGTGTGAACTGCTGTTCAGTTTCAAAATAAGGTCTTAACTATGTGCTTAGTTTTAAAGCTCGGCATCTTGACTTCGGTGGACCTGTGCCAGCTTACATCAGCTGAGGATCTGTCCCTAAAAATAGAAAAACCTGAACTACCCACCTTGGCTGAGTTCTGAAGAGATATCTGCAAACAGTTGTGTTGTTTTGTCTGATGTCACAGGGTTGTTTTTTTTGTTCTTTATCTGGCAGTAGGAGTTAGAATACACCTCACATACAATTTCCAGGAGAGGTATGTCAGAGAATAAATCAGTGTTAACATACTTTATTTTTTTCAGCCTTAAATGTGTATTTTCTTCTGTTATTGTACAAGACATGCAAACAATTTCAGCTCTTTTTTTTTTCTCTTGACTTGTTGACAAAGCAATGAGCCAACTCTAACACTGATCTCTGAGGTATGCAGACATTCTTTTCAGGAGGCAAAGGATATGTTTATGACAACCTGTTATTCTTATCCCACTGTTCCCCTTTCTGTCTTATCTGTTGATGCTTCTTTCTTCACGTGACATTCATTGCTGGTGGGCTGTGTTATCAAGTGCTCTAGGACATCTTAGCTAAGGGATGCATCCCTCTTGAGTAGCATGTCAGAGAGATCTTCATAGAAGTCTAACAAAGGATGCATTTGAAGGCAAGAGAAGCCTGACTGTTTTAACTATTCTTCCTTTTGATCTCTGAAAGTAGATTGTGAGTGTGACTGCTCTGTATTTTCCTGTTGGGTCCCTTGACTCTTTTTCTAAAAGGTTATGTTAGGTACTTTCTAGTCCAAAGGGACTCTTTCCTGTACTAAATGCATTTCTGAAAATGTCAGCTGAAACTCCCTTGCCTTCTGTTCTTGTTTGTTTTTAACGTTCTCAGTTTCATATTACCTGAATCTTAGACCTCCATCTATTTCCAAGTCTTTCAAACTTTCCAAAGAAGTTTGCTGCTATTGAATATCTTATTTGTTCTTATCACTTTGCTGCCTAACACAGGCAGCAATTCACCTTTCACATTTCAGAATGCAGCCTGTCACTTCCCTACTACTGTTCTTGTCGACCTCTCTACAGCTTCCACTGCAACAAGCAGGCTTTCAAATCTTTTTGCCAAGCTTTAGTTTTCGTACTGCTCTCTTTATTCTTTGCTTTACTTTTCACTGCTTTAATTAAAAAGCAACAACTGCCCGTTGCTTTTATTCTGTCTCAAAAGTTTGACTCAGATAGAACTTACTTGTTTAAGGCTCATAAGCTGAATCATCTTCCTTTCAGTTTTAGTTTTATTTGTCTATAAATTGTTTGTTGTTAAATTATCATAACTAGAGTTGTGCAGGAACTGAATTACTGTGGATTTTAATTTTTCCTTTAAATAAAACAAAATAGCAAATTAAGAAAAATTTCCATGAATAAAAATATTTCCTTTGGGGTCAGCTGACATTTCTTGGCACTAAAATCAGAAGTTCATTATCAGTTTTGACTTTCTTAATTSTCCAACTTTTTAGAAGATAAAATACATCTAAAGATCAAAGATTTTGAAAAGCAAAATTGATGCATTTATTGCTCCAAATGGGAAAGCTCAGTTTCTGCACTGTGTGTAGGCTTTTCTTTTTTTCTTAATTTCACCATCTGGTCTAATGAAATAGGTTACCTTTCCTTACAGACTGATTCAATGATGGAGATGGGTAAGTTTTATATATTTAAAAATCCTAACTAATATGGTGCTTATAAAATCAGTTTTGCTTTCTCTCTCTGGTAACTGGAATTGCTAGTGTTAAGAAAGATGGGAAAGAGAGGTGGATTTCTTAAAATACGCAGGAATGTTAGTGAGGGAGGCTGTACCATAACATGGGAACTTCAGAATTAAGACAAAAATAGCTGGAGGGACACATATAAGTTTGTTTGCTTCTCTAAAAACTAAATACTAATGTGGATTTCCTGTCAAGACTTTTTATTAACCATTTTCAAGATGGTTGGTTATAGTGTCCAATAGGAAAATCTCTCAATGGCTGTAATCTGCCACTTTACTGGAGTCAGGTGCTTCCCTGGGACTGCTCCATTTCTTCCTCCATCAGACATCAGAGACAATGTATCATCAATCTATATGGGTGCCATGGTTAATCCATCCAGAAGGGAACTGAGAGAAGTGGGAGGAATTTTAACAAAAGATTTATTATTCATAACAAAAGCAAATGCCATTCATTTTCATACTAGAGCTTTCCAGTCACCTCAAGTTGATTCCTAATCTAGTAAGCTATCATAGTGACCAGTTTACACAGGTGAAATTAGAGACACACACACAAGCAAGTCATTGTGTAAAACAGAAATGTAGTTTGAGATTTGGCATCTTTAGTAGGAGACAGTTTTGGCTTAACTTTGTTTCCTTGCATGTATGATCACAGGAAAAGCAAGGATGAAAAGGAACAGAGATTTCTCCATTTCACCATGGAAAGTCTGGCAAAATGACAGCAACGATGAAAGACGGACAGACGCAGGTCTGATTTCTAGTTCTTCATGTAGCTCTGCATGGAATAATGGAAATACATAGAGCTTGGAGTGACTGTTTTAATCGAGGCAGCCCTAGGCTTGCAGCTTCTAAATCAGAGTCAATGCCCATGTCATGATTTTTTGTGGGCATTAGTTAATATTTTGAGGGCATTCCCAATGGCCTTAAATTGGGGATCATTTTGCTGTTTTCAGCTTCATATTATATCACTTCGTCTAGTTCCAATTCAGTCATTCCTAAGGAGATCACAATACCGAATGGGAGTGTTTACGCAACGGGTTCTGTAGCCAGCCATTACATGTGCCAAAGAGCAGCCGACATGAAGAAGGTCTGAAAGACACAGGAACAAATGCAGCACTGGAACTTTATGAGGAAGAGCCAAACACTGGAATATCACTACAAACAGAGAAAAGACTCTTGCTTGAGAGCAAAATCAGGCTCTTACTGAACAAAAGTCACCACCAGTGTGAAAAAGCTACTGAGAGTCTCAATTCAAAAGGCTCTGTCAAATTTTAAGTGGAAAACTCCCCACATTTTAAATAATCCAGAAAAATAAGGGTTTGTCTCTGTTGATTCTGGATTTATATCTGATCTAGAACCATCATATTTAACTAGTAAAATATAATTTTCCTCATCAATCTCATAAAATTATCTTCCTATTTTGATGTTTGCTATTACATGAAATATGTTCACATATGTGATATGTGGGAATGTTAGAATATATTTTTCACCAGATATGATTCTTCTCTTTTTTATTTCAATCTAGGTTTTATCTTTATTGCCCACAGTGTGGGAAACTGTTACACATATATACCACAAAGTCTGTTTCCAAGCTTGAAAGTGAAGGGCTTGAAGAAACAAACCAAGCCAACCAGGCAAACGCATGTTTTCAGGTACTAAAAAGAAGTGTCTCCAAAGGGAAAGACTGAAATTCTTGGTGAGAAGGAGCTGCTTCTTTATACCTTAATCTCTCTTTTGAGGGTAGACCCTAAGGATACAGATGGAGTGCAATCCAAGGAGCTGATTGCCATTAGTACAGATATACCTGAGTTAGCCTTCAACTAGCTTGTTTGGATTTCAGCAGCTACAGTTGCCAAGTGTTTATCCAGAATTTTATCTGATTTTTATGCAGCCTGTACCACTGGACAAGATGCTGTTTGAGTACCTGAGTATAATTATCTCACCTAATTGTAGAAAACAGCACTAGAAAGGACTTGACAACTCCTTTCATCCTTCCCCTGCCCTTCTTCCTTGACTGGTTTATCTCACTTGTTYCTTAAAACCATTGTAATGAGGTTGCCCCAGCTGCCCTGTGCAATCATTTCCAGTACTTTACTACATTTTTTATAGCATTTTATCTATTGTCTACCCTAAATATCCTTTATATTGATTTAAGCCCATATACTTTTTTTCCTGTTCAGTGAATACAAAGGACAGTGTATTCCCCTGTTCTTTGCAAGTATTTCTTACATATCCAAAACCCCTTTTCTCTTTTTTCTTATCCCTTTTTTCTGTCTTCTCTAAAGAAGAAGAGCCTCTAACAGTAACACAAAGAGAAATAATAATAGTAATAATAACGATCAAATCCTATTCTTCACTGGTATGTCTTTCCAAGTTACCTACTTTGTCTCTTACCCTTCCATCAGATTAATTCAGATTACAGGTTCCTATCTAATCTCCTTTCCAGAACGTAAATGTTGTTTGCAGCCTGGAAAGAATTGCTACAAATTTTTGCAGAGATTTCCCCGAAATGCTGTTGACCCTGGGAAGGAGCTTTGTTGCTCTCGCAGGGAAGCTGCTGCTGAGAACAGCAAGATGTTAGTGCCACCTGGTGCTCACATTTCGACGTGGCAAAGAAACGGAGAAGCGTCACAGAAGAGGCACTAGAAGGGGATTTGGAACATCTTGTAAATCACCAAACCATCTAAGAAGACTAATAATAATAAATAATTAAAAAACTAAAGCAACATGTAAGAGAATGTCATTGCTGTCAGGAAGTACAAACACTGGCTTTCATTCCATCTTTGAATACCAGCAGCCGCCTCTTCTTCACTACGAGGGGCTTTTCACAGAGATAAACATTTTCTTTTCTGTTTTGAAGTCAATATGGGACACAGGCATGTAAGCCTTGAAACAAAGAAAATCCCTAGATATAATATCTGCCTCCCACTCTCTGATGTCAAGATCTTAAACAAAGTTGACTTGACACCAGTTAAGCAGGCAAACAGCTGAGGAATATGAAAATTGTTCTGAACTTTGTCATCTATCTCAAATAGAACGGAAAGCTTCTAAGAGGTTTGATTTGGTCTGGAAAATTATGGAACATCCATGATGTTTTCCAGCTTTACCTGGTGAGTCACAGGTGAATCAAGGTTAATACATAGTATTAAGGTTCTGGTTATAGTTTATAAAAGATAATAAATTAGTAGTTGCTATTGATAACACTCCAATAGGGGAATTATAAACATAACTAGGGCTGGCCAATAATTTCTATCAGAAAATGCTGATCTGAGGAAATAAAAATGCTAGTTAGATGTATTGGCTGCTCGATTTTTTAATGAAAAATTATTGAAACAACTTGCTCTGGCAGAGGCAAAATATTTTATATCAGGCTCATCAAAATACTTTATATGTGGCCAAAGCACTTTGTTCAGACTCTAATACACTATGTTATATAACCGGCAAGGTTGAGAAAGGAGAGAAGACTACTTCAGCAATGTTGAAATAACTGGAAAGACTGAAAAATCTTCTTAATAGTTTTCTGTATTCCTAAAACCTTTCCTTTTCTCAGATATTTGCTTCCTAAGAAAATCTGAAATGTTGGGTCTCTATTCTGATTGCATATGAAAGAAAATTCTGAAACACTGGTATTTCCCACAGAATGGAAATTTCAGGTTCTGAGAATGTGCCGTGAATGTGACTGCTTGCCACTGATGTGATCAGACACCATTAGTAACATGTGTCACTTAACTCTATACTCTTTTTGTAAGATCTATTGATGACAATGCACAAAATCATGGCACGTTGATCTCAATTAGTTGGACCAGCTTTCACAGCTGTACTGGCATTTTCTTAAAATGAGGGCAGAGAACATATTCCAAGATTTTTAATATTTTTTCATGTCTGCAAAATCTAGATTTTATATGCGAAGGGAAGAAAACTGTGAAAGCAGGAAAGGTAATTACTGCAATTAATATGAAGAATGAGAGAMCTGCATATAGCAGAAAGACAGAAGGGAGGACCAGAAAAAATTAAAATGCTGGGCCAGAGAGAGAAATAATTGAACTAACAAAAGTGTGAAGTAGGAACAAGATCTTAAAAAGGCCATGTACTTTTAGATTTTGTATTATGCAATATATGAATACATTGGAGTATATGAATTTACATTAGATTTATTCATGTACACTTTTTTTTTTTTTTAACAGGCTGATCCTGCACAGCAGAGATTAGTTGCGTTTTTGCTATTAAGTATATGGAGCATCGGGCTGCAGGGAGGTGGGCCTTAATGGTATCCATGTGGCACATACCCCTAGGAACTGCACACTATCCATTGCCTTAACACTGACTGGTCATCTAGAGCATCCCTGACACAGTAGGGTTAGCACACAAAAATCTATGGAACATCAAGCTTTTAGTCATGAGCAAGAACGTACCAAATTATTGCAACAGGAAAATTACCTGGAACATCAGCTTAAACTTGATGTGCCAGATCATTTAGTTTAACAACTATGAAGAATGAGAAACAGCTGGACGTGGCTTTGTAGAAAAAGCTGATGTTGCTCATCCCACTGTCGGCGCTTAAAGAAGATTCATTAGTAGATACTGCCATAGAAAGTGATTGTTTATGAAGTGTGCAGGGATGCACTTGTGTGAAGGGAGCTCCAAGAAGATAAGTGGAACTAGTGGATATTTGTTTGGCTTTGAACGAGATACATTTTGTCATATATCAAAATCATTTGGGGCATTTTAGATGTATCAAAAAGTAAGTTGCATGAAGATAAAGTTCCAAAGTAACCCATGAGTTTAAGACATCACATGTTTGACAGAGGATGATCTATTGCTGTCGTCTGGAAGTACTGGTTATTCAAATTGCCTAACTTTAGGCAAGTGCAGTATGTAGGAAGCTAGTCTTTAGTTTTTGTAGCCATATCACGCAGTAAGTCTTAACACTCAATTCACCTTGAGATATTTGCTTAAGTCAGCTTCATCTTACCTATATTAGTTCTCTAAAAGATAGGTAGCTATTCTATGCTACTTATCCAGCCTCCCTCCGTAGCGAGAGAGAGGCACCCAGAGAGGCAAATCAGAGCATCTGAGGTGGGTTTCTGCTGAATCTCCCTCAGGAGAAGCATATCTCTATTTGCTGCATGGGGAGCATTGGAAACTAGTCTTCCAGTTGCCATAGACACCTGCAGTTAGGCAGTGAGAACCCCTGCCTATGCTTTTATGACATTATTTCTATGGCAGAAATCATTAGGCAATGATTTTTCAATGTTATATGCAAAGGACTGAGACATCTCAGATGGGAACTTGTGGGCACCCTCAGAGATATTCAGCCTGACTACCCTCCAAATGATAAATACTTTCAACCCCCTTCAACAAGCACCCCTATGCGGACTTCACATGTCTGGAAATTCCCTGACATTAATGATGCTCTCTCAAATCTACATCTTCCTTGTGATCCAAACCTTTCCACTCCCCCAGCTTAGTCTCTTCCTAAAATGTCCAGCCCCAGTGTACCTCTAAAATTAATCCCCACCTCTCCATCCTAACTACTGTCCTAGCTTATCCTTACTAATCTTATACTTTAAAGTATTTTCTGTGGTATCTCAAGACGGCATTTTCCTCCCTCCTATTTTACTAGAACTATTTGCCAAAACCATCTCTCATGCAAAGTTGTCTTGCCCAGGGGACAATCTTACAAAAGACACTACCTGCTTAACTAACAGTGACTAACTTCTGTTCCCCAGTAGCCCCAGATCTCAGGTTTTCCATTTTAATGCCTCGGGCAGTAACAGAGATGGGATGAAAAATGGGCTCCTCATGGTGCAGGGGCTGTTTTCACTTAAGTCTCTTTTTTTACCCCAGTACTGCCTGCAATGCACCCGTTCCTCCCCAAGGATATGGGGAATAAAGCACATGGGGCCTCGTGTATCTAACGTTCTCAAATCACACTGCACCTAGGCATTATTTGTAGGCAGTTTCTCTAAAATTTCACCAGTTTATTCTAGTTCTGCATCTGAACCTTAAAGTGTTTTCCTTGTATGAATAATTGCAGCAAGCAGGTTTTTTCCACCTTCCTCCCCTCTTGCCTTCTTGCCCTTGGTGTCTCATTCGATATTCAGCTTTGTACCTTTGGCAACACAGTCCCTGGGTCCCAGCGGCTGGGAGGATCAAACCCGCAGGAGTGGGAGGAAGATGTTGTGTTTTTAATTGATCCCTGAAGCGACATGCAGGAATCCAGAGGAGGATAGTCTGGTGATTACACAGCTTAAATATTTGATATCCGAGGTAGGTTTTGGAGGATTGCTTGGTTTTGTGTGTTTTAAGTGATAAACAGAAAAGTCTGTAAAGTGAAGTTTGGCTCTGAGGGGTGACTCTGAACTGTTATCCTATATTCCACGTCTTTGTGTCCCTGTGAGTTTTCATACTGTTTACCCTTGCTTACAAATGTTTTTTCCCCCTTCAGTGTTGGAAATGAAATAAATCAGCCTGAAATCAGAGTACGTGAAATCTGAGGCTTTTCTGCCTCCTTAGCAATAAAGTGCGTGGATTAGCATCATTTACAACCTGATTTCAGTGTGCTGGACAAGCAAGTACGGTTGCCGATGCATCCCAGCTAGTTTTGTCTAATACTGCAGGGTTATTAGGAACCATGCGCTGGAAATCATCTCCTTTCTTAGATTTGTCCTTGGGTACATGCACAGAGCTGATTTCTGAATCAATGTGTTTGCCCATTTTTTAATTTTGGGCTTCATTTTATGGGCCTGCTTTTTGTTGCACTCCCAGTTTTACTACATTAGCTTTGAAAGTATTTTTTTCCTGATGTGAGAACAGTCAAGCTGAGTATTTCTAATGACCTTAACATTAAAGAAAAGTTGCCACTGAGTCAATGACATAAAGATGTCAAGTAGATATTAAATGTAGTCGTGCTAAGTAAGATTTTATTGTCTGTGTTATTCAGCTGGAAAGGAATCTTACTTGGTGCTTATAATTAATCACAATACTTTCAATAAGCTCTCAGAGGTCTTTTAAAAGCCCTAACAGAGTTACATGTGAGTCCCAGAATTAAAAAGCAACAAAATGTCATTGCGCTAAGTATTAGGCAATAAGATCTACAGTAAAAAGAGTAAGAGTAAACACTCTTGGAAATATTTAAAATTAAGAAATATTTATTCTGAAATGACAGATTACATGTATTCCAAGCACAGTGCTTCATGTTGTTTAAAACAAATTATTATTTAAAAATTAAAAATATATTTTAAATTATTTAATATTTTCCATTTCATCTGCCCTGTATTCCACACATCTTTCCCACTCTTATAAAGACTCTGAGTGCACAAGTTGCAGAATACCATGAAGATTAAATCAAGGCAGCAGCAAAACTATATTGAAAAAAAGTTGAGGAGTCTGTGTCCCTAAAATACTATTGAGTTAAAAATATTTGTAACGAAAAAGAAAACATTTATGAAATTTACAAATTCTTTCCATCATTTCTGATGAAACAGAAATTTTTATTTCATAATGAAAGAAGGAAAGGGGAATAAATTTGGGGTCTGAACTCCTTTTTTCCCTCTTTGATTTAGAAGCTATAAAAAAAAATAACTTAAAATTTTCTTATTACTACAGAGTAATATTTTTTCCAAATAAATGCAATTTTAGTGAATATATTGTTATTGGGTACAGATATAGATTCATATATTACATTATACTGCATATTGCATGCAATATTACATAAAATATCTATTCATTGCAAATACATATTTTTTTCATTTTTGCAGTCCCAACCTTCCTGAATAAACAAACAAGGAAACAGAAATAGTTTTAGCAGCAACCCAGACACCTTCCTCAAGAGTCCTCTGAATGAAAAACGCAGACCTGTGCCAGTGGTGAGCCTCTGCTAGGTGAAGAGTTAATGTTTCGCCTAATGCTCCATTCTCACTTGTTTATACAAATATAGCGCTGCTAGTTTTGGTACCCAAAAGATTTTGGTTACCATGGTAAAATAGCTGAAAATGATGTCATACAGTGTGCAAGTTGGTTTTTATGCAGTCAGAACAATGGCCGTTGTTCAAAGCTCTTTCTTGGTTCCACCTGCACGTCACTGAAGGCGTTCGAGACCGTGGCCGGGGAGAAGCAGCCCGCGACCAGACGGGTGCGTGAGCCGCCCCGAGAAGGGGTGGTGGAGCGGCAGCCCCACCTGAGCCTGCCAGTGCCTGACCCTGCCTCATGCCGGGGCCGGCTGGAAGGAAAATGTGCGAGTGAAGCAGAGGATGAGCATGGCAAACGCGCAGCCAAAGCGGCTGAAAACTGGGTGAAGCGGCCAGTCTGCCACGTGGGGCAGAGGTTTTGCTCTTCTCTCTTGATTGCTCCCTGCAGTCGGTAGTGGTGGCCATGCCGAGCGTTACCCATCTAACCCGCGCCGCGGTGCTTGGAAACCACGCACCTGGACTGACGGGCTCAAGGGATGGAGAAGCGTGACCCTGGGAACCACCCGTCCAGCCGTACTCTGGCCAGCGGTACCGGCTGAGCTGTGGGAAGGGTGCCCGCGGGGGCCAGCGCGGAGGCAGGCATCCCAGCTGTGCTCGGTTTAGCTGGCTGGTAAAGTCACTACCCTTTTTTCCACCTTCAAACCCTTCCAGAACATCTATTCCAGTTTTGACCCCTATAGCAGTGGTACTGTCATTTATGTAGGGACACTGGAATTCAAATGGCCTTCTCTGACAGAACATGCCTCAATCACCATCTGCATTATATTATACACCATCCTGCTTTTAAAATATGTTAATTACATTAATTATGTTGCTTGCTTTATCAAAACCTTCTCCAGAAAGTCTGCTATTTGTGACCTTGTGCCCTTCAAAATCTTGTTCATGGATATCTGACGTGGAAGCTGGAGATTTTAGGTGGTACCATAACTGGTGCTCTACTCTCTTTTCACACAGAGCTTGCTTGTTTTCCATCCACTGAAACTGTTTGAGAAAGCTCTGGGCTAGTTGTCCACAGCAGCAATCCTTGAAGAGTTAAACTTCACAATAGCAGCATAGAAATAGTAATTCCAATTAAGGTAATCACCAGGGAGCAATTGAAGGAGAAATAAAAATGTGGTGTTCTTATTTCCATAAGCAAATGAAAATAATTTAGATGACTTTTATCTGATGAAGGAGAACTCCTATGTAAAAACTAATTACCCTGCATGCTAATTACAACAAAGAGGATAAAGGACAAACCTTTTGAAAAATATCCAAAGATTTTAAATGGACTTTTATTAATAAATGAAATAAGCTGAAAATGAGAGTTATGATATATTATATTTGGGCCTAGATTCAATAAAAACTCTCTCTGGCTTCCACTTCACAGCAGCCCCATAAAATCAATATATTATATGAAGCCAGATGGGTCTTTTATTGAACCTGGACCTTATTCATTAAAAAAAGTAATTATCATCAGACTTAAAAGAAAAAATACCTACTGCTTCATTAATCAGTCACTATCCCTGTACTTCTAAGTGATAATGAGAAAGAAAAATATATATTTAAATCAATAGACATACAGTTCATCAAATGTTAGAGCAGGGCCTGTCATGTATTTTCTGGTGTAATTTGTTCCTAAGTACATGGTTCGTTTAAAACAAAATATCCACTTTGGCTGTTGAATTTGGATCAACCAATGGCACGGACCACACTGAGCACGATGGCTCTTGATCTTTTTCCTGTGATGGCTCCCTGGTCCACTGATCTCAGACGTGGGAGGAAGAGCTGAGTCTGAGATGGGGAGTACAAGCAACAAGCAGTGCTATCAAACACAGCTCATGACTGTATTTAAAATGAGCTTTGCTGTAACTCCTGCATTGGCAGTGCTTTACCCTAGAGACGAACTTCCCTTGAGTCTTCCAGGACTTTCTATACCTCTAATATTGTTCCAGGTGGGACTCGGTATGAAATAAAAAGAGGTGGAGAAGAAAGGATCTAGCTTATATCGGGGCAGTTATTCAGGGGAATGAGACCTCCAAGGGGACACAAATAGATGACAAGGCCTAATAGCATAACAGGTTGCAGGATGAACCTGAGGAGGTACCACACAACCTAAAATATCCATGCACAAGTACCTATGAAATAGAGTGTCTTGATCCTGTTTGAAAAGATGTCAAAAATTTCCCCACTAAGAAAAAATTGTGTGGAAAACCTGGTCTAAAAAAAGCTGCAAGAAAAGCTGGAAATTGTAATAGATAATTACCTGCTTGTCATCAAGTCCTCTGTATAGGAACCTGCCCCTAGGCAATCAGATCATTCCTTATTACACAGGGCACTAAAACCTAGCTGCTCCTGCATAGTTCTTGCCCTCTCTGTGCTTTGCCAGTCCAAATGATAATCAGGTACCTGGCTTACTTTAAAACTGATGCTTTTGTCAATTTGGAAGTGGACTGTGCCTCACCCAGCTTCAGATGCACTGGAAACAATGATACCATCCACATATGCACTTCAGTGAATACCTATATGTGAATACCTATACATGAACACCCTGTACACTCCCACAAACACACCGTGCAGGTGGTGTCACTGAATACAACAGGCTCCCACCATTCCTGGCACCAAGCAGCCATTGTCCTGCTTGGTTTCCAATTTCTGCCCACTGCTGGGCAAGGGTAATGATTTCTTTTTAGCAAAAAAAGAGTCATTTTAACACTTACATTTTTAAAAATGGTCCTTTTCTCGAAGAGTGTAAAAAATAAACACTAGAGACAGCAGATGTAGACGGGGAGATAGTGGAACATCAAGGATCAATGAGACAACATTGGTAGCAAGTGGTCGACTGATTTGTCACCATTGGGCTGATTACTTGAAGGAATAACAGTAAAAAAGATATTTTGTAGGGATTTGAAAGAAGATAATTGTTTTTTAGCTCTCTGTAGATGTGTATCCCAGCTGTGAGGGGCAGCTTAGGGAAGATTTAAGGTATCAAACAGGTAGTGGCTCCGGCGAGTCACTCAGAGGATAAGCCAGTGAATGGGAAATGACCATACCATGATAGGACTTTTTCTTTGTGTAATTAAAAATGGCAAAATTTGTACCATTGGAGGATAACAAAGGGAAGAGTGAAGTTGTTGTTTTCAACAGAATTGGAAATGCAATTAAAATTGGAGTGAATTTGTCAAGGCCAGGAAGAATGAGGTTTCTGAAATGTTTTCTAGTCATTCCAGCGGTGTTCTGTTGGTGCTTTTTGTASAGATGTCACATATAGTTTTTTATATATGTCACCAAATGAAGTGAATAGACTTGGATGTCAAAATCTGTATTTTGATTTTTAATAACAATACATTGAATTATGTCATTGTCACCACTAATGATTTGAATCAATCACTTTCTTGAAAGTGGTTAATTCAAATCAATAATGGTCACAATAACATAATTCAATACAATAATACTAAAAAACAGAATATAGAGATTGGAAACCAGTTCATTGTCTTCAACTGGTATTTCTAATACAGTGCTTTTCTCCTGCTTCTTTGATGAAGTTTGTATTTGGGTTAGACCTGTCTAAAGTCACCTCTTGCTGTGTATTTTATAACGCACAGAGGATAAAAACTTTTCTCGGTTGAATCACAACACACCAGAGTGCAGCCTCTATTTTAAATTCTGATCTGGAAAGTATGCTTCCTTTTTCAGTTTTGTTTCTTTAGGTATTTTAGGTATTTAGGTATTTCTTTTCTCTCTGTCTTTTGGGATGATAATAATGATATTTTGTATTACTGCTGTCCCACTGTGCTAGCCACTCTATGAACACTGAAAAAAAGGTTTCTCTGCACGGCTTTTCTACTGCTTGTTTATGGCCTTTTTTCCTGGGATACCTACCAGCAGTGGGATTCCTGCTTGGTAAAAGAGTAGAAGTACTTATCTGGCTGAGGTATAAGTCATTTTTCTCCTGAAACTTTGAAGCATGCAGTAGGGTCAGACCCCGAGCACTAGGAGGTAGCCCTGTACCACAGTGAATTCTTTAAAGGCTGATGAAGTAGATTAGTCGAGGCATTCGCCAGAGGAGCCCCTGATGTCCTCAAAAGACTGAAATCCCGGCGACTCCATTTTTCACGGCTGCTGAAATGGATGTGCTTTGTACTTGTTAAACCCTTTCCTGGCCTCCACGCTCACACGAAAACTGGCAAGGTCTTCTGGCCTCTGACACTCCTGTGTCTTCCCTGGCACCGGCTGGCTCAGAATGGACACGCTGGGCAGCAGCGGTGCTAGCAGAGCTGGAGGAGCACACGGGTAATGCAGACACGGCTCCCCCAGCGCTCCCCTTCTCCCGAGTGTGTTTTCCTCTGAGCGCTTTCCTACTTGAGGGCGCTGCCTATGCCTGCGGACTAAATCCGTTTCCTTGGGTGCTAAGGGTAGCTCAGAGTCCTCCTTCAGATCTCCAAGGACTTCATTTGAACTCACAGGGCCTGGATGATAGGTGATTATCTGGGACAYGCTTGGCCCTCAGAGTTGATGCTAAAAGGCAGTGTTAGATATATAAAAGCTGTACAGATACTGAAAAGTTACTGGAAAGGACTAACGCTGAGCAGGTGGGAATGCAGAGCAAGCCAGCAGGACAGGGTAACGCAGGGATGTTCCTGAAATCTGCCCCACTTTGGAGCCACTGAAAAACACAATGGGACTGTCTTAAAATGTAGTGCTGATGGTGTTTGTTCTTAGCGCTCAGAGCTACCGCCAGGAAGATGAGAAATGGGCTGACATGTCTTCATGAGCCTTCTCCTCACCAGGCAAATTACAGCAAACCAACACTAGATTAAAAATTCAAACGATCTCCTCCTCTCATTCTATTAAAAAAACAAATCTGCAACTGTCCTTCGGTTGCAGGCTGATCCTGTGGTTGTGCATGAGGTCTGTGCCGCATGCCCATGGGCTCTGGGTGCTGAGGGACGTAGGCACTGCTCCRCAGTGGCTGCAGCAGGGCTTCGGCAGCAGCAGCGGGAGGTGTGCGGGCAGTGCCGCAGGCACGTCCGGGCCTTCCCAGTGAGCTTTCAGGCTTTCAGCATGTGGCAGCGGTCAAACAAGGACTTGGGGTTGTGTTTTAGGCTGCAGAGGCTGACACTTGGCTGACCATGACTGCATTGCGTCTGATGGGTGTGTGCTAGAGCATCCATGAACATATTGGCATATTGGCTCATGGGCCACTTGCCTTCAGACCGTGCAGCTATCGCACACGTAGCCTGAACACAAGCGCCCTGCATATGCATGACCACCTCCTGCCAGGTGTATTTGGTGCACGGAGTTCAAACTGTGTGGAGCCAGGTTTTCTAATTTGCTGTTAAAGCAGTGGAGTGTCTGATGTTAAGGCAACCTTGAGGCAGCCCTCAGGTTGCAGTGCAAACAAATGTCCTAAATCCTGGTTTGAATCTCACCTCAAGGTTCCCAACCTGCAATACCCATCTCAAACTATCAGTTTTCTTCTGCAGATTCACTTTCCAGAATCTCCTGAATGAATAGTTTCTAGTCCCTTACTGATAGAAGAGACTCTGTTTTTTTAAATATGAAAGCAGAGCATAGCAGGGGTGTTTAAAACTTAAAGGACAGGATGTAGCTCAGCTGATGTGCCTGTCTCCTTGCTCATAAAGTATTTGAGACTTGCATAAAGAGCTGTAGACATTGAAAGAGGTTCTAAGTCTGTATTGAGGGTCATAGTTAAGTTGCCAGGAGAACAGGTACGGGGGCTTTTTATGTTTAACTAATTGAATGGAAGGAACTGTAAGGTTAATGGCATCTTTATGTAAATCCCCTTACTTTTAAATGCTTGGAGGTATTTAATTGCAGTGTTCTGGTGGTGCATTTTGTATAAGGTTTGTATTCATCACAGGATCAACCTTCATTATAAGTCGAATTATTTTCTGGGTGGTAAATATAAAGATTGTTCTTTTACAGTTTCTTTAAAAAAGATCAGCCTCTTGCATTGAGTTTTTTAGAATGTTTTATCTTACATATTGATTCAGGTCTCCTGCGTTATCCCCTTTCCTCCAAAATGTTTTATTTCCGGAGAAATATGAAATATTTTGAATATTATGAAATATATTTGAGTATATTATGAATATGTTTGTGTAAATCTTCTATCCACCAAAGCTATGAACAGCATGACACTCCTTTCCCATTTCCAACCCATTCTTAATTCTAGCTTAGTTCACTATGATATCAATCTTAGCGTTGTCATCCTTTAATCAGAGGTTTGATACTTGGTTAGAGAGGKTTGGGATATAGAAAGGAAAAAAATTCCCTGCTGGTACAGAATGTTTTCAGAATGGCAGGAAAACCTCTAGATGGCAGAAGTGCACTACATAAAACTCCAAACCTTAATTAACAAGCTTCAGAGCTTATTATTGACTGGTCCACTGACCTCCTCCTCCTCCTCCAGCTTTAATTGCTGCTGCAGATGATCTGTGCTTTACAGCCACAGAGATATGGYGCCAAACTGGGTCTGAAAAGTTTGCTCATGGCTGTAGTTTTTGCCTTTCTGCAAAACGACACTGCAGCTATTTTTAAAAGGTGAACTGAAAGGCTTCTTGCAGCTGACAGGATCTGGAGTTCACAGCTTGGGATGTGCTCTGCTAGCAACTAGTGCCACCCCAAAACTTCACGAGGAGCTGCATCCTTTAGGCTGCTTTGCAGCTATCACCTGGGAGGTGATCAGTAGTCTGCAGTCCTCTCAAAAATAAAAACCTCATCACCTATGTAGGTGGGCAGTACACATTTTAAGGTCTTATTGATCTTAGCAATAATGCAGAAAAGTTTCAAGTGCCCTCCACTCTCTGACAGAGCTATCAGCAGCTCCTGTTATAATCAGTTACAAAAAGATAATCTAGTGAATTTTGGTACAGAAACAAAGAGAAGAAAATCCTTTTGTAAACCTGGGGTTTAAGTGGTATTAATGGCTGACACATCATTACTGTTCCTGTGAATACCATTACAGCTTGGTCAGGATCTCTCAGCACAGTCACCTTGTGAGAAAACCCATCTGCTTAAGCTCGTGTGGTGCCAGAATAACTGAATCCAGGAAAAGTCCAGTTTCTAGCTCTGCAGTCTTAGATCAAGGCCCACATAGGAAATGATTTAAGATTTTAAAATTTTCTGTTTCAAAGGAAGACCTTTTGATGTTGGCTTTTTGGTTGATGTTTAAAAGCAATTAGATAGTACTCAAAATACTTGGATGGCTCTTCAGTCTTCTATATGGCAGGTGCGTCAACCTCTAGGCGCTTGGACGGAGAACGCACTCTCAGTCTTTCTTGAGATTTCATTTAGTATGATTTACATAAATCAGGGGAAGTGGCTTGAACCTTGTTCCCACACACCCAGTGGGAGTGCATAGAAAACATCTTCAACAAGTGTGATTGAGACACAACCCCACAGTCATATGGGGCATAGGACACTTGTGAGTATGGGAGATGCTGCTGTGAGTCCCTGGTCCAGAACAGGAACCAATGCCTTAAGCAGTGTCTCGCCAGTTTTGGTTTGGCACTGACACATAAGACTCCATTGTCTAGCTGCCTCAGTCCATGAAACCAGTGCCTAAGGCCACCCAAACCCCCACAGCCATCCCGTACTCCTCCAGGCTTGTGTGATRGATATGAATTATCTGGCCTTCAGCTTATCTGCGACAGAAAAACAGCATGGCAGGAAAACAGGCATAGCAACCTTTGTTGCTTTCAGACCATTTGCTTTTGGCAGCACTTACAAATGATAGGCTGTTTATGACAGCTTTTGCCATGTCCGCTTTCCTGTCATGGACCCCGGGGGTGGGCCAGGGCAACAGTCAATAATATTGATTCTAGATCACAGCCTTGGTGATGTGGAAATGGAAATCTTGTAGTGAGTGCAGTTTAGCTGTGTAGAAAGCAACACAAGTTACCCCAAGAAATTCTAGACTTATATTCATCATGCAGCAAAATCTGAGTTTGTTGTTTCACAGAGACATTGCAGCTCCCACACAAGTAGTTCCTGGGCAGTCTCATGTGCTGACTGAAGTCAGTACGACCTCCCGTACAAAGTTGTCATAGCCATGTCAGTAAACATTTATGGGTCTACCCATATTTTTTCAGGAATGCAGACCATTTCAGGTCCACTTGGCATTCTCTTTTTAATATGCATTTGCACTTCAAGCATCAGATCTCACACTGCAATCAAAGGACCTCAGTACTTGACGAGGAGAMTCCCAAAAGTATTGCAGCAAGATGTGTGACTACAGTAAAGACAGCTATACCCAACGCAACCTACTAGGCAGCCATGACGTCTGGCACTGAAGGAGCTACTCGGCCGCCCCAGTGGGGCTGTCTAGTCCATACAGCAGTCTGGGTGACCCCATCTTCACTGTTATTAATAGCATTACTGTCCGTATTAGAGCTACTGTCACTACTTCTGCCTGTGTCTGCAGTATTAGTAGCATTTGTCCTTGTTCTCAAGATACCAATGCTAATGACAGGAAACAGAATTGTTCATCTAATGAGCCTGATATTTTTTCATGCACACTAGCCACTAAATCAATATGTCATCATGAGGTTTGAGAGCTGCTGGCCGACGGCTGGCTGCTGGCCAGCTTCTTCATGTAAGAAATAGAATCAAGATCTTTGCCATATTTTATCCAAAAAGATCTTGTATATTTCTAAAACGAYCCAGATTTTAGGTCTGATTCAGCTATAACTTGGGTAATCACAGCATATCTATCCAGTTTCAGTTAACATTATTTTCACATAACAATGTGTATCTGTGTTCTTTTCTCCAGAGGCTCCCTTGTATTTCAGAGACAACTACATTTCAGGGAAAGGTGAGATCTTTTTCAGGCACGCTGTGTGGGGCGCAAGTTTTTTTTTTCCTCTAATAGATTCTTCATGCTTTTTACTGAGTTTCTCCTAAGGTTAAAAGTAGAGCTAGGATTTTGTTGCTTTAATGTTGTACTTCTACTGCAGAAAATTTTTCATTGCAAGCAACTTGGCCAATGCTTAATAAAATACCTAATGCTGTATGGCGATAAAAGTGAAATCCACAATCCCATTCACATTAAGAGGACACTTGAATAGCTGTTACTTGAGGCTTGAGTTAATCTAAGGGTTTGTTAAAGGAAACATACTGTATTTTTGGCAGCATTTGATAATTTTAGACTACTCTTCCCTCTGAGAGACTGTCAAAGCACAYAACCTTAGTGAGTAAAACCCTTGTGAGGCTGGAGGGAGCGTTACCTTCCATTTACAGACTGTGAAAGTGAGCCGCTGCACTCAGAACTAGAGCAAAGCTAGGAATAAAAATACAGAGGGATGGTCCCAGTCAACCTACTCCTCTATTTTGAGGGCAGTCCTGCCCTGTGATGCCTTTCAAAAAAGTTCTTAGGAACCATTTTTAAATTGATTGGGTTTTTCTCCTCCATGCATCCTCAAGCTCACTCCTGTTAGGATTACAAATAGTCTTCTAATTCCAAATCTAAATTTATTCATGGACTTGTTCTTGCATCATCATTGTTTGCTAACTTGAGCAATTCTTTCCTCTCTGGGGTTTAGACTCCCAAGTTATATATTCACAGACAGCAAACCTTGCTTCTCTAAGGTTTCATTTTCTTAAGCTGGATGAACCTGATTCTTCTAGCCTATTCTTCTAATTTCCACAGAACCAGCCTTCCTTCTAAATCAGTATATACCAGCATGTTACCATGTAGGGGAATTTGCCCAGGGAATCTGAGGCTGGAGATAGCCACAAAAATCTCTATGAGGTTGCAGTTTGTGTTCTGCATTTTCTGACGGTGTCCTGGGGTTTGTGTGGAGTCACACAGAATGGTAGGCTTGCTAGTTTAATGACCTCTATAGAAGACTATCCTGAAAAAAAAAATTCAGGCTGAATAAAGCTGTGATGTACTTTCAGAATTTCATTTCAGAGTCCAGAGACCAGTCTAGGTTTCCTATTTTCTCATCAAGAGCCTGCTGAGGGATTAGCTCTAGGTATCTGCAGATCATTTCTGTGAACACGACTTGCAGCACTGCTGCCAGTCATATCAGCCAAACAACGACAGCTTTCCTGCAGTGAGGGCAACACTCTGATACTCAGCCCTAAAAGAACAGCATGCATGTACATAGATAGAGGCAYCTCCCCGCCCCTCAAATCCAACCCCCAAAAGAGATGCATAAAGTAAATGATTTATCTATACAGTGAGAGATTGATGTTTTTTAGTCTGACTGCTAGAAATTAGGCTTTTTTTTTTATTCATAGATAAGCAAATATATCTCAGGAGAGATATCACTCCAGTGGTGTGTTGCATTAGTAAAGATATATTTGGATAGACAGACAGACAGATAGATAAATATCTTACACTATAAAAACTACATTGCCTTCTTTAAGGTTGCAAATCCAAGTATTTCACAATTAAGATAAAGTTATCTTAACTTTAGTCTCTTCATTCATATAACTTATGATATATTATTTACCGTAAAATTATGTAGTAAATATAGACTATACAGACCTAAAGTCTATGGTCATGTACTGGTTTTCCATAGGTTCTAGTATTTTTCTCCATGAAGAACAAATGATGCTTACTTAATAAACGAATAGACAATACTTTGTCTTTCCCTCATTATCTAGTAAGCAGTCTTATTCACTGCAGAATATAAATGTATTGCTTCTGTCAACATTTCATTTTTTCCCTCAGCTCTATGAATACTTTGCAAAAAATAATTAATCTTTGCCACACTTCTGGGAGGATAGGAGATACTATATTTCACATTTCAAATGGGGAATCAAGTCAGTGAGAGTCTAACATCAAAGGTATCAATGACTCTCCATGCCAATTTGAGACACAACTAATTTTTTTTTCATGATATGCAACAACATATAATACTTAGCAGAGCTACTTACAGGACAAATTATCATTTCCAAAAGTCTTATATTCCTTGATCAAATTTGAGTAGATATTCCCTAAGACAGGAAAGAGCACCAAGCTGGATTTCCAGTTCCCATCTGTCCTTCTCCCTAGTCCTCCCTCCAAAGTCTGGAGGTCCAGCGGTTTTCAAAGGGAAAATTACCAGAATTTTTAGTTATGGCCAAAAGAGCATATTTTTCTCCCACTTCTTGTTCAGAAGTGGTTCATCTGTTTCAGCTCATATTTTTCTCTCCAATTGTGCAATCTCACTATGAACAAAATTACATTCAGATCAAACAGTTCTTAAACATAATGGCTGTTGAACAAAACTGTAAGGGTCTTCTAGCAAGAAACATCAATCTTATGAAACACAGGGAGACTGTCTAGCCATAAAAATGYGACATAGCACTGTTTTCCTAAATGTACAATAACGTGTACTTTAGGGAGCTAATTTAGCTGTGTGTGCTAGGAAGGTGATCCCTTGCTCCCGACAGAGTGAGTGGAAAGTGATGGGCTCTTACAGAAGACAAAAATGCTCTTCAGAGCAGGGACCAAGGAATTCCAAATTATTCTCTAGAGTGTTTTTTTCTTTTCTTGCTTTTCTTTAAGCAACTCAACTGATGCACCTAAATTAGAAGTTGCCCTAGGCTCCCTTTATGCTCACAGAAGAGAGTCATCCAGAGAGGGGATTCACACAAACTGTGAGTTTTTTACCCTCGTGGACTGAGTGTTGAAAATTACCTGAACAGTTCTATGTTGCTGGCTTCAGTCTTGCTAAGCAAACTCTCCTCTTTGATCTCACAGTGAGTTTCGTGATATCCTGACAGTGATACATTAATAAAAATGTTTTTTAATAAAGTTCYACTCTTAGAACTTTTTTTCTTTCCTATCAGATATAATAGGGATAAGCAAAGGAATTAAAGTGCACTTGTGCATCAATCTTTATGGTAGAGCATGGGGAAAATACTATTTAAAGGGCAGTTTTTATTTGAAACCAGATGGTGGCCTTTAATAGACTGAATCTCCTAAGGAGAAAGTTATCTGTGGTACAACTTGTGAAACCCAGGAGCAGTAAATCACAGGGACTGGCTGATACTCATCTAAGGATTTGAAAACAAACACAACATTTAACARTAGCAATACTGACAAGGATATATTACAGTCTTTACAGCAACTAAGCCTGAAAACTAAAAACTCATTAGCGTCCATATCTTTACAAATGAAGCTCAGGGCCATCTGAGGCGTTACAGATCAGTGAACTTTATTATATAGCAGGGAACCTGATTGAGGGTTCAATTAGAGATAGAATAGTACAATACTTGGATAAGGATAGCTTCTCAGGATCAAAGCAGCGCAGTTTCTCCAAGGAAAAAAATGTGCTTCTCTATCTTGTTAGAGCTCTTTTGAGTGTTAATACAGGGGACCCAGTGGAAACAGCATACTTGGATTTTCAAAAGATTTTTGATAAGAGCCCTCATAAGAGACTATTAAAGTATAATTGAGAACCGTCAGGTAATGCACAATAGAAAAAATAGGCTAGACTTCTGATAGGCTGATGGGCTCTGATTTTTCAAGGTCTCTCTGAGGAGGGAGACATAAAAGTCATCATGCAGASCTCTGAGCAGGGATATGCAACAATAGTTAGAAAAGTAAGGGGGGGGCTTGAGTTAATAGACAGAAAATGGTACAAGAACACTGGGCTAATCCTGGTAAAATTCATGTTTAATTCAGGCAGGTCAGACCGCCCCATGCCCTCTTCTGCTGATACAAATAACGGCGAGCCAGATCTACAAAAGCCTGAGCAAATGTTTTCCCTGGTCTTTCTCTTCTGCCAGCTCCCTGCAGATGCAAATTTGTGGGTCACAAGGGGACGTGTACAGGGAAATGGGAGGAAGAACCAAGGAGCAGCTTCTGGGCTTGCTCCCAGCAGGGATCCTGGCAGTGCAGAGGTTAGTGCAGGTCCAAGCAGRATTATACCTCAGCAAATTGTAGGCTAGCCATAGGCAATACAATTCCTATGTGTCTGCAGGCAGAAATGCTTCAAGATGTGCTTATTGAGTAGGATAGAGTGGTTCTTGGCATATTTGTGTCTCTTGGTGGTTAGTTCTACATTTTCAGGAGTATTATGTTGATTAGCTTTTTTTTTTTTTTTAATACAATCTGTGTTTTGTTCAGTTTARGCAGAGATTTACACCAGTGGTTTTTTTAACACACTGTGAGAACATAGCTTGTATTTATTGTGGATTGACCAGATGATCATTTTCAACTATTAAAAAACAAAATAATAACATATTGTATATATATGACATTATTAAGTCATTCTGTAGAGCTCTGGTGTAATAAGTAAGAAATCCAAGTAGGGAGGTTGGGAAATTTCAAATTAATTCAGTGGCTTATTCATTTTCATTATTTAAAATAATAGCAATAACATATATCACTATTTCTTAATCACTGTAACCTCAGTAGATCTTAAAATGCTTTATAAAGGAGACAGATCTCATTATACCTATCTTACTGATGGGAGAACAGAGGTACAAAGTAATAATTCCTAAAGCTAGAAGTTAAGCCTGTGTGTTTTGAATCCCAGGGCTGGGAGCTACTTGATAAGCTATGTCTCATAGACATTTTTTCCCCAGAACATTTTGGATGCAAGATATATTGTTAATATAGTACTTTTTTATATGTATTAATTTAGACTTAGTGATGTTATATTTTTTCTAGCTTAATGCTTAAGTCCTTACTCAAGCAAAAATCCCAGCATCAGTGGGAACTAAATACAGTTTATTCTCTAATGATTTCAGCATATGACCTCTGTTCAGTACACTGCAAAGTCTAACTTTATTAGAGCTGGCCAAAAAGCAGTGTTTCTGCTTTGTAGGAAGTTTCATTTTTTGAAAGTCTGAATTGGACAAAAGCCATAAATTTTCCAAATTTCCTGTGAAATGGTGGCTCCCAAGACCTTGCAGCTGTCTAGTGAAGTTGGTGTGCTGCTTGGTTTCACCGGCTAATAGCTCTAATGAAATTGTCAAGAATGTTAGTGTTATTGAGCACTCTGGGACCAACGATGCTGCGGCTTCCAGGATACCTGACCTGAGGGCAGACCCAGCAGGAATTAATTTGATGAAAGTCTGTCAGACATGAAATGTTTCARATGAGTGTTTCCCACAACATAACTCTGAATCTTCTGATGAAATGTTGTATCTCTGGCAAATTTCTGACCTGCCCTAACCATTCAGCTACTCCTTATGGGCCSAGATGTCTATGGGGCTTGTGGTAAGAAATCTTGTTCCAGGATGAAGACCATTCTGCATCCTTGTTATTTTGAAGTTTCTCTAGTAAATAACTTCTCTGCAAGTTGGTTCAACTCTACTAAGTTAGTCAGAGTTCATGGTGGGAATGTGATGGATTGAAAAAAAACATACTTCTTTTATGCCAGAGTGAGAATTCAGTTCATATTTACATAAGTGTCTGACCATAACTCAGGATGCTATGAAGACTCAAGCTATCAGTTGGATAGTGGATAAAGATTTTAAAGTGTTACTTCTAAAGGTCATGTAGGAAAAGACTGGCCTGAAAACTAATTAAGGTGACTAAGATAGTCAGATGTGTGAATATATCTTAAAATATTTATATGTGTTATTTAATATACTGATCATTATAAAAATGGGAAAGAGAAGCCCTGTAATTGACATCACCTAAACAGCTTTAGTCTCCCTAAAATCTACTAGAAAGCTGAAGAGAAAAATAAATGTTTTGCATTACTGCAGAATGAGCTGCCCTCCCCCCACCCAGCCTACCATTTCTTATTCTCTCTGATAGCCCTCATGTGTCAAAGCAAAATGTGTTGTCTATTCTGGGTAGAAGTCTGCAGTCTCCCATTCTTAGACAGGGCTACTGCATCCCCAGTATAATTTGCATCTCTGTCAGGTCTGAATTCAAGAGGTTCCTTTCTTAGGAATCCTGCATTCAGTTGTACACAGCATTCAAACAGCCTTCTGGAAACCAAACTAGTAATTATATTGCAACATAAACAGAGCTTACASATGGAAAAAGTTTTAAAGCTAGAAAAATTCTACATAGATTCTGTCCCATTTGTAGCCCTACATTACCTTAATATGACTCATGAAGAAGTGCCATGAATTTGATGCCCTTTTTAAAATACTGCTGAAATTTGTTTGTTGTTCTGTTTTCCTGGGCTTTGACCAGTTGCGGATGCTCAACAAGGGAATAAGCTAATGTCTCAGCATCTTCAATAGCTCTGAAAAGTTTGACAGGAGACAACTTATCTCAAATCCTGGATGAGGTTGGAAGGGACCTCTGGAGATTGTCTAGTCCAACCTCCCTGCTCAAAGCAGGGTCAACTACAGCAGGTTGCTCRGGGCCATGCCCAGTCAGGTTTAGAATACCTCCAAGGATGGAGACTCCACAACCTCTCCGGGCAACYTATTCCAGTGTTTGACCAACCTTTCAGTAAAAAAGTTTTTTTCTTATGTTTAAATGGAATTTCTTTTATTTCAGTTTGCTCCCATTGCCTTTTGTCCTTAGATCTCCTTCGCTGGCCTGCTGCCAATGCTCTTCCTGATGCAGCCCAGGATGCTGTTGGCCTTCTTTGCTGCAAGGGCACATTGCTGGTTCATGGTCAACTTTCTGTCCACCAGGACCCCCAGGTTCCTCTCTGCAAAGCTGCTCTCCAGCTGGTTGGCCCCCAGCCTGTACTGGTGGAARAAGTTATTCCCCGCCAGGTGCAGGACTTTGCATTTCCCTTCGCTGAACTTCATGAGGTTCCTRTTGGCCCATTTYTTCAGCCTTTCAAGATCCCTCTGAATAGCAGCGCAAACATCTGGTGTATCAAGTACTCCTCCAAGTTTTGTATCCTCTGCAAASTTGCTGAGGGTACACTCTGTCCCATCATCCAGGTCATTAATGAAGATGTTTAACAGTATTGGAGCCAGTATTGACTCCTGGCATATGCCACTAATGACCAGCTTCCAGCTGTATTTCATGCTGGTGATCAAAACCCTTTGAGCCTGTGATTTCAGCCAGTTTTCAGTCCACCTCAATATCCCTTTATCTAGCCTGTACTTCATCAGCTTTTCTATGGGGATGTTATGGAAGGCAGTATTGAAAGCCTTACTAAAGTCAAGATAAACAGCATCCACTGGTCTACTCATCCACCAAGCCAGTCATCTCATTGTAGAAGGTTGTCAGGATGGTCAGGCATGATTTCTCCTTTGCAAATCCAACTTCCTGTCCTCAATATGTTTGAAAATGGTGTCTAGGAGGATTTGCTACATCACCTTCCCTGGGACTGAGGTGTGGCTGAYAGGCCTGTAGTTCCCTGGATCCTCCTTCTTGSCCTTCTTGAAGATAGGAGTGACATTTGCTTTCTTCCAGTCCTCAGGAACCTCCCCCGACCACCAGGACCTTCCAGAGATAATCATAAGTGGCCTCACAATGACATTGGCCAATTTCCTCAGCACTCATGGGCRCATCCCACCAGGTCCCATGGATTTGTGTATGTCCAGTTTGTTTAAATGTTTCCTAACATGATCCTCCTCCACACAGAGGTCCCTTGTCCCATTCAACAGCAGGCCCACATTTTCCTTTGTCTTCCTTTTGCTGCTAATATACCTGTAGAAGCCCTTCYTGTTGCCCTTCAGGTTCCTCACGAGATTCAATTCCAGCAGGGCTTTGGCTTTCCTAACCCCATCCCTGCACACTCAGACAGTGTCTCTGTATTCCTCCCAGATCACCTGACTGCTTCCACCTCTTGTATACTTCCTTTTCAGGATATGCGAGTTTAGTCCTCCCCTGTCATTCCTAGTTTAAAGCTCTCCTCACGAGGCTGGCTAGCCTGTTGGCAAAGATGGTTTTGCCCCACATTGTCAGATAGATCCCATCTCTTCCTAGCAGTCCTTGATCCTCAGAGAGGGTCCCATGGCTGTAAAAACCAAATCCCTGTTGTCAAGACCAGGTGTGCAACCAGTTGCTGGTCAGATCTAACCACTCTTTCTCAAGCTCTTCCCCCTTGATGAGGAGAAAATCACCCRGGCACCCATGCCCTTGACCCTCACCCCCAGAGACATATAGTCATGCTTGACATGCCTCAGGTCATCCTTGGCAGTATCATTGGTGCCCACGTGGAAGAACAGCAGCAGTAATAGTCTGAGGGCCAGACAAGCCTCAGCAGCCTCTTCGCAACATGCTGAATGTGGGCCCATGGCAAGCAGCAAGCCTCCCCAGACAGTAGGTCAGGTTGGCAGGTGTTGGGGGGGCACCCTCAGGAGGTAGTCTCCCACTATCACTCACCGCTTCCTCCTGGTGCTGCTGTGTGGCTCGGGCTCAGCCGGCTTGGATGCTTCATTGGACAGCGCTCCCAGCCCCTCATCAGCTACCAGCACACTGACCTGTTCTGTAGTAGTAGATCTGCAGGGGTAGCAGAAGCCTTTCTCCTGGTACGAGTCATCATCTTCCAGTCCTCACCATCATGGGAGGCTCTGTTTCCCAACTGGCTAAGCTCAGACTCTGCCTGTGCATCCCCCTTGGGGTTCAGGTTCTTGAAGCTGCAGGGTCTCAGAGAAGATCAGATCATCTTCTTTTCATTGTCCCTAACACTGTTGAGTCTGCTGACCTCCTCCTGCATCCCCTTAACTTGATGACACAGGCCTTCCACCAGCACACACCTCCTGCAGGCCAGGAGCCCACCTCCCCCAGCCCCAGCCTTAGCGAGAGGCCCCAGGCACCTCTACAGACCTGCACATCTTCATCCTCCCTTGGGAGCTCCCTCCAGGTCCAGGCCTCTGTTGCTACAGGGATAGCTGCCCCAGTCACCGTTGGGGACCATGCCCTGTGGCATGTCACCACCATAGCTGAGCCCATGCACGCTGTCCTCAGCAGAGCTCCTGGTGCCCTTCTACACAAACTGCCGTGCCTGTTGGCTGCCTCTGTTAGCTGGCTCCATATGCCTTTCCCTCATGCCAGTTCCTGGACTTTCCTCTGTCATACCAGTCCTCTGCAGTCATATTGAGAACATTTCTGAGGGTAACAGGTGCTAAAATAACTGGTTACAGGACAGCTCCACATTTGTAATACTGAGTCAGTAGGTAGCACCCCGCTGGGACTACACGAAAGGATTCATCCAGACAAGTAATTGCCTCATCTGGCCATGCTATAAAATCGTGCTATAAAATAAGGGAAATATTTTCTGTAAAGAAGAAAGAAATAATACTAAAAGAGAACAATTTGTTAGAAACTAACTTCTATTTCCAGCTATTCATTCTGATTCCAACAGGACTAAGAAAGGCAATAGAAAACTGCTGTCTTTATTGGACAGTGTTTTGGAAGAGTTAAATATGAACAAGCAAACACAATTAGTGCAAATTTAATGGTACATTTTATTACATTGTAGTACAATGTAATTGGTAGAGACTGAAAAAAACTTGAGAAACCACTGTGAAATGGAATGGATTTGTGATTTCTGTAGGCTAACATGGAATTTGCTTGAAAGTTTCCTGACATAGGAGCTAAAAGAGGTTTTGAATCTTGGTTCATGTACTCATGGGAGATGCTATAAGTGCCATCTTATTCCAAAATGCAGTCAGAAGAGCAATGACAGACCAGTGAAGTACAGTTGTTTATGTGATATACAAAACTGACATTCATTCATACTTGATAAAAGCTCCTATACAATTTTTTAGAAATTTCCATAATTAATATTTGGATTTGGGGTTCTGTTTTGAATTCTGAACACTTTAGGATAATGAACACTCACCTAACTGTCTGTGGAAATAGTTGCAAGGGGTTGAAATAGAGGAGGTGATTTAGAGAGAGGGAAGTAAGAAACAGGAATTGCTTGAACACCTAAGGAATTTAGGGACAACAGTTTCAGCAGAAACCTTTATGCTCCAGAATCATTTAGGTGCTTTCAAAACTGGAACTAAAGCTGCCTGAAGCACTGAGGCATTGTTGTTTTCTTCTGTTTACCTGCTTTCCGTTCTCAGAGGAGGTTAGTTTTAAATGGCCTTGTCAAAACCTAATTGCAGTTTTGTAATGGCTAATTCCCAGGCTATTTAGGCACTGAAGAATTGATTCTCAGACCTGTCTATGAAGAGACTGCTAAAGGATGGAGGATGCTGCTGAGATCAATCAGCTTCCTAGTTTTTAAATCACACAGGAATTTCAGGTTCAAATCTCCATTCTGGTTGATGATCCTGTGTCTCAGGGAAGTGCCCTCACTGGCCACCTCTATTCTTGCAAATTTGGGACTCTCTACATTAATTAAATATGTACTGGGTGAGAAAGAAAGACTCACGTTAGCCGGTGGTATGGGAACTAGAATAAGGACTTTTGCTGTGGTSTCCTGTGTCTCAAACGAGTGCTGCAGTTGTAGGCGGTTCTGGGTGGCACACCTAAATTTCTCCTGGTTATCTCAGGCTTAGCTCCTGTTGCGTGAATGGAGGGAAGGCAGGCCCTTCCTTATCTTGGTAATTTACGTTTGCCTGCCAGAGCCCCTTGTTCAGGGACTTTCCCTGAGTCAGTTTTGCAAAGTAGAAAAGAATAAGAATTTATTAAAGCGACAGATACAACAGGTTCAGAATTGCTGTTGATAAATGCACTTGCTGCTACAAATTTTCTTTCTATGAGCTCAAACTAACAATTTAGCACTTTCAATAATAATATATTTCCCCGGGTAATGTCCAACGTTTGTCAGAGGTGCAAGTCTTACCAAAGAGGCATCCCTGTTTGGGGGAGGAAAGAAGGAGGCTCGCTCRTCAGCAATCTCCAGTGAACAGGTTGAAGGTCCAGTTTTCTTCCCTTCCAAAAAACCTTAGTGGGCTGTCCTCTCTTTCATAGTTGCTGAAGGTGGGATGTGGAAGCGCAGCAAACATACTTCATTGGCCAGATTGCCATTTGCATGATTGTTGTGGGATATGCCCCCTTATTTACATATCGTTATGCAGCAAAGGGTGTGTTTTTAATATGGTAATCAGGGATAATGAGGCTAGGGGTACTATAGGTCAACACTTAGTCCGTGAACAGCAATTATTTTTTGGTATGCAACCCTCTGTGGTCAGGGGCGGACCACGATACCTCCATATCGCTYCCTCCTCCACCGTGCCACTGGAACAAGCTGTCTGGCCTTCACCAGCTAGCTTATTACTCACGTTGCCAAAGGGTGGTGTGCTTTGTCTGCCATGTACTGTTTCTCCTTTGTGCCCCCTTTCCTTTCCTCCCGAATTCTCTCCTGATTCCACACCTCCATGCACACATCTGTGGGCTCTCACCCCACTGATGAGGCAACTCCTTCTTTGAGAAGGTTGAAGGTCAATGCCCCAAAAGGGTGACCAGTTGTGGGAAAGCAGCTGGATTTCCCACATGACCATTAACATCTCCAGGTAAATAGCAGAGGTGGGAAGAGAGCAAGTGCACTTACATGGCCAGAATGGAGGGGATATGTGGGGAGAGAGGACATGAGAACACATGTGCTTTACAAGACTGGACTCAAAATGTCTTTACTAACGGCATGAAGACTACTATTTTATTAATGTCATGTGACTACTCATGCATCTTTCTTGCATCTTACATTATCCACACCATATTTCATTTTTTTAATGCTTGGAAAATGAACAAGCTAAGAGTTGGAAGCAAGGAAAGGAGGACTCAGGCTAAGGAATGTTTAAGTCASGCTATTTAAAAGTAATGCTATTCATTAGCATGTGTGCTTATTGGATATAGCATAGAGGAATGGAAAATTGTTCAAGCTGAATTCAAGATGCCTGATGACTGGGCCAAGACTCCTTCCCCAGGCAAAGTGACTGTGTCAGTGCAAGAGTTTTGCCTGATTTTAAAGGATTAATGGAGAACTCTTCCCACATGCAAAAGCTAGGCTGTAAAATTGAAATTCCTTGCTAGATTTTATCCTGAATTAGCCTAATCACAAGAAGCTTCAGAGCTTGTTTATGTCTTATGTTTAGTCTTTTGATGTGCTCAACAGACTTTTCAGCGAGAGCAGTCAGAGAAAATTGTAATAGAGAAAAGTCAAGTAATCTGGCAAGAAAATGGAAGATTTTAAAGATACTCTTATAAAATAGCATGTTGTTCACTGCTCTATCAATGCTATACTGTTTACAAACACACTGAGTACAACCTGCAGCTTTCTGCTGAGTTATGTGCAAATGGAGACAGATCCAACAAAGAGATATTCAGCGCTTGATTCAAAGTCAACCAGCAGAAATAGTGCTCTTGAATTCGGTGAGAACTGGAATGGGGCCTGCCTACAGATAACCAAGTATCACTAGTTGATTGACTGTTTACATTTTTTATACAGCTGAAATAGTTGGTTGTACTATAAGAAACAGGGGATGTTTGTACTTTAGCTTTTTTTCTTTCCAAAACCTTTCAGTATTTTCCTTGATTTCCCCTTTGGAGGTCCAGAGGAATGATGTCACAGATGGATTTCCATGGGAGCAAGACTTGGCAGATAGTATGAAAGAAGACAAATAAATACATGATAATAGAATAACTATAGAAACTTGAGTGAGCAGTGTCTGCAAGGGATGAATATCCACCAATCCCATTTCCATTTAGTGCTGCTCATCCGTTAATTTTTTCATTTGTAAGCAGGGTGCAACTCCCCTGTAACCTGCATAAATTACAGTGAAACAGCAGAATTTAGTCAGCCTTGTGCTACAGTGCTCCAACATATATTATGAAGGCTGGTCTAAAGAATTCAGCCATGTCATGTAAACCAGTGTATAAGGAAATTCAAGTCCCATCAGAGTATGGTTAGATTAAACCCTAAAGAAAAAAAGGCTCTCTCATTTCTTGTCACAAATAATTATCCCTTTAAATCTAGCTGTAGACATCCTCCTTAGCAATATAAATATACATGTAATTCAGTGCTCTTCTGTCAGGAAAGGAGAGAAGAAGAGAGAGATGAAATCAAGGAGCTTAGTTCTGAATCACTGTCCCCAGCATCTGCCGGGTGAAGTCCCCTGTACCTGGGGAGCATATTCTGAGGTGCTTTGATGATTTTTGTCTCTATCAAGCAGTAGTCCCAGAGGTGTCCTTCTAGTCCAGCCTGGATAATTCTTGTGATAGTTCTTAACAAAAATCTGTTGTACACACAGACAGCTTCGGAAAAAAAGAGTGAATTTCCTTCTTCAATTTCTCAGTCACTCCAGTCTCTTCATATCACATGGGGGATGAGGAAAATGTAACAGCAGTTTGCTAATATAAATTCTCTCATGCTTTCCATAAAGACCAGTTAACACTGTGTGGAAGCCTAGGAGAAATTTTAAACTCAACTTGCTCACTTGTTGATGAATAAACAGTATTAATTCACCAATAGAAAAAGTAACAGGAGTGAAAATCATGAAATCCATCGTATTTTACTAGGCAATCATAGCATGGGACCTGAACAGAATTGCAGGTATCGTGTTTGAACAAAAATTAACCAAGTGTTGATTGTGTATTGAAGAAATAAGTAAGAAACGGAAACATTAATGTGGGGGGCATTTGCTCATTTGTGTAGGGGGGGCAAATTAAGTTGATGAATTATGATTTGAAGTAGATATCGCAAAGAAAACTGAAAAAACAGCAGACAATTTTCCTGTTCCTCACCCTCAAGAAGGAAAAAAAAGTCCATTTGTTTAGTTTTGCTTGCAGATTTTCAACTAAGCATAGTGTTTAGTTCATACTTAGAGAATAGCTCTTTATACTAATAGCCTTGAGCTCTGTGAATTCTGTTTATTGCATTATGAACTATACAATGCTTCTCATTTTAAATATTCTGTTCCAGGTTCCACTTTCCTAATTTTGTGTTCACATTCTGAATGTGAAGTAGGCTGTGTGCACATTTTTACACTTATAATGAGTTATCATCTCTCTCTGAGAATAAAAGCAGTGTACACAGTGTTCCTTTGGCCACATCTCTAATCTTTTTGGAAAGGAAGAGAGATGATTACCTTACTCTAAATCATCATATGGCTGTTGAAAGACATTCTTCTCTTCACCTTCTGGTTTGTCCCAACTGAACGTGAAACTCTCTCATAGCATATACAAAAAATATAAATCCAAGCTAATGCTTCTCTAACATATAGTAATGGAGTGATTGTCATTTTAAGGTTATTTATTTCCTGGTAATCAGCCACTTTCCTCCAGTAGAAATGCTTGTGAAACAGAATTATTAGTCTTTGTCAAATGGTTGTGTAAACTGTTTATTAAAGTGAATCCTTTTCCAGCAATGAGGATAGTTCTCTAGCTTTGATTAGGTCCCTGTCGCAGCAGACAGCTTCACTCAGGTCATCCATGGGCTTGATTTCTTTGAGAAGACTATATTCAGGAATTGTTTCCATGGATGTTTGCAAATGAAACAGCTCGTGCTGTAAATGATCAGAATGGGGTGACTGAAGATTATTTTATCTTGTTTCTCATTTGATGCACTTCATTTTTTTCCCACATTCCCAGAAATTCACAATGACAGGTTATTTGGATAAATAGAGTATTCAAAGAATTTGAAGGGTTTTTTTGTCCTTCTAAAAGTGTTTGCTCCAAAGGTTATTGAATGACATCATATTTCCCCTATTTCTGTGGTATGAAAACCTGTTTTCCTTTCTRAAAATTCAGACTGCAATCTTAAAAATAAACTGATATGTAGTTCAGATTTGAAGCAGCATCTATAGCCCTAAGCCAGCTTGCATTCTAGATAGGCAGTCAGATTGTACATAGTGTGGTTATGGTTACTGCATATGATGGTTGTATAAGGATCCAGCTTGACTTTCAGAAATGAAGGGGAAGTTTCACAAACTGACAGTTGGATAAAGCATCTTAACCTGTAACCTGCATAAGCATGATTCTTCAAGACAGATTAAACCAGACTGCAGAGGCATAAATTTGCATAGTCATATGGACTATCTCAGGGCAGTGGACAGTCCAGTTTGAGAATGAAGACTTGATTAAATAGTAAGAAAAAAAGCTATTCCATTATAGGAATGGTTAAATGCTGGAGCAGCCTCGCTGGGAGAGTTGTGGAATCCCATTCACAGGAGTCTTTTAAAGCAGCTTAAACAAATATCTGTCAGGCATGTCGGGCATAATTCATCCTGTCTCAGAGCAAAAGGAGACACAAGGCTACCCCCCAAGGTCTTTCTCAGCCTTGTGTATCTACAATTCTGAAATGGCGTGTTACTCATTAAAAAGAGGTTTGTTTATAATGCACATCTGCTATTTCCATAGACTAGCAATTGTGACAAGTTCTCAAGGTGTGCTATACCAGCAAGAGTTTTATAATGTTGTCATGCCTGTAAAGCTGACACCCTGCTGAAAAGAGTGYGAGCAAAAATTATTATAGCAACAGACAAGTATTCTCTCCAGCTTGCTCATACAGTTTCAATTTATGATCAGTTGAATTGTCTTATCCTTAGCTATAGATATTTTGAGTTCACTTACAGGTTCTAGTATTATTTGCCAAATACAACAGTTGCAATTCAATGTGCTGCAGAGTATAACAAAGAAAAGAGCTGTGATGAGATTTTTCAGAAAGTATTTCTTTCAGTTTAGCCCCTAGCACTTTACAGAGAGAAAAGCTTTAAGGAAAAACCTGTACTGCTTTTTCTTTATGTTGTGCCTTCCCAATACAAATTTCAGAGCTTTGTGAAACAACTCTAGCAAGTTATTTAGCTTTCAAAGTGACCACAGCACGACTCTGCTATCTTATTTATACAGTTGCGCAAGTGAATATTTTATGCCAGCAATTATTATTTGAGTTCTTTCAAAAACCTATAGCATTTATTCCAGAGGATGACCAAGTTTGGGGCTGGGTGTTTTCAGGCCTCTGTGTACCTTACTGTGAGAGTAACTCATTCAGACTTCTCACACGCCCAGATTTTGAACCATAGGGAACTCTGAATTAATCATGCTGGTGCAATAAAAATGTGAATATTGGAATAACTATGTGTACCTATTAACATGGTACTTTTTATGTGCTCATATCTAATTATCTTGGAAGCTGATGTTTTTCTTTTTGTCTGTTTCAGTAGTTTTCAAAATTTTTTGGTTTGTAGACCCCCAGAAAACATTCAGTGAAATTCAGCCTACTGAAATAGGCTTCTCAGTTCTTAAAAGCCTCTTAGTTCTCCATTGTCAAGTGGTCCTTATCTACTTTCATATCTACAGATTTTAGCAAATTGGACCCCTTCCCCGACTTTGATGGAAAGRCATGGAAAGGAATTAGTTATTACAAGAACCACATAGTTTTCCCAGGCTAGCAACACTATTTTTTTCCTCTTGTAGCACTGTTATTCATAATAGAGATAGAGGAAGAGTGGCATGCACTTTCTAAAACCTATCTCCAAAGCTGAACACAGGATAAAGGGTCTCCCCCGAACCCTTCTAGAAGACACTCAGTTCCCTTCTATCTGCAATTAGAAGGCCCACAGTGGTCCCCACTTAGCTTCACTCCCTAGCAGAGAAAGTTCCTGCCAAACATCTTCACTTTGCAAAGTGAAGAATTTTATCAACTTAGGGAATATCATGCCCCATGTTCATTCAAGTCTATGGCAGCCTGAATAGCCATCCTGTCCTGAGATATAATGTGCCTTTCCCATCCAATTTCCTACACCAGCCACAGGGGCTCTTTCAAGTTGCTACTTTTACATCCTTTCCATTTAATCTCTGTTTTCTTGACACTGTTGAGTTCCTTTCCCAGAATACCACTCCAACACAGTTACAGCAGTTTTCGCAATGCTAATTCGATCATTGCCTTCTGGTGAAGGAAYGTTGTGACTTTAGGTGATAAAGTTCAGAGTGCATCTGCTCAGGTTTCATATAAAGTAAACCCAGACCTCTTTTTTACCATGATGATTCACCTTCATGTCAATCTAATGCATTTAAAATCTGCCTCCAGATAATGGGTTCATGGTGCCAGGTCATTGTCTGGCCTCAGAAAGTGCTGATATTTCATATTCTWTGGGAAAATATCTGACACCTAACAAAACAATCAAATCAAGGGCTTAAAAATGCAGTTTTGATCCATTGTGGTTCCCTCAATCCCTCACCCTCTAGTCTGTGTTCACCACATAAGATATGCATGAAGAATAGTCCTATTGAATCCCTGAAGTCGCTATTGTTCTAAAGCAAATTCTTGGCTATCTATTATCTTATTACTTCCACAGCAATGATAAGAAAGTAAGAGTTCCCTATATCTGTAGCCACAAACTTCTTTCAGAGAGTTATATGGATTTGCTATAATTACTTAGAAGAGATTTCTTGGCGCAGTTCATTGCAGTCCAGATCTCTCAGCCTAAATTCATTTATGGGGAATCTATTATTGGCCAAGACTGACCCTTTTCATATTAGAAATCACAAGTCTCAATTTATATTGCTCTGTTGGGCCGCTCCTGAGAACCATCCATCCTGTTCACACATCAGGCACTGAGCACAGCTCCAGGCATGATGCATGGGGCATCCTGAGTGATAACWTGTACCCCAGAAGCCCCTGCAGTACTCCTCATCCCAAACTCAGCTTGATYTTACATTGTAAACCCTATGACACAATGATATAATCCCATCTGAGAACTACCTCACTTTTAAGGAAGAGCCTTAAAGGAGAAGCAGTGTGCAACCCAGAACTAGAACTCATACTTTATTCCTAGTGAGAAGCAAAATATGTTGGTGTGTGAGGTCACTCACACTGGCATTAGGCAAACAACAGACCCCATAGTCCATCCCCAAAGAACAACACTTGCATGACCATGAAACTACCCAAGGTACCGGACAGACAAGACTCTAACTGTCTTTTGGGAGGAAGTACAGTTGAGCACTGGGAGAGGAAAATCAACTTAGGGTCCAGACAGCTGGGGTCTGCTTGTGTGTAGATGTTCAATTCTGTAATATTTCAGGAAGTATCAGGAAACRGTGTAAAGACCACTCCTCTACTTGTGGCCATCCACAGAAGCCCCCTGAATTAAATCTGCTTCTGTGCAAAGAGTGCTTAAACTGCACAGCAGAGAATCCCACCAAAGTGGGATGCATCCCTTCCTGTTCTGCTAGAGCTACCTGTACAGGTACACAGAGAAAACAATGCAGGACAAAGGAGAAATCCCCACAAAACACACCCCAAACCTATAAGGGTTTATCAAATTGTCCATGACTCCCATGCTTGCCCAGGATTGGGCTGGTGGAGGAGCTGGCTTTGGGTATCATCCAGAACAGGTCTGCAAGGGCTTTCCTTAGTTATGTACCTTGAGATAGTGCAGTAAATTGTCATCTCACTTGTTCCTAGACTACCTGAGCTCACTCATTCTGAGCAGAAAGAACATGTCTCCAGGGTCTTCTGGAGACCTGCGATGTCTGAAAGGCTTTTTACTTTCCCTGTGCTGTAAATTCTTGTTTAGGAAGAAGTATTACACTGAAGCATGTATAGGAGCTTCTCTCTCCAGTGTATGGCAGTGTAATGACAGTGAGTTAATGGATCCCACATCAGCAGAGACTGAGACTGGGATTGCCAGGACTGGGCCTGAGAGGTGGGAGAGTGGAGGAAGAGCCAAAGTAGAATAAAGGGCAGAAAAAGGATGGAGTCAGACCTAGGTGCCTGCAAAGCTGATAGTTACTTTGCTCTGCTCTGATGTGCAAATCCTAGATACCAAATGTGGGAAAGAAGCTGTTCTATTCCACCAGTCAGGATGTAGTCACATCCATCATTTACCCTCTCTGTGAGATGATATTCTCCATTACCTCAATTTCTGGCAGGATGTAAACGTGTAAACATACACACCACCAGAAAAATTTTAATCTCCCTAAAAGTAGCTGAGTGAGCCTGGAGAGTTTGTTACTGGATCCCTTTGCAAGTAACATTATACTAGATGTTCTGCTCTGGCAGCTCCATTTTGCCTGTGCCATCTTTGATGCCCATGGTGGCAAGAACCACAGTGGCTAGACCCTGGCAGGTGGCTCTGAAAGACATCCTCATGGTAAGCCCTGTGGCAAGTGGTCTTCTCCTCCCTCACCTGCACAGGAGCCAGCTTCCTGGAAGACCTTCTCCCAAGGCACACCTAATTTCAGGAAACCTACACTGCAAGGTTGTGCCTCGCYGACAAATCCTTTTCAGGAAAATACCTTTGCATAGAGAACTTATGTGAATGCCAAGCTGGGGAAAGGGCAGACTGGCCTCCGGGGGTACCTCAGAGGGGAAGGCAGCACTAAGTGGTTGGTACAACGCTCTGGCTCCCTGTGGGTCCTGGCTATTTTCCCTTTTGCCTGGCACTGTAGCTTTGGGAAGGGAGACTGAAAGGTCAAGCTGCTGGCAGCAAGGGARATGGAAAGTTTGAGGCATCATGCTTGTTAGGCTCTGACAGGAAGATGTCTTCTGTCCTACTAAGAACTGACCCTRTTTGAAACTTCTCTATCTTTATGCCTGAATATTTATGAATTCTGAGTATTGCCTTTGTACAATATTACAAAAAAGAAAAAGAAGAAAAAAAAAGAAATCTTTCTCCAGCTCACTTCTGCTGTCAGATGGAAGAGGACCTTGGATTGTTTAGTACTCTAGGCAGGCAAAGAGGTGCAGTCTTTAGGAGTGGTTGTGTACATTGCCCTTCTGTGGAGCTAGTCTAATGTGGGATTCTTCCATAGTGTGAAAGACCTACCTTCTGTGAGGTGCTTCTAATGGTGCAGTCCAGCCAACATATGAGATGACTGAGCACTCTGCATGGACTGTGTAGCTTTACAAGAGAAGCCATACATGTTTGCCAGGGTGTGACATGACAGTCTGAACAAACAGGAAATTTGATCTTGAGGATACTGCTGAAGTCAGCCTGAGTACTGAATCAAAGAAGTAAGAATCAAAGAGTCCAGGGAATTAGACCACCCTCCTTGCTCAAGTGTCTGAGCCACATTTAGCCTGAGGCACCCATTACTACCAAGAAGTGGGAGTGAAGGGAAAAYACCCTGTGAAAGAAGACAGCTATGAATGGTGACGTGAGAGGAAAGTGTTGGCGCAGCATCGGCCTACTTCTGTATCTGGTCTTAGTCTTGTCAGAAGGACTTATTAGCTAGGGCACAGTGCCACACTAATGCTGCTTTTGGACYGACGCTAGATTGTATCTGGCCATTTCAGAGTGTGAGCAGAGCGCAAGTGGTTCGGTTTGCTCCTTCCTGTGTAGACATGCCCTAAGGGGGTTGGAATAGAGTCACTCCTTATGGTGGAATTTGCTGAGGAGACTGTCACAATTTTAATCACAGAAATCTTCCAAATTATATTGACTAATAAGTGATATAGCCCATTTCTGACTGAAATTCAGTAGTGATAGTCTCTTTTTAGCAATTCCAAGGTCACTTCAGTTATTCTCAATCAAGCAAAAAGTTCCTTAATTTGCCAAGAATCRCACACATACATGATTTACAATGTGRTAGATTAAGTTCAGATATCAAATGTTCTAGGCACAAACTGAATGCGGCACGGAACCTGTGCAAGAGATTGTCATGAAACAGTACTGAGGTCAAGCAGTTATACAATACTGCTCCCTAGGAACAATGCAGCTCACCAAGAATTCTTATATTTGTTTATAATTTTCAGTCATCCATTCTTTAATATCTCCAAGGAATTTATCAGTCTGTTAGCAACTCTCCAAAGAATAAAGATGCATTTGCCTTAAGGCAATCTAAGGCATATGGTCCCATTGGGAAGGAAGGAGATTAGTTTAAAACACCAAGAGCAATTGATTAAAGTTACGGTTTGAAAGGCAAATTCACAGGGGAGATATAGTAGGGGGTCAAATGTATATGATGTAATCTTTTTTCTCAGTAGGGGATTTAAACAAGAACTTCACGATTGATGAAGTAGAGATGGAGCTTGTGGCTAGTAATAATGTATTCTAGTCTTGTTTGACATTTGCATATCTGGGGTGATCAAGCTTGAGTCTAAAGCCAGAATTTGATCTACAGTGTCTTTATATATGTACATGTGCAAACAACTCAGGATGCTGGTAGCAACAAGCCTGCTAACCCTCTAGGTCTCTCCCAGTAACACAATGGATCCACTAGGAGTTCTAGAACCATTTTTCTATTTTAGAGATTRGATAAGGACAGCATTAGTATGTATTCCAAATCTGGGAGCTGCAAGTATTGCAAGTACTGTAAATGGTGCTAGGGATGTCTGAAAYACAAGACTTCTGGTCCAGAAGGTGATACCGGATAAAATATGCCAAGTTCAATAAACAGGCCACTTTTTCAATGAAATACTTAATCAAATGCATTATAGTCAGCTGTCTATTTTCTTATATTAAATACTAAGTCCTGAAATCCTTCCTGACCATCTTCACAGTGAGTACTTTGATAACTAGACTAATTCATTCACACTTTTCTGTCTGAACATGTTTAGTTAGGCAGTCCAGAGTGAAACAGCTTCACCAGAGGAAGGAACAATGCCCTTCTTCTGCACTGGCAATGCTGAGGTACTTTTCTGGAAGGCAAAAGATTTTTCCTCTCCCTTTTCCTCCCCGTAGTTGGGGAAGGAATTGAATCAGTGTCTCTCTTCCAAGCATGTAAACTTACTGGAGGAAAGCAGGACAAAGAACTACCTGCGTGTCCCACTGGGGAGCCCAGCTGGTTAGACTYCTCCGAAACTGTCCTTCAAGCAAGACAGAGAGAGGACTATCTATCTAGACAGAGAATAAATAGATGTGGATCCTGAAAGAGCTTAGAAATGATGTAGACTCTGAGTTACACAGTACTGACTGAACTGAGCTGCCTCTGGCAAGTGAGGACTTWGATATCAAAAATGTAATCTCCTTCTCATGGGTAGAGCACAGGGTGGTCACTGATGTGATGTTTCGGAGAACCACAGCTTTCAGCAGAGCCACCAAGTGGCAGATAGGCCTGGCTTGCTAYTTCCTTCTGTGACTGTTTTGTCTATTGCACAGTAGTCTTATGTTGTTTTCCGAGTGATTCTGTGTAACTTATTGCAGAAGTATTGCGGAGCAGGTGTAGCACTGCTCCAGGGAATATGGGTGGATGGCAGAGCTCCGAGACACCATGGGGAACAATGGAAACTGGTCTCAGGAAAGAGCTCACTGCGAGAATTAAATTGTTACTTAGCATCAGCAAATAAACTAATAAAATGAAGAAGGATACAATTAACAAGCAAAGGCCAAGAAAAAGAAAAGATGCCAAGAACAGAAAACTTAGGGGAAAACGTCACAAGAAACAATAAAACGTGCCAGAGAACTGTGTCTTTCTGCATTAAGTGATGCAGACAGTGTGAAACAGATGCTATTTCAATGTCATCAGCAACTTGACAAGCTGGATAAATAATTGTTGCCAAGAAAAATAAAGGCATGTGCTGTCAGTGTGGGTGGTTGCCATGATTGCTGTGGCCTCTCATTCAAATGCAGTTATAGAGATTATGAAAAAGAAAATAAATATGGAAGTGGCTGAAGAAAAACAATTAGCTCCCCACAGATGGGCCTTCAGCATACAATAAATTGTAGCTGCCTTTTTCCTCATTAGTTTGGAAGGCAACCCAGGAAATAATAAAAGGTTGAGAATTATAGGTACACCCATTTCCTGTGTCCTTCCTATAAATGGGGAGAAACTGTTGGCACAGAAGAAGAATTGTTATGAGGGAACTACAACCGGCATTTTAGCTGCAAAACACCTAGGCATCTCCCTCCTGCCTGATTGCCACTGAAATCTTCAAAAATGTTTTCCTTCAGAATCCTGTAACCACGTACCATGGGGGTCTCTTAGCAAGTAAGACCTCTTAGGGACCTCAAATCTTCTGGGCATTTCATACTTCTTAGAGCTAGCAATACTACAAGGTGAGGGGCTCAGGTCACATTTAAGCTCRCTGAGGACCCATACAGAAGGCACTCCTCTAATGCCTTGGGGATTGTCTTCAGGTAATAAYAGAATATCAGCTCTTCATATAAAACACTGTAGGAAAAGGAACAGTAATTCATTCTTTTCACCTGAGACCCCTTGCTCAAGACTCAGTCTAGAGATGTGAGAAGTTTGTTCCATTCCCATCTTTGCCTGAGGAGAGTCAATCTCACATCTCCTACCTCTTGCGTAAAAAAAATACAGCCATGCAGAATCATAATCACAGGATCACCTGGGTATCTGTGGTTATTCTCTCCACACCTCCTCTAAATCCTGTAAGTGCTGAGGACCAGAGTCAAATCTATACACATTTTAATTCCATTGAAATCTTATTTTAGGAATGTAAGAGATGGTGGGAGAGACTTGTGTTGAGCCAGTCACTCACACATCTTGTCTATATTTCAAGGACAAACAGTGTGTTTTTATACCTGCTCTATCTTCATTTTCAGTCTCAGTGCCTGAACAGTTTCACTTACATTAGTACATAAAGTGAATGCGGGAATCATTCGCCACAATCCTAAATTTTCTGTAAGGTAAATTGTCAACAACAAAGCAATCAGTGAGTGAAAATCAAATAGATGGCAAGGATATTGTTTACTCATTATACTTCATGTAAGAAATCAAGTCTGACTACAATTGTCTGGGTTACCAATTTGTGATGCATGTTTAATGTTGGGTGAAGACAGCAAAAAACTTCAGAGTTGTGATGTGATTCATGCAGTTAAAATACATGCCTTGCCTGTAACCTTATAAAAATAACACAATAATATGCACTGATAATGCATATTACAAAAATACCTAGAGCAGTGATAGCAGCTCTTAAATTCTCTGCTTTAGGTTTTGGTAAAAAACAAAATTTCAGCCTCTGTTTTTTGAGTCTTGATCCTGGGCTTGAAATCCACTGAAGTCAGGTTTGCATAATTTTGACTAGAAGGAAGCCCAACCACAAACTATACACCCATATATATATGTCAGTCTGGCTGTGTCCTATACGGAACAAAACCRCTAGTGTGTCTTGGCAAAAGAGCAGAGGTGGCCCAAGTGTGAGACCTGGGCAGGCTCTGGGGTCCCAGGCAGCAATGGTGCAGCTGGCAGACTTCTTGGCTTTCTGGTGCTACCCTGAGGCACATGAGGTATCAGTTTTTAATTTTGCAAGGGCTTTTTTTTTACCAGTTTTGGGTTTGCCTGAAATTTCTCAAAGCACATGAAATGGAGTTGACAACTTCAATCAATTTTTTTTAATAAAGAAGAGAACTGAAATATCTGATCTGAACACTTTTGAATGTCAGCATCCAAAATCCATGTTGGAGGTTTAACTTCCCTCCCATCCCCACATAGATTTGATGGCCTTGCCCAACCCTAGATGTTGATGTAATCTAATACCCAAGCTTGGCTCAAATCACAGGTTTTGGTCTGCTCTCTGGTTTTGTTCCCAGGCCAGGCAGAAATGTCAAATGTTTTTGTTTCAGAACTTTATTCTAACATCAGTAGAATAAAACCAAGTAACACATCTCATTCTGTTTGATGACTCCTAGAGAATAATTAATACTCTTCTTATGAARAGAATGGGCAAATAGGCACATTTAGTGGTCAACAGGAAATGAGGAAGGTCTCAGATGGGTTAGGGTAGAATGACAGATCTTTGTCTACTGCTCCTCAGGAGGCGATGTGGTTAATACCTCTCTGGTTCTTGGACTCTTGCCCAGTTTCTCTGTGATCCTATCACTAGCATTGATAAATAAGTCTGCCTAAAGCAATAAGGTCACAACATATTTACTTCTTTGAACTAGAATAATTCTGCTGCCAAACCAGAGCTCCTAGCTTTTCAAGGTTCTGCTAGCAGTTACATGTATATTGACATTTCTTTTTACCTCAGGACAGATGAGGGAGAAACAGTTTCTTAGTTTATAAAGCACTTTTCTCCACACTGTTTGACAGCTTTTGACACTGCATGTGGGAAGGAGAGTGAAGGTGATTTCCACAGAGATAGAAAGGTCTTCAAACTTTTCAGTTCCCAAAAAGGAAAGTCACACTTCATTAAAATAATTAGGACCAAAACTGCTTTTAAACTTGCCTTTTCAGCAAACTACCGTGCCATTCCTTCGAGAGCTGCTTTCTGAATATCATCACGGCCTTTCCTAGCCTCTTCGCATATCTCCCAGGCAGGAGAACAGCTTCCTTAATGCATTGCTTGGGTATACATAACTCTTTCATATTGGACCATGTAAGAGTTTCTGAGAAGCATTTATCAAARAAATAAATGTGTGTGTCATGGAAACCCAGAAAGAAACCACAGTCTATTTCATCCTCTGCTGTTCAGAGGATGTAATTGAAATACTGCAATTGCCAGCAAAGGTTTAAGTGTCACAAAAGCTTACACTCCTGCTACTTTTTACAACTGGTTGAATTTTGTTTAATACAATTTTATTTATGTGGAAAGAAATCTAGGTCAGACTTCTTTCTCAGAAGTGTAAATTGTCTAAAAGATCCTGRATCAGATGTCTGCCTAACAAGCTTTTTTGTCTTATAGTATGAGTTAGATACCTATATGCCTATGAAAGCTGGCCTTGGCAACAATGTCTGCAATATGCTAGATTCACTGTTCTTCAGAAAAGACAATTTGAAATAGATTTATCTGCTGAAGGTCTGACCTCTTCCCCTCCCTTGCCCCCAGCATGGCAGAGACAAACTAGCTATCTTTTTAATGAAAGGCAGATGCAGAGTGAACAGTGGGATACATCTTCTCCTTTCCTTATCTCCCTGGAGTGTTAAGAAGTATGGGGTCTTATTTTTCTTTTAGTATGTTTTTACTGTAACATTCAGGAATTAGGAATTTCACCAGTAGGAATTTTAGGAGGAGCCTCAGAGAGCAAGCATAACTATCAGAAGAGTGTACATGCGCTGTTTCCATGTTAGCTTATTCACGATTGCTATATTAAAGGTGTTCTATCTGAAATCCATTTGGTCTATTGAGTTTAACACAGAGGCAGAGACAAGCAGAGAAGAGTCCACAGTGTGGCTCAATCTAGTCTCTGACAAGCAGGGGCTGTGCCAGAGATGTGCTAGTTTCATTTTATTAGAGTTTCCTAGTTACAAAATAACAGAAGTTAGAGATGGAAGAGGTCTTGCTTCTCATCTGTGTCCTTGGACCAATGCAGTGTTTATCATACATTTCCTGAGTCTTGTCCTCTCTAATTTTATATATAGCTTGATTGGCAGCTAAGTGTTGCCACTTGTCACATTTTTTGAGAGTTGTTAGGGGCAACAGCAACTACATAGAAGAACTGCAGTTTTAGAAACCTAGTAGAAATGCTTGTTTTGGGCTCCAGTAGACTTTCTCCCCTAAAGGAGGTAGAACAGGTTGGCAGGATGGAAGAACAGTTGCAAAGCTGGAAGAAGGTGTAGAAAGATCCGGATTTGTCCTTTTAAAACTTGTCAGTTCAAGAGATTGATATTTCCTTTCAAGACAGGCTCCACAAAGCTGTGAGTGGAGTGTCTCTTTTATAGCATACCCATGTGCACTTGAGAAAAGTGAACCAGTGAACCAGAAAATATAGTTAAATTATATACACTCCAACACAATGGCATGGTTTAGCTTACCCAGTCCATTCCTCTACTTAAAGAGAAGATCTCAAAACTGAGTTAATCCATTTAAAAGAGTAGCCTTTGTACATCAAACTTTAAGGGCTAAATAGTGCAGTAGTTTATCTCAGCGAAAACACTGTCATGGACATGAACAGCACATTTTTAAATCTTCAGACAATGTGATTTTTTTTCAAGTGCAATCACACGARTATGTGTCCATTTACCATGCACGGTTTTCTCAGAACCAAAGGGCAAGCATAATCGTATACCGGTGACTCTACGAGGAATTCTGATCCAGGGCTATGCACAGACACTTTAGCAAATGAGGCCCTGAATGCTCCTGCATGTTGTGATCCCCTTCTAGGACCTAAAATAGCTCCTGCATTTTGTAGCCAAACCATGTGAAACCCTCTGTCCTCTCACACCACGTCTCACAGACTCTTTTCTGGTTCTAACATCTACAAATTGCCTGACTACAACATGATCAGTGCTCAAGGCTATTTCTAAATTTACTTTCTGATGTGCGCTGGGTTTCTCGTACCCTAACCATTCAGAAGGCACCTCCTGGAGTGTGTGAGATGGGACAATGGATGCCCAGACATGGGAAGAATGCTTGGTTGCAGTAATAGAGATGTAGCATCAGACATCGGTTCCTCTGGGTGCTCTAAGTACCCTCTTGGTTTTAGGCATTAAAGTAGAACTGTCCTTGGCTTGGAGTTAAGCATGTGCTGACAAGTGCTCTTGGTGCACAGAGCAGAGTGTTCAGCTCTCTATAGCACTGAAACCTAAAGCAGCAAGGTATTTTAGCACATAAATCCAAATTACTTCAAGGAAACCGTCCATATGATTAAAGGTAGGTACATGCTGAAACATTTTGCTGAATGAGGGCATTTTCAAAGTGCTTTTTSATAACTCTTGCACTTGAAAAATCATACGAATAGCTGAGAAGGCCAAGAAATCAAAAGAAAAAAAAAGAAAAAAAGAAATACATAGGACCATTTGGAATTCTGGATATAAAATATCTGCCATACCTATTTTATGCAAGCATGCCAATATGTGTGTGTATAAAACAGGATTTTTTATTTTATTTTATGAATTGGCTGTAGACTATGTAATACAAATCGGACATAAAAGAATAATGAAAAGAACAAGACAGGACTGAGTAAGTCTTCTAAAAGTTTTTTATGGCCTTTGTCATGAGAACGAATCCTCCACCCCTTACTTTCTAACTCTCATTACCTTCACACAAAGATGCAGCATTAGAACAAAATCTGTTTTAGAAAAGTCTTTGAATTCCATCCCCAAAACAACAGAAACATCAGAATCAGTCATCAAATTAATATGATAATATTGGTTAAAAGCAACATGAACTGGCTATTCATTCTGATGACTAAAATAGGAAGCTGAAAGGATAAAAAATTAATCCTTTTCCATGATGGTTATAAATCTGTAATCTTGAACCTTGTTACTATTTTACTATACATTGGGCAATCCTGTAAAGATGCAAAGGTAAGTGGTTAGAGTATGCTGGCTGTGGAATATACAAATTGCTATTGTTCTGAAAGCTGTACAACTTTGCAAGAGTTTTGCTAATTTGCCGATTACTTGATCTTATGTGGCATTTGTATAGAAGTTCATTTGATATAAAAATGCCCATTTTTGCCACAAAACCATCTTAACTTTGCCAGATACAGAAGGACATATATGATTTGTATGATATAGTCAGAAAACTCTGTGATAAAAAATGAGGTATTGATTCAAGGAGATTTTAATTTAGATTCGTTCACTTAAAATGAGTAATAAATTGAAATGAACTCTCCAGGGCTCACGTGCAAAATGAATTATCTTTCYGCTTTATTAAAGCCTTAGGCAAGAAATAATTCTAGCTATGGTCCAAACCCAAGTCACTAATTTTAAATAAGACTTGTACAGATAATTTGGACAAGAGAATGATATGTGATATAACTGAGTTCCTGATTTGTAAATGAATTCTAGGGAAAGGAAAGAGAGAAGAAGAAGAAGAAGAAGTTGTTTTCATAAAACAAATCAGGAGGAAAACCATAAGTAATTTCAGTATCATGTTTCAAGATTAACAACTCCCTGTGTGTCAAATGCTGTTTTAGTATTTGACAAAATCTTGCAGATTGATACGAGTGTTTTGTTCCAAGAATCCTGCTCTTTCCCCCCTGTCTTTTTGGGTAGGAAGTCTTGTACAATAGTTGACAGCTCTGTTTGCTAATAGGTTCTGTAGTGATTTAACCTATTTTTGCTTTACATATTGTTTATCCATGCATGTTTAAAATAAGCATACTTGCCACCCATATTCAGACTGTTCATGTATATAAGCATGTATATACACACTTCATTATATGATTTCCTCTTGTCTAATTTTTAAAGTCTCCAGTTCCTTGCCCATTCTTTTTACCATGTTTCTTTAAGATATATTTTCTTCAATCTGCCCATTTCTCTGTCTGTTGTTGAATTCATGCTCTACAGCATGTTAGATTGGGAATACAAGTTCTAAAATAGATAACAGAATAGAATAAAAAGGTGTTATGTTTTGCTTCTACTTTTTCTATGACAATAGCTTGCTATTTAATGTCCGCCTTTGTTCTTTTCTGGGATTTGGGAGTTTTGTTTGCATTTTTTAATAAAAAGTTTTCATCGTAGAACTGAGGCTCTTTTTTCAAGACTTAGCCTGATAAGCATTCTGGGGATGCTTATAAATATTGATTTTATATATAGGCATATAAACTCAACGATTTTACATTTTTTTCCAAGTGAGTATGAGGTGTCTGGAGAAGATAGCTTGCTTACATGAGATTTATCACAAAACAAAGTGTCTATTGAATGATAGCATTCATTCTCAACCTTTCAAAAAAAAAGACTATGCAAATGTCTGTCTCTTTAAGTGCTACACAATATCTCACATACCAGGTAGGGTCTTTGACTATCTCGTAACCGAGCTATCATCTACAGCAAAGCCTACCATTCCCATTTAGATATGCAAAGCTAGTATTAATTTATATATTTCCATTGCCCATGCTACCACTACTTAGGACTTTGAGAAATCTGTGAATTAATATTTTTCATTTCATTCATGCCCCTACCCCCTTCATTCCATGATGACCCACGTGTGTCCTTATCAGTCCTGGTTACCTCAGGACTGCCATTGTAGCAGCTATTTAAGCCAACATGGTAAAAGAATAGTTGAAAATGTTGAAAGGGTGAGTAGCAGGCTGGAGAGGGATGCTCTAAGTATCCATTCAGGGCCACTTTATTATAGTTTTAGTAAAGATCTTGGCATGAAAAATGAGGAATCTGGCAGATAATACAAAGTATTGAGATATCATCAATAGAAAGAAAGATACCATGCACAGATAGGGATATCACACTGAAAGGACAGGAAAGCATTGAATATGGGAGTGACAGAAAAGGAATTAAACTCCAGAAAATTATCAGCAATATTTTACACCTGAGTACTGAAAATCTTGACTCGTTATCTGAGAACTTGCCAATTGTAAACAATAGAGGAATTCTCTCATTGTTTGGAGARCCTCAAGTGTCAGTGATGTATGCATACCTCCTCCTTCAAATTAAATTTATGGCCTTGTACTGTAAAGAGTTGGGCAGCATGATGAGTGCTCTCTGAAAGATTTGTGGATGGCTTGAATGAGGTTTGGCTTTTGAAGGTTCATTACAAAGATGATAGAGCCAGCATCTGAGTTGTGCCAGACAACAGAACAAGAGGCAATGGCCATGAGTTACAGGCGGAGGTTGGACATGCAGAGGGTGGTGCCACACTGGAGCAGGTTGCCCAGAGAAGGTTGGGGCTGTCTGTTCTGGAGGGTGTTTGATTTGCCTCTGCAAAGCCATGGCTGGCCTGCGCTAGTRTTGGGTGTCATTGTCCTCTGAGGAGTTTAGACTAGAGACCTCCAGAGGTCCCTTGCAACTAACTTTTCTAGGATTCAATACTATGACCAGAAGAGAGCACTTCTGAGGCCTCCTTTCATCTGAGCTTTTGGAGAGCAGCACAGGAGATAAAGTTGCAACACTGCAGCAACAGTGCAACAAAGCTTGGTGTGGGACCTTACAGGAGGAGAAAGTGATCTATTTTAAAACAAAACCAGTTTCATTCCTTTGCACTCACACTTTCATACCCACAACACGTATATCCAGGCAGTCTCTCTAGCATACAGGGAYCAGGGTGCTTGGATGCAGGTGGTTTGTCCAGGATTCCTGGTGGAAGACAAGGACACCAGCTATCGAGTCCTCTTGTCTCCTGGGCTCTTCCTAGGTTGGGAGCCATGTGCTGATTTTTGGATATACCTTTCTGTACTCTTTATGCCCTGAAAGTAACTAGTGTCTCCATCTTCTTCTACATCCGTGACCTGTCAGGATTTACTCACTTTCCTTTGCCTCTGACCTGAGTGCCCTGAAAAGCTGCATGTAGATGCATGCTAGGACCTTGATGAGCTGCTGATCTAGGTGCCTTCAACACATGGTCYTTCTCCTGCTGCTGTTCCTTCTGGTGCTTCCTTACCCAGATATTTCCATTCATTCCCCATTTACACCAGCCTTAACATTCCTATTACATTTCCCTACACATTCTGCAAAGGTTTTTTTATGCACTGGGTATTTCCAGTGGTGGTCAGATCTAAAAATGTGTCAGGGTGCCGCTGCTCTTTTCACAGGAATAAATCAAATGGTTCTAGTAACTTTTAGACACTTTTTTTTTTTTTTAAGATGAGATAAAAGGGAAATTAAGAAATTTTCTCTGTGTCATAAAATAAATTCAGGCCTAAATTTGGAAATGATTGTGTTTGGCAACAGGAAAATAATTGTCTTTGCTGTTTGATTCAAAGTCCATTTGGTGAAAGAAATGAGGATTTTAGGATGGGAGAAAGCCACTGACTCTCTGATAGCAGTTTCTAAACTGGAAATGTAATTATCCATGTAAAACAGTAGCTTTGTAAAGAACAGCATTTTGAAAAATACACACATTCATCTTCAACAAGGTTTAAAATTGCAATCCAATACAACTCTGTCCTTTCTATTGCCCTTATGTGTATGTTAGTAGCTTCTCCAATAAGTGAGAAGATTCTAAATTGTGCTTATTGCCATTTTCCCACTGGAAATATTCTAGTAGATTAAATTTACAATTCATATTATTTCTAGAGAGAACCATGTTTCTCTGCAGAGTTTTTGGCCTTGCAGGTAAATTAAAAATGTCCAGACTGTTTGCTGGCACTGCCGCCAAATAGTATGCAAGAGCCTGCATCCATTAAACCCCAAACAGGTTAGCCATGTACAGACTGGCAATGGGAATGACCGTCCACCCATGCTAACTTTTGACCCTTGTCTGGGAAATATATAGGAGGGAACTAATTGGCATGGGGCAAAATCATGCCTGAGATTGCTCTAAGAGTGGTTCTGAGAAAAAAAGGCCTTCCTTTACCTGGGACAGGGGAAAGTTAATCTATTTTGGTCTCTTTTCTTTCTTTCTTTTGCAGTCTTATGTTCATTTGTCCTTTTTAAGCCTCTACTTTCAAATCGCAAATTGGAGACAATACTGGACTTACTCATCCTCCTGTCTCCAAGTGCCTAGATCAGTTCATGGACGTGCTTCTCAAACAAGTCCTTGTATTGCAGTAGTTTTTCTCCAAGATTCACAGCATCAACAAGCAATGTGTGAAGTCCTTGCAAATTGCGAGGTTCCCATCAGTGAAGGGAGTAATAGGATGCACATATGTGGCAATTAGAACAGCACTAGAAAATAAGATTAGTTATAGAAAAGAAAACTGCTCAGCCTCTTAACATGCAGACAGTGTGTGCTGCCAAATATAAAATAACTAATGCAGTTGCCAAGTTACCAGGATCAGGTCATAATTCATGCAGCAGACAGCCAAATTAGTAAATACCTTTAAAAATAACTAATTTGAAGGAGGACTATTTTTATCTGGACCTTAATAACAAAACAACTGGTTTGCTTGTTATTTACCTTGAATGATTTGCTAAAAACTGCAGCGCTCTATCAGAATCAAGCAGAATGAAATATTAAGGCGATATATAGATACATATATGTAGTCAATCCACAAAAGCTGTCAGTAAATGAAAGACTGACATCCAGAAAAGAGATTCAGGTGTCTGAATAAATCTGGTGGAATTCAGCACCTTACGACTGAAGTAGAAGACTACAGATGATAAGATTTTTTGCATGCATCTGAACGTACAACATAGTCTATGTTGTGTTTGCAGACTGAGATTCATTTGTGCAAATAGTACAAGAAAAAAATAATCAGCCACTGTGATCATCCTAAAATAAAATATACATGTCATTGTTCAAGGATTTATGAAGAATATGCTAATTCAGTGGATACCAGGGAGCGGATCCTCAGCTTCAGGTAAAGATCTGCTCTGCAGCTTCTTGTGAGAGTTTTAAATTAACTAGCTTGAGCTCCTGGTGCACTGAGCGCAGGGATTAGTGCCCCCTCAGATTGGCTTTTTGCGTTGGTTCGCTGCAGGATCAGTGATGGATACAGTGCCTACCCTGCAGGCAGTGCAATGGCAGGGCCTATGATACACTTGTATTTTGAGTTAGCTGATTTAGTAGCTGTCCGAACTTTCTGAAAGCACCTCTTCATCTGACTGCAAGCTGTGTGGCAACTGCCTGGTGAGAAGCTGCTGAGCATGGACAAGAATCATAACAGCTAATTGCATCATTTAAAATTTAGGCATTTAGCCTAGGCAGTTCACCTGTGTTTTTCCTATGGTCCATGGCTGTGGGAGTCCCACAGCCCTCGGGGCTGCTGAGGTTTGGGCAGTATCTGGGGAAGTCTGACCACTTGTCTGAACTGTTCTTAAACTTGGCATCTGATGTAGACCTCTTCTGCAGACATAATGCAAGACCAGGTGGTTTGTCCACCTCTCCCCATTCTTATGTTTTTATTTATGTATTAATTGTCTCTGGGATGTCTATCTATTTCCATTKATTATATATGGCACTGAAGTTAGACTGGAGGCTTTAGTTTTAAACAGACAAAAGTCAAATTATATCATTCCTTCAGTTGTTAACATTTCTACCTTGGGAAAAACAAACATGCAAAAAGTTTTCACTCCTTATTCTGCAAGTCAATCTATAACATCATTGGGACTTAGAATGTGTTTAAAGGTTCATTAGTGCCTGCATAACTGAAATGATACTGAGCCATTTGGGCAATTACGATAACACAACTGTACATGAGTAGAATATTTTTCACCACACTACGATGTAAGCTACAACATGCTTGCAAAGTAAGACTGCAAATACTTGCTGTTTAGCCTTCCTTGTCGCTTAATGTCTTCCTTGTCTCTGAATTCTTAACGAATTCAATCAGGGACTTTTCTATTTACTTGAACCGGCTTTGATTTGAACACTAGTTAAGATAGCATTATGCAAATTCATGGCAGATGTGCAGAATATGATTTTACAGTTGTTAATAATTTTGTCCAATCACAAGCAATTTTCTCTGTCTCTCTAGAAAGTGCTTCTACAAAAGACCTATTCCCTTTATAAATATTACCCTTCCCAAATCTGGATAATTTTGAAAAGAGCAAAAGGATTTGCCTTTAGCTAGGGAAATAATTTTCTCTTGCCTACCCTTCAAAATGCCTGAAATGCTCTTCCTTCAACTTCATTTAAAAAAAATTGCCCTGAGATGGAGTCCTCCTTCTCAAGATTTCATCTAGAGAAGTGGAAACTCCTGCAAAGTGATTGGCAGTGACCTCTGCTGCTTTTGTAGTTACAACAGTGGTGCTGCATTGTAAAAATGAATGTAATTTCCATTTAGAGGTAGAATAAAACATTACAGACTCAGGTCTAAATCTTGATCTAGTAATCAGTGGAGAGAGTGGATCAGAAACCCCTTCATATGATTACTTTAAGCAGATAGTCTTTATGGATTTATATGCATGATATGCTCACACTAACTAGTGAATGTTTTCAGTCAGTAGGAATTAATGCTTGACTATTACTATTAATTGGATACCTTCATTCTTTAGCTAGTTTTTAAATCAATTCCCATATGTCTAGGTAATGAAATGTCATTCTGCCACCTAAAGCTATTGGGATACTGCAATGCGGTAAAGGGAAAACATGACGTGCTGGGGTAAGGAAAATCTGTCTGGCTTCACTTTCTCTTTCCTCAAAGTTTTGAACAAACTGCACAACACTTCTAGTACAATGGCAGGGTTGTAATGCAGATATAATACCTGTAAAGATGTTTTCATTCTGGCATTATAAGCATTAATACATGTGGAATAGTTGGGAATCCTGGAAAAGGAAAAACCATTGAGCATGGATGTGAAATTACTTTGCTTCTATTAGACCTYTCCTCTATGCAAAACCTGCTGTACGTTTTTATCAAGTTGTTTCTTTGCACTCTAAAAAAAACAAATCTACTGGGCAAACATTCTTCTCCTGGCCTATTTTTTTGGAATGAGGTCCTGAGCAGTTTTGTTTTATTGTTTCTTTCTTTTTTTTTAAAACAAAAAATAGCTTTCTAGTACAACAGAAACATTTGTGCAAAACATCTGCTTTCCCTCAAAGTCTGTTTTTTGTCAAGAAATAAAATCCCTACTCAAAAACCCTTTAATCCAGAAATCCAAAGTTCAGCTGATTTATGCTGGCATTTATTTACTCAAAGCTTATATATGCAAGTTTAAGACACTACATAAACACTCAGTATTAATTTGTTCCATGGAATTACCAGCCTCATTCCGGTTTAGGCATGACACATGGGAACCAGGCATCTTTACTTTTGCAGCTTCTGTCATTGTAAACCTTGATTACTGCTCTCTGCCATATCTTCTTGTTATTTTCTTGCTGTCATCTGTAGTCAACAGTCCATCCGTCACTGTCCCTTTGATGATTGCCAGAGCTCCTGCATCAAGACCACACTGTCAGCTTGACATCCTGCATGTGGAATAATAAGTCAAGGTTCACCCTCCCACTGCAATAGGGATTTCTAGCAGCTCAAGTGCTGTGAGGACAGGGTATTGTTTGGAGCTGAGAAGCAGGCAGATGAAAAAAGCTCTTCTCTCTCCTGGTTTTACTTTTTTTTTTTGATTGTCCATTTTGGTTTGTCCATCTGGTTATTCTGATTTCTAACCCATTCTCGCCTTTCCAGTTTGATAGAATCTCTTTTCAAGGAATATCTTTTGAAAGAACTGAACACAATTTTATTTACCCCAATTGACCACGGTTAGCAGGAAGGCATCATGCCATTTGTATTAGGTCTGATTTCTCAGTAAATAGCAGAAAAATGATGCTGTGAATACTAACTGTGCTGAGTTTTCCTTAGTTAGCATCAAAACAGTTTTAAACAATATGCTTTAAACTGGAAAACAGTATGCTTCTTTTCATCTTTTGCCATGTGTGCAAAAACACACACACACACACACACACACACACACCTCCTATATATATAAAACTACCCAGTTATACACATACAGCTTATGTTTATATTATATATGTTTATATTATGTATTATATAACTACAGAACACATTTTATATATATAACAATTCTGGATGTGCATAAGCAGAAGCCAGTGTCAAACAAAAAGAAACGAACTTATGAAAAATACATATCATTATCAAAAGTAAGCATCTGTGCTGTATGTTAATAAAGATGTATTATGGCTGCTTGGATTAACTATGCACCGTACCCATTCAGACGTGGGTGTGGTATTTGCCTACGAAGCAGATGAAGCTTAATGGATTGGGAACTGGATCTGCAGTTATCAAAAGATCCATTTGGAAACAATACAATGCAACATCTCTTCAGTAATCCAACAGCCTAGATCTGCAACGTGTTTGTCCTCTCTAAAGGGATAAGGTAGGGCAGATTCGTGGCATGAGCAGAGATGATGTGGAAGGACATCCCAAAGCATGGGATCTTGCAAAGGATCTGGTCCAAGAACATCTTCCCTTGTTGCTCATRTTTCTCACTGATGTAGTTCAGGACTGCTAAAGCCAAGAAGTGATCCTATTTTGGTGTTTGGGGAATGGTGTTGCCACAAAGCATTTGCATATTCTCCATGGCAAGGGTGTTTTTTCCGATTGTAGTTAGCATGATACATACATAACAACTAGGGGACAACTGATTTTCTTACTTCAGAAGAATCAGCTAACACATGCGAAAAGGGAGGAAACAAACATCTGCTCAGAGATGGCAAAAATGAAAGTAATATTTAGATAAGTCTTTGCTTTCCACTTTTCATTCTCAGAAAACACTGTATTTTTCACAAGAAATCAGGAGGCAGCCACTTTCCTCATAGTTACAGTTAATGGACGGCATTATCACTAGTAAATCAAATAGTTACCCACACAGTTTACAGTTTTCCAGGCAGAGCTGCAAAAAAAAAGGCAAAGTTTTCTAAGTAATGTGAAGTGTCAAAGAAAACTAATGAGCAGCTTCTGTACAATATGAAGACAGCATTTGACATAGGATAAAGATGAAAATGTCCCCAGAATTGGAGAGAAAGAATTTTGGAAAGGAGCTTCAGTCCAAATGTTGAAAGACACTGTGTTATACAAAGTGCTAATGAATATAATTTGATGCAACCATCAGAAAGCAATATTACATTTAATATCTCCATGGCAGAAAGTGCACCAGAAAATAAAGAAAAAACTGCACTTCATTACTGGAAAAATTAACAGGCATCATTTCCTGAATGCAATCGATTCCTGAACTGCCAGTAAGTGGTCTGCCTGTGCCCATGATGTGCATGAATGTCAAGAATTCATCAGTTTCTTTCAGAAAGTTCATGACTAACTCTAACATTACTTTGTCAGATAAATTCCAATTTCTGTAAATATGTCATCTGAATATATGAAATCGAGAAAAAAATTATATCAGCAATAAATTTAAACATGAATATCCAAAATCATAGCTGTCAGCTTTCAGCAAAGATAAATGTCAAACTCTCCCAATCCTAATTATAAATTGGTATATCTATTATAAGGTAAATCATCTGATACTTTATGAGGAAAGTTCCAAAAATAGTTTAGATGTTTTTTTTTTTAAAGGCATGCACACATGAGAAGAAAGTGTTACACAGCTCTGGAGCATGGATCTACACAGATGAAAGGGCTGGGTGCAGGGCTGGAAGTAATGAGATTAAGCCAACCTCTCCCATCACGTCAGAACTAATGATTTATCCCAGTCTGGCTTTGGGAGTAAGCAGAGCTGTGTGAGTACCAAAAGAAGTAAACTGCAATAGGAGATGAGGTGACACGAGAAGAAAGAAAATGGGTATTTCCTGTGGAATTGCCTGGAGTTTCCCAATCCTCTTTAATATAATTGTTGCATTAAATGCTTCATGGGCCAAGGATAGGCTGCCAAACTTGGGTGAGAAATTGCTCTCAGAAGAACTGAAAGGAGAGAAGAGCAACATACTTTGTCAAAGAAAGCATGAAGATTTTATTATTGCATATTCCCAAGCATTCAAAGGTCATGCTCAAGTGCCAAATAATATGGGACTGGCTTGAAGCTCACAAGATTGAATGAAAGGTTAGATTTATTACATTTACTACCTGATTCCTGATCCTGGTAGTAAGAAGGCATTTGTGTCACATTTTAAAACTTCCTGATGACCACAASGATTGGACCATGTGGCTGCCTTTTTTTCTTTAAAAAAAAAAAACTGTTGAGATTGGCACTGAGTTTCCAGAGGTAAACCATAAACTATTGCAAGAATCAATGAAACAGTGACAGTTGTCAACACCACATATACTGAAAAGTGGCAGGAATCTGATTCAGCTTTGCAGAAATAAATAATAAAATGTGTGATTTCCAAGCAAGCAGGATTGGGAGCAAGAAAGACTTCTGTCAAATTCATGTTCTCATTTCCTGATGGCTCTTTCCCACTGCCCAGATGGCTTGTTAACTAACTTGTTTACCAACAAGTTTTTCTTCCCATTTTCTTCTGTTGAGGAATTTTAGCAGCCTGAACGTTTCTCTGTGTATACAAAAAATTCTCTCGCAGAGGAAGATGTTTTCTTTAACATAAATACTACCAAGCCATGTAAGTTTAGACCTAATTAGGTATCTAGTAATCCAGTAACAATGACATTTCACAACCTCTAGGGCAGGAAACTGCCTCGATAGAATAATACCTTTTTCCATCCCCGTTATTTGTTAAGTATGGGCCAAAACCTGCTTTCAGTGATAATGGGCTGAGTCTGAAATAGTTTTGCTGAAATGAAATGCTGTGATGCACTGGGGTAAATAAAAGAAGACAACTCAACTCACTTCCTTTTCTATTAATTTCTTATTTTTACATTTCTATGTTATTCTTTTTGGAGAGCTTCTTATGATGCACCAGTAAACATGACCTATAGCCCTCACACAGTCCTGCCTGTGCACTGTAACCTCAGTTTTAYCTAAACTCTCCTTCTGCATTTTGGAGCCTGGGTGCAGCGCTGAGGTCCATGTGCCAGCCAGCCAGCCTGACAGCAGAYTCTGCAAGCCTGATTTCCCCTCTGCCAGGCTGCTGCTGAAGGGTCAGTCAAAGGGCAGGGCAAAGACAAAAGGTTTATTAAAGTTYAAATGACCCAGCTGCAATGAAGATATCTTTTATTTGTTCTGACATCTTCACTGTCAGCCAGAATGACAAAGTGTTCATCACTCACTTGCTTTCCCTAGGKCTGAGGAAAATGGAAATAAGCACAGGTTTAGCTGGGGGTGTCCAGTCAAGATGAGCCACAGGGCTTGCTGGTGCTATGGTGAATGTTAATGAACAGGCAGGGGCTAGGGTTGCAAAAACACCCTGCACCTCCATTCATTACCGATGTCCCCAAGGAGCCTTCCCAAGGGAAACCTTGCAGGATGCTGTGAGGGTCTCTAAGCGCAGAATCGTTTTGGACCGTTGGAGAGAATGAGCTCTCCAAAAGGCAGCAAAGTCCCTAATTCTTGTTAAAATCTGTGACTCTGAAGATCAAGATCTGAATTCCCAGCACTTGGAGGAGAGTTTGCAAAAGACTGCCTGCCACTGTGACAGCATAAAACAATGTTTTKGTTGTGTCCTTTCTGTGCTTCCCCAAATTCTTTGTTATCTTTATGTCATCTTACTCAAATCCAGTTCCTCACCAGAAGATTATCGGAGGTGCTCAATTTATTCTTCAAGCTTTCTGAGGTAGAAATATAAAGCTGAAAGTCATCAGGCTGCCCATTAGGCCATGTTTCCTCTGAACTAAATTGAGCATTTGTAAAGAGAAATGAATCTGGCTTTCCTTCAAGGCTTGTGAGCAAAAGAGCAATTGTCCTGCATTACCCCCAGGTTTTCTCTCTTGTTGGGTTTGCAAGTCTGTAAGAACCACATCACTACTAGCCCCAAAAGTTTCTGATAGATCAAAACAAGGACACCGAAGGATTAGTACCAGGAGGTTTCTGTCTCTAGCAAGAGATGCTTCTCCCTCTCAACCACACAAAGGGCTGGCCAAAACAGTAGCTTCTGCAACCAGCCATCCAAATGTGGATGTCGGAGACTGGGACTTATAAAGCAGAGGTCACAGTTATGGGTTGCTTTTGTTATTTCTCATGAAGTGCCAAGAATGAAGCTACAACCTAAGTCAATCGATATTTTGTCATCACCTTCAAGAAAATAAAGATTTCACCCACAGAGACTGAAACTTTTCTTCTCTGCTAATATGTGCAGAGAGGACATGGGTAGACTTCCTGAGGAACCCAATTTCCATAAAGAAAGAGCTTCATTTTATGAAGTTAAATTTAGTCTCCTGTTTGATATTCTGACCAAGCGAAAGACAAAGCAGTGACTAGTATCTGTTTAATGTTGCTAGTTTAGAACTGAAATAATTTTTATTAGAAGTAAGTAAATTTAGGCAAGGATTTTTATAATGAGAACAGAGAACATACTTGTTATTTGGGTTGTGTTACAAGTAGATCGGATAAAGTTAGGATAATCTTGGCTCTGACCCTTGATACTTGGTATTGTAAGAGTTAAGGATTGTAACACCTTTTTATTATTATTCTAACAAATAGCTAATATTTTGTATTGCATTGCAGTTACTGTATTAGAGTTACAAATGACCTTTTATCTCTCTTCATTAAGACACTGGTCATATTTGTCTGTAACTTACTGAGATCAATAAATGCTTAATGCATTAACGTCTCAGTCTAATTTTATGTGACACCTTGCTGAGCTAGTAAAAGAAATGGAGGACAGATTGGGATGTGCAGTTATATTTGAGAGGTATTTATATACAACAGCTATGGTTTTGTGGCATATTTGCCAGTATTATAAAACTATTTTCACATCAGTAAGTCCTCTAACTACCTGTCCATATAATGAAGAAAGTGTCATCTTGCAGTTCAAAAGCAGAAGTTGGTTTCAATAGATCAGGATTTAGTTCCTATCCATTTTGACTGTGACCTTGGGCAAATCACTTATTTTCCGTGCCTCTCACTTCTCCATAAGATGAAATAGGGATAATAACTGCTTAGAGTTGAGAATGAACATGTCAGCGTTCATGTGGCGCTAACACTGGATCCTRTGTCTGCCTCAGACTAAGATGGAGTTGATCAAATTGTCACCAACAGTTTATTACACACACCTTTCACCAACAGTTTATTCCAGAGTGATTTTTTTTCTCTTTTATTGTTTAGACATAGTCATAGATACTGACTGGACTGAGATTGTTCCTAAAATGGTCAGCCTATGCCCTGACAGATTTCAGAGTTATAGGACTACACAATCAGCAAAACAGGGCTTAAGTGAGGGTACCTCAAGCATTTGCTTGCAGTGCCTACAAGACAAAACTATGGGAAAATGCCTTGCACCCCTTCTTGGAAATCAGCATGCTCAGATGCCTCTCTGAAGTGCCTATGCACAAATGCATGCCACATGGGGAAAAAAAAGGAGGAATTAGATATCTGTGTGCAGTTGCAGGCCTGTGATCTATTGCGATTACGGAGACATGGTGGGATAGCTCGCATGACTGTAATGGTGCAATGGATGGATACAGGCTTTTTAGGAAGGACAGGCCAGGAGTGTGAGGAGAGGGAGTTGCCCTTTATGTGAGAGAGTAGCAGGAATGTATTGAGCTTTGCCTAGGGGTGAATGATGGGCTGGCTGAGAGTTTATGGGGAAGGATTAAGGGGCAGACTAACACGGATGACACTGTTGTGGGTGTTTGCTACAGGTCAACTGATCAGGAAGACGTAGATGAAGCCTTCTACAGACAGCTGCAAGTAGCCTTATGTTTGCAGGCCCTGGTCCTCATAGGGGACTTTAACCACCCCAGTATCTGCTGGAGGGACAACACAGCAAGGAACAAGCAATCCAGGAGGTTCCTGGAGAGCATTGATGACAACTTCCTGACACAGGTGGTGGAGGAGCCAATGAGGAGAGGTTCCCTGCTAGACCTCATACTTACAAACAAGGAAGGGCTGGTTGGAGATGTTAAGGTTGGGGGCAATGTTGGCTGCAGTGACCTTGAGATGGTGGAGTTTGGGATCTTGAGAGGAGGGACCAGAGGGAAGGGTGGGATCACAACCCTGGACTTCAGTAGAGGAGACTTTGGCCTCTTCAGAGACCTGCTTGGAAGAATCCCATGGGATAGAGTCCTAGAAGGAACAAGGGTCCAAGATAGCTGGCTGATATTCAAGGATCACCTCCTCCAAGCTCAAGAATGGTCCATCCCAATGAGCAAGAAGTCAGGGCAGGAGGGCAAAGAGGGCAGGAGACCTGCATGGATTAACAAGGAGCTGCTGGCAAAACTCAAATACAAGAAGGAAGTATACAGAAGGTGGAAGCAGGGACAGGTAACCTGGGAGGAATAYAGGGATGTTGTCTGAGTATGCAGGATGGGACTAGGCGGCCAAGGCCCATCTGGAGTTTAATCTGGTGAAGGATGTAAACAACAACAAGAGGGCTTCTATAAACACATCAGTAACAAAAGAAAGGCTGGGGAAAATGTGGGCCCGCTGCTGATTGCAGCAGGGGCCCTGGTGACAAAGGATACAGAAAAGGCTGAGGTACTGAATGCCTTCTTTGCCTCACTCTTCACTGCTAAGACTAGCCCTCAGGAATCGCAGTCCCTGGAGATCAGGGAGAAAGTCTGCAGAAAGGAGGACTTTCCCTTGGTAGAGGAGGATCGGGTTAGGGATAACTTAAGCAAACTGGACATACACAAGTCCATTGGCCCTGATGGAATATACCCACGAGTGCTGAGGGAGCCTGCAGATGTCATTGCTGGGCCACTCTCAATCATCTTTGAAAGGTCATGGCGAACAGGAGAGGTACCTGAGCAAATGTTACTCCAGCCTTCAAAAAGGGCAAGAAGGAGGACCCAGGGAACTACAGGCCAGTCAGCCTCACCTCGATCCCTGGAGAAGTGATGGAACAGCTCATCCTGGATATCATTTCAAAGCATAAGAAGGACAAGAAGGTGATCAGGAGTAGTCAACCTGTGGATTCACAAAGCGGAAATCATGCTTAACCAACCTTGATAACCTTCTATAATGGAATGATTTGCCTGGCAGGTGAGGACAGAGCAGTGGATGCTGTCTCCCTTGACTTCAGTAAGGCTTTCAGCACCATCTTCCATGACATCCTCATAGGCAAGCTGATGAAGTACAAGCTAGAGAAGCAGACAGTGAGGCAGATTGAAAACTGGCTGAATGGCAGAGCTCAGAGGGGTGTGATCAGTGGGGAAAACTCTACTTGGAGACCTGTAGCTAGCGGTGTCCCCCAGGGGTCAGTACTGGGTCCAGTCTTGTTCAACTTCTTCATCAATGACCTGGATGAAGGCACAGAGTGCACCCTCAGCAAGTTTGCTGATGATACAAAACTGGGAGGAGTGGCCGATACACCAGAGGGCTGTGCTGCCATTCAGAGAGACTTGGACAGGCTGGAGAGGTGGGCGGAGAGGAACCTCATGAAGTTCAACAAAGGGAAGTGCAGGGTCCTGCACCTAGGGAGGAACAACCCCATGCACCAGGACAGGTTGGGGGTTGACCTGCTGGAAAGCAGCTCTGCGGAGAAGGACCTGGGAGTGCTGGTGGACACCAAGTTAAGCATGAGGCAGCAATGTGCCCTTGTGGCCAAGAAGGCCAATGGTATCCTGGGSTGCATCAGGAAGAGTGTTGCCAGCAGGTCGAGGGAGGTGATTCTCCCCCTCTACTCAGCCCTTATGAGGTCTAGAGTACTGCGTCCAGTTCTGGGCTTCCCAGTACAAGAGCTACTGGAGCAAGTTCAGCGTAGGGCTACAAAGATGATTAGGGGACTGGAACATCTCTTTTGTGAGGAAAGGCTGAGAGAGCTGGGCCTGTTCAGCCAGGAGAAGAGAAGACTGAGGGGAGATCTTATCAATGTGTATAAGTATCTGAAGGGAGGGTGTAGAGAGGATGGGACCAGACTCTTCTCAGTGGTGCCCAGGAGTAGGACGAGAGACAACGGGCACAAACTGAAACACAGGCAGTTCTGTCTGAACGTGAGGAATAATTTTTTTACCGTGAGGGTGACTGAACACTGGMACAGGTTGCCCAGAGAGGTTGTAGAGCCTCCATCGTTGGAGATATTCAAAAGCTGCCTGGGCACTATCCTGGGCAACATGCTCTAGGTGATCCTGCTTGAGCAGGGGGATTGGTGATCTCTAGGGGGTGTTGAGCAGGTGATCTCTAAAGGTCCCTTCCAGCCTCAACCATTCTGTGATTCTGTAAACACCTTTTCTCTCACTTTTGGTTGAGAGTTTCTTCTCCTCTCACAAACATAAAAAACAGATTCTACCTTGACTCAACTCATTTCAGAAGCTGAAAACTTCCTGGGTACCCAGCATTGCCACATAGCTAGTAGCAGAATGTCATTTAATCAGTGCCATACATCAGTCCCTTTCTTCCTCCATAGCTGGAAAACAGCTCATACACATTGCTTCTATTTACTTTCTGGATGAACATTTTCCAAGAGTCATTTGGACAGAATCAGCAAGATTTCTCCACGGTGCCAGGGTCCTAAACCCTCGCCATATGATAGGTCCACTGTACAAACCACAGCAAAGCCCTAGATTTGCTGTATGCCATTGCCTATCAGTGATGCCTAGATGCAGTGATAAAGCAAACAATATTATGCTAGCGTTCTGCATTTAAAGTTCCAGAAAGCACACAACACAGCAGTAAACATGCTGCTCTGATCCTAGGAACAAAGTAATTGCCATCTCCTCCTGATCACAAATGTCAAAACCACTCTGGTTACCCATTGGGTCATCTCTCACACTACCTGAGGTGCTAGCAATTAAAATCACCACCCTCTGAACTGAAGTAAAGTTGCCCTTCTCTTAATGCCAGGAAAAAAAAAGAAAAAAAAAGCAGAAGTCATGCTGAATCCTCAATCCAGCCTTTGAACGCAAGTACACTGAAAATTCCCAAGAGGCATGGGATCAGATCAGTGCACAGAGCAGCACTGGAATCACTGAATATAGCTGGCAAACTATAAAACAGGAAAATAGGAACCAGCCCTGTCTTTGTTATCTCAGATGAAACATCTTTTCTATTGGAGAAACAAGTCAGTTTAAAGTAGAAACAAAGATAAAAAAGATATATTGGGGAAGAAATGTGCATCATTCTTTTAATTTCTGTCAAGCATACTTCATCCTGAAATAGGAACCATGATGGATAATTGTTTGTTACCTGCAGCTTTTAAATTAGAGTCAAAATCYTATTTTGTTGGATTCATAAAAGGAAGCAGAGTGCTTAGAGCTGTCCTGAGGCACTGCTCTAGTCTACAGTGCCTCAGGGGAAGTCCTGAAAAATCCCTTAAAATTAAAGAGAAAAATATTTCCACAGAGAGTTTTTCTCACGTAGAAGGGGACAAAGTGCATGTTGCAACTGTTCAAATTTACAGATTGCAGCGTAAGAGAAAAGGTCATGAAAACCAAATATTAACTAACAGGCACAGTTGATCAGTGATGAACAAGATGTTCCATCAGCTCTTGTGACAGGACTCTCAGAAAGGTAATCCCTACATCCTTTGAGTTTCTGAAGCTGGAACATATAAAAATGACTTTGTTACTTGCACATAAGCTGTGCATTGGTGAAATTACCAATGGTATTAATGAGAAAAGTAAGAACAGGTACCCTTCATAATTTGTCTTTGCCTTATAAAAGCAGAGACAGTATTGACTTAAATAGTGCAAGCATGCACGCTGCATCAGGCCCCTTCTAGTCCCTTCAGTAAATTTTTGGCTGGAAAAGGCTATGCCCTCATCTGTGCATAGGTTGTCTCAGTTAAGCTTGTAAGAGTAGAGATAATGAAGCTCTGAGTACATGCTGAGTCGCCTGAGGGAGGATGGCTGGTTCACATAAGAGGTTTAGAGTAACAATTGCAGTGAATTGATGTGGGTTACTATTCATCTGTATATTAAACTTTATACTAAGGACCTCACTTCAGCTCTCAGTGGGAATTCATGAGGAAGACTGGTGTTTTTTGGAAGTCTCTACTCCAGTGACATTCATCTTAACCTGTCAAGATCTAAGTGCTAAGATTGGTATTTCCTGATATAAGATTAAAGAAAATTGTGGTAAGGGCCCCAAAAGCCCCTGCGGAAATGACATTATTCTTTACTGATTGATTCCTTTAGTGAAGGATTTGTGATTGTGATTTTGGTCTCTGCAGTATAAGAAAGATATTGACTAACTGGAGTGAGTCCCACTGAAGCCACCAAGATGGTYGGGGACTGGAGTGCATGGCATAGGAGGACATGCTGAGGGAACTGGGTTTGGAGACAGCTCAGGGGATCTTATTGCTCTCTACAGCTGTCTGAGGGAAGGGTGCAGAGAAGACAGAGCCAGGCTCTTCTCAGAGGTGTGCAGGGACAGGACAAGAGGCAGCAGACATGATATGAGAAATTCCTGTTCAATATAAGGAAAACTTTTCTTACCATGAGTGCAGTCAAATATCGAAATAATTTGCCTAGAGTTTGTGGAACTTCCATCCTTGAAGATATCTAAAAGTCAGCCAGACAAGAAACTGAGCAACCTGTTCTAGTTGGACCTGCTTTGAGCAGAAGTTTGGACTAGACTCCAGAAGTCCTGTCCAACCTAAATTATTCTGTGAGTCTATGAGTCTACATTGACAAGATACATTTTGATTGATTGATTCAAAGGCTTGTGGCTTCTACACTCTGAGATATTCTTCCCCCCAGTGGGGGAAGAAACAAAAATTGCTCCTAACTTCTACAGCTGGCATCAGCATGAGCTGTTTGGGACTTCATAGTCCTGAACAATACCTGAACCACACTGAGGTAGAAGGAAGGGACTGAATGACAGCACCATCTCCACCGGTGATGGCTAAATCCTCATAAGCTCTTTGGAGAGATATCGTGTCTTATTGTGTGTTACAGTGGCAGCTATTGGTTCAGGGGCTTAGAAGGAGCAGAGAACCTGACTAAGGCCATTTGGTGCTACCATAATAACATAAAAATTTATAACAAACTATGCTGCGATCAAGCCTACTTATGCTGAAGTCTGGGGGAAGTATATTAATGAGGTGAATGGAAGCAAATAAGGTTTGAGAACATTACACCTGGGTTTTCCTTTAAGAACTAAGCACTAGTCTGTTTTCCAGGTTAATCTCAGCTCTTCATCTCATTCCACACTGACATACCTCACAGCTGAAGGAAATATTTATACAGAGGAATAATTCACAGAACTTTTTTTCCTCCTATATGAACCTACTTCTTATTTTATTCTTTTTCCCCACGCTCCCTATACAGATTCAACAGCATAAACTGTGTTTGTTACATAAGCTGTCAAGTTATCAGTATAATGTGGTGTTAGGGATTTAGCTAGAGAACCAAATTCCCTTGCTGTGTGAGTAAGATTAGAACAGCATGTGTATGTGATGGATTTGTGGACTGAAAACTCATTCAATCGTATTTTGATTAGGAAGGCAAGGTTAAATGTGAACAATATTAGCAGAAGGATAGGCCCAACTCTTCAAGAACTGATGAACTTTAAAATCTCCACAAAACTGTGTTTGGTGCAGCAACATCCCTTTAAAATTGGCATGTCCTTCCTCTTTAGTTTCTGTTTCATCCATTAAACAATTAAAATTGCTAAATACTTCAGTAATCAGCTTTCATAGCCCCACTTATTTCTGTCAAAGCCAGCTCTTCTGGATTCACTGACAAGAACCGTGCTCCCAGGGCCRTGTGTGCTTTTTGAATGACTTGAGAGAGCAAGACAAAACTGTCACTGATGATATGACTCAGTGTCAAGGGTCCCATTGTCACAGCCTCAGAGAYGCAGTGAAATATCACCCAGAGCGCACTGTGCTATGCTGTCTAGTTGGGGCACAGTGAAAATGGAAGCTGGTGCAAGAGACTATATAGTAGCAGCGAGGAAGGTGAGGGGTAAGCATGGCAAAGAAACTTTGAAGACGAATGTTTAATTACATGAAACAAATCTGCGTAGAAGAGTTTAAGATGGATTCTGGCAGTTTTCCAAGGAATAGTCTTATGGAATCTCCAGATTATGTAAGTCTCTGCAAACTTTTAAAAACTGGTTGGATAGCCTGTTTCTATATTAAATTTTACCAGAGCCTAGAATAGCTCCCCAATTTGGAAAGAGCTCCCCAGTCAGTGCTTATCAGGTTCAGTCATAGACAGACACATCAGCGTTTACATAAGATGTAAACTTCTACACCACTCACAGTGAAACCAGACTTCAGGATGAGCATTATTTCAAGAAGTTCAATATCACATAGTCCACAGGGGGACAGTGTAAGAAAAATTAAATCTTCTGAGTCTGAGGCTGACTGAAAATGCCCTTGAGCCACAGGCTCCTCCCTCTGCTATTGGAGTAGTCAGGAAACATAAGCCAGAGAGGACAGGCTTGATGTCACATTTCAGCCATAAGATTTTTTTTACCCACAGAGGTCCCTAGGCTGAAGACATCCTGAACATTGAGAGGCCACCAGGATCAGCTGTGAATAAGGCATGTAAGACTGGGTGAAACACACTTCTGATGCAAATGCCATATCTACTAAGAAAGGTGTCAGTGTAATCATTGAGGCTGCCACATTACATTTCACAGTGTTTTCAGAATCAGAAATAACTCAGCTAGGGTGGTCTCCTAAGCCCAACTTCCCCATGAGTCTGTTGGTGAACCTACTACAACTGGAGGAAGGTCTGAATTTGATTTCACTGTAAAAAAGAACTAGATAYGGATAGGTCATTTTAAAGAGTCATTTCATATAGCCAGCAGCAAGGAATCCAGTCTGGTGACTGTTGCTACTTAAGTCACTCTGCTGGTTATTCATCTCCTTATAGCAGTATGCATTTCTCTTCAACAGAGAACAACACTACAATTTCAATGGACTTCAAACACCTTTCACATACTCCACTACAATAAAAGCAAACAAATTGGTGCTTATGACTTGTCTGTGGTCCATTTATCATCTTTTCTGTGTCCACTCTTGCTAATGATCAATAGAATGCTGAAAAAAAAAATTAGCAAGCAAACTAAATCTTGAAGACCTCCATCTGCAGACCKTCTCCCCTAGGTGTCTGTGGGAATTAGGCACATGAAGATTGCATTGAACTCTTTGACCATTGGAGTAAAAGTCTACATCGTTTGCCATTGTGCATCCAGCCATGCCAGTCAGAGGAGTCATTGAAGATGATAAGACTACAGTGAAAGATGAGATCTCTTGCAACTCTTTTTACCTCCTGCTCTTGTGGTGCAAGGAATTGTTTATAAGCTTGAATTGAACACCGGCAGCAGAAAAATTTCTGCCCAGCACGCTAACCGCTTTGCTTCATTATCTGTGTCCTGTGATGGCAGAGTTTTCAATTATTTGTCAGAAATTCAGTCTTCTGCGGAAAGAGGGGTAAAGTGTAAGGTATACTTCAATGTGGCACACTGCTATTTCATGTCACGAAGCACTGTTTTGAAATACCACCTATTGTTCCTGGAAGATGGCGTATTCAGACAGCTTCACATTATGGATTGAGTCTAGGTAAAGCAGGTTTGTTAAAGACACTAGTTTAGCAGAGCACATACGGTTTGTGACTACTACAGCTGTTCTACCAAGCGCGGTAAGCGCTAAGCATTAGAGTAGCAAAATTCAATGTGAGTTGCACTGAAACAACAACCTTTCACATAGCACCAGAGGGTGCAAGAGATTCAAGTTCCCTGAAATTCCGTTGCATGCCTGGCTGATGCTAAAAGCAAGAGAAAGCTCTGCCTGACTTCACAGGCACTGGCAAGTGCAAGAGAGGCAAAGCAGATTTTCCAGCTCCTTACATTGTAAGGTAGCTGCTTGTCACTCCAAGCTCGAAGCTCCAGCATCCTCAAAAGCAGAATCTACTGAAGCATCACTTTGAGCAGCCAAAGTTGCAAAAGCCACCCTTTCTCATCAGTATGATTAGCTATTGCTAGTCTCATCTTTAAGTGAGATACTTTTAGTGCTCCTGATTTTTCCTTGTTACTAGTAAGAAACAGAGCTGGTTCTTACTATCAACAGGTCAAAGTTAAAAAAATTTTTGAAATCTTAACAACCGTTTGAGATTTTTAGCATATAAACAACAGCAAAAAAAATCACAACAAATTGACTATGACATTTTCACTCTCTTTAGATCAGCCTTACATTCCAGTAATAATATGAGATTTCAGGGACTCGTCATGAGTGCCTTTTAACAACACAGCATGATTTTTTAATGCTTGTATTTTTAAGCAGTATGACAGCATTCAAAGACAACAGCTTTTTTTTTTTGTTTAAGAAATATGAGTGACATCACATTATGCTTTCTTGGTTTGTTAGAGATTCTGTAAAGCCACACCAAATTAAAGGCAGAAGTGTTCTTCCTGAAATGCGGAGGACTTTTCTTCTAATTGTTGTCTTCAACAAGAAGAAAACAAAACTACAATTTAAGCTAAAGCTGCAGGCAAAAAATATCTCCCCCTTAGTCAAACACTGGTGCCTCTACTGGTACTAACAATGTCATAATTCTGTTTATTCTCCAGTGAGTTTTTTCTATAGGTTCTTTCAGAAAAAAAATTAAAACTGAAGACTTAAATTTCTAATGTAAAAATAAAAATCAGAGGGGAAAATCCACCTTTTTATGCCATAAAGATACAAAACATAATGTTCCCCTTTTGCAAATCCTCTTTAGAATAACCCAGTGAATTCAGATGGTTTAGCGGTTCAAACTGAGAAAAAACATATACCCAGTTACCCTTTTGAATGAACACATGAAACATAAAGTTATAGCAATGAGGTAAGGTTGCTGAGACCCTTTTTACTCACCAGAGCTTTAGCCTCTATTCCTTCATGGACTCCTAACCAGCTTTGACTTTTTATTGACTTTCCCCACCTTTAATTTAAGACTGCGTTGACTTTTCCTGTCACCTTAATCCATTTCTAGGATTAAATTGTTGCACAGCTAGCTATAATGTTACTCAATATTGATTATATTCTTTCCTCTCAATAATGTTTTGTTACATAAATTGGGGGGAAAAAAACAAAGAAACTTCCTAGTGCTTTGCTGCTCTTTAGTAGTTAATAATTCCACTGATTTTTTTAATTATGCTTTCTTTAGTGTTTTATTACTCACTTACACCAAGTCAATGTTTTGGAGAAGGGAAAGCTGTAAATTAGATTCTGCACAGTGGCCGTGCAGAGCGTATTTGATCCCTGGTGTTCACCGTAAGCAGCAAATGTGTGAGTGAAAATCCTTATCAAGCCCTGAAGATGGCTTTCCAAGGAGCCAAAATCTCATTCCACATCTAATGCCAAAGTTGTTTCCAAGCAGGCTTCACCATGAAAGGAAGGGGATGACAAGGAGAAATGAAAGCTATGGCTGCCTCTGTCTCAAGACTTCCCAACTGTACAACAGGGAGACACAATGCCCCTGAACATTTTGGGTTCAGGATCAAGATCTTTAGCAAACCTGATAGAAGAGGTTGACTGTCCGAGCCACATCAGCTAGCCAAGCAGTGATGGAGAAACTCCTCAGGGACCCACAGACTCCAGGGAGGCCTGTGCTATGTGCAAGGGTTTGTGCAGAGAGTGGTTGGAAAGCCAGGGCTACCCTCCTCTGTGCCCTTGCCCTAAAATGATGACAAAATTTCCTTTTGATACTGCTCTTCCTTGAAGAGAACGTAGGTTTTCATGCTGTGGTGTCCAATAGGGCATCACCTCAATTACAATAACCCAGGCCTGATTAAAAGGCATTTCTGTATTACAGAAGAGTTGAAATTACAGAAGTGAAAAGATGAAACAAAATCTGGTATTCTACAGGCAAATACTGGATGGAATAGACTCTGTTAGCTGAGGCTTGAAATACACTGGGGAAATTTAGAAGTTGCTTGAAAAATTACATGAGGAAGGATAAAATCTTTTCCCCAGCCTCAGGATTTAAGTTTGAATTTATTGTTCCATGACAGGGTGTCTCCTCTCACCATTTAGTGGATCATAAAATGAAAACTTCGTTTTTCTTTTTTCTACTCAAAAAGGTGACTCTAACTTGCAGACCAGGCTCGGAGTATGTGCATGGTTGGGTAGGTCTGCAATACCTTTTTTTGGCAGAGAAGGGAAAGGACATATCTGTGATAAATTTAAAATGTTTTTTATATTGTTTGGAGGGAAGACAGATACTATGTTTACTCCTGTTTGTCTCCTTGACTAACCATGTTGTCACTATACAGGCTCTCTCCTTGAACATTATATGAGAGATCTAATKCAGGACTCGTGGAAAGCAAATCTCTTCTCCTTTATATAAGTCTTTCCTCTCTCCCAAGCCAATAAGACACAGCTTTTATTGTCTTCAAAATCAGTCTGTTCAAGAGGCTATTCCACTAAAATATAAACTGTAGAGTTTAAAGATAGCTAAAGTGACATTGTCCAGTGCACACTCCCAGTAGCAGCTTTAAAAGAAGCTTTTGGTTCGGTTTTGTTATTCTTGTGTATTTTGGTTTGGTGTCCTTTTTATTAAGGATGGTTCCTCTCTGATCAGATGTGAACAACTGAGGCAGCTTTTCCTTCCATCCCTCCTGTGATATTAAAGTAGCTTTTTAATGCAATGCAGTTCATACAGACAAGGGCTAACTGGTGTGTTCCTGGGCAGGGCATCAGAGCACACACACAGAAGGCTGGTTTGTGGTCTAGCCTTTGCCACCAACTTCAGATATCACCTCAGAAACATCACTTTGATTTTGCAGATCTTGGTTGCTCTCCCATCCTTGATCTGCCTGCTCTAGTTAGATCACAGCATTCTGGGGGCTGAGACCATCTTTTTCCATATGAACTTAAGCTGTGCCTAGTACAAATTCTATGTGCCATGAGAATATGAATTAATAGCATTAAACTGCTACTGAAAGACCCTATTGACTCACATCTTTTATAGAATATTGAAGCCTATATGGCTCTTAAACCTCTCTGTCACAGTTAATATCAGCAATTGCAACTCAGCAGGACACTAATGGATGACCAACTATTTTCTGCTAATACTCAGTAGAAATGAGTGTGACTGATCAATTCTAAAAAAAAACACAGTGAAGAAAGTACTCTGGGAAAGTCCAGACACTATTCTTTTTAAAAGATCATTTTTTATGATCTCTGATTCTGCATTTAATTCTGTAAGTGTAGTTTAAACGGCACAGGGAGCTGTTAAATTTAATTTCACATTCACACTCTTCTCCTGTTGGCACTCCTGTGGAATTGTTGCTGATGTTCATGCATACTGAGGGGGAATGCACCCCCTTTGCAGGCAGAGCACAGCTCTTCAGCTCATCCCAGGCATTTCCCACATGCTTAGCACTGGGATAGCACTGAAAACTACAGGATTTCCCATTTATCATTTTTTCTTGTTTCCTGCAAAGGATCTGCTTTTGCAAAAACAGTCTCTGTGGCAGAAAAGGGCTGGATGCGATGTCCTCATAAGCTCATCAGCAGTCTCTGCTGCTCCTTCAAAGCAAGCCACATCCTTCAAAGCACACTACATCCTTCAAAGCACTTCTATCACTTGCCTGTCAGCAGATGAGAAATCAGAATAGCAGCCAAAAGTTAAAGGTTCCAGATTGCACGGTGCTGCTGGGAAGCACATCAGTTCCAAGCTTTTTGACATCAGAATTACTGCATAGTCCAGGAACCAGCCCAGAGTGCCTTGTGTCCCTCTTTGCGGATGAGCAGGTTGTGCCATGATTAATGAATTCCTGCTCTTTCTCATTTAGGCAGAAGCTACATGGTCTGTTCCAGCCAGCTTCAGTCTCCAGGAAGAAAATCAGTACAGAATACAGACACGTGGCCAAAAAAAAAGTTGGTGCTCCACCAAAGTCAGAATGACCATTAGGCCAATGCAATTTAAGAGGAGGCTTTATAGCTGAGAAACTTGTGGCTGTAGTGTACAAGAAATAACACTGCATCTCTCACAGCTGGACACTTTTCACTTGCATGTGGTGGCAGTCATAGCTCAGGTGTTCTGTCCCCAAATCTCTAGTATAGTTAGGTTCTCATTTTCTGTGCTGTATGGTAAGAAGAGATGGCACACTATGGCAGAGCGTGCGGCAATGCAGTTTTGGAGATGAAGCTAGAGAACCCTGCCATTAGAGAAGCAGGCAAGCCACAGGGTAAAATGTCTCTGATGCCACCAAGGATATTTCAGAATCAAACCCTTTTAGCTTCTGTTCATTCATATCCTTTCATCTTTTCTTTAAATCAAAAGTCAAAAGGGGAAAGCTTAGTGAAAAACTGAAACATCCTTTTTTCCAGTCAGTATAACACCTAGGGTGGAAAATTCTGAATATTCATCAGTAACCATGTAAAAAAAAAATCTCTGTTGTGTTTTCCACACATTCCAGACACATTCTTGCTGGGCTGGTCTCCAAAACTTCCTCTTCCTGCAGCGCATACTTGCTAGACGCTGCCTGTCTGACACAAAGTCCAAGTAGTGAGAAGAGAAGTAGTACTGCATAACCTTTTCCTCCTCAAAAAAAGGTGATGATTCAGGAAGCAGTAAGGCAATGAATGTCTCTAATTTCKTTCTTGCTTAAACTGTTTACTCAGGTGGGAAAGGATTTTATTTTTCTTAGCAGAAAGAGATTATCATCAGGCTTGAGAACATGAAAGAGTAGCTACAGTCAGCTCATATGATTTATTGGTTTTAAAAGTTGGCATGGGCCAAGCACATATTATGTCTAGAATAGCTGTTGCTTTTTGTTTTTAGTAAGCCCGTGTTATTATCGTGCTTAATAGAGAATCAAATGTAAAAAAGATTGTTCATTATGTCATATTTTCAACAAACATGGAGCAAAGGGCAGTTTCTTTCTGAGGGGCTTTTAATCTAATGGCATAGTGTGATGAAGTATGGCAAGGGCCATAAGCAGAGAAGCTATGTGATAAATATTATGTTGGTGTTGAAATTTGAATAGGCAGCCAGGTGAGGCATTGCTGGAAAAGGGCCAATGGAAAAAAAAAGAAAGGAGAGGGGACTAGAAAGGAACAATAGCCCAAGGGGATGAGAAGGGAAGGAAGGAAGAAAGCACACGTGGTAAGGCTGAGGTGGAGGCACTGAGAAGGGTGTTTAGGAGCATGCTAGCTTTTATGACAGAGGAATTCTCAGAGCCAAAATTGCTTGGCATAACCTCTTGACATCAGTAAGATTGATATCCCAGCCCTACACGATGCTTGTTGTTTAGACTACCATTTGCTGCCATTGGAGCAGTAGACATCTTGTTTGGCCTTCCTCTGGAGATGAGGAATTACTGTTGCGACGTCTCACACTATGTGGGCAATATAATCCAGCATTTCATATCCAATTCTGATATGCACTAGATATTTCAGACAGGAGGACACAGGACTATGACTATGGATAGTCACAGTAGGGGACTATTCCAGTGATGCTAATGACAGATTTGTGCCTTAAATCTTTCCAGTTGAAATGGTTGTAAATATTTTTGTCATTGCTTGAAGGTCACCCTCGCGCAATAGTGGCACCTAGGCCCTTTGTCAGTGGTGAATGAGGAAAGTCTAACTTTGCATTTTTCAGTTTCATGGGTTCTACCCCCAAAAGTCTTGCACTTCTTATCCTCTGGCTCTGCTCAAAGTGTTAGATTTTGTTTGTAGTAAGTGAAGGACAGAGAGTGCTGTTTGAGGAATAGAGAACTATATAATTTACAAGCTGTAAAATGACTACACTAAAATTTAGTGGGAGATGAATATACTTATATACATAAAATTTCAGTGCTAGCCAGCAAAACCATGTTCTTGTCCATGTTAGCTGAACTCCGCCACAAATTGGTTAGTTAGATGTGGAATAGAGCACTTTCATGATAAATACTTTTGTGTTTCACGGTAGTTTCAGGAATGGATTTAGAGACATCAATATTCTAGCAATTTTCTTATAGTCATTCTGCAGAGGATCAATGGATTGTAAAGATAATAAAAGTAGAGAAGGCTAGAAACTGGCAGTGGATTTCTCAGCCCTGGCCTCTCTATATTGCAGTAGCATTTCTGCAGAAACTCTCACCAGCCACTCAGAAACTATTCTGAAAACAATCTTGTACCAAGATATTATTCAAGTGGATCAAGCTAGAATAGGATGAGGAATAAATCTATATTTTACAGTTCATAAACACAGTGGGGAGCACTAAATTGTCAGCTTCTCATAGCAATACTCATAACTACAGGTAAACACTTGCTGTAAATCGATCTTCAGTCTGCCATACTTAGGTAAAATTTCCTTAAGTTTTCATACTACTACTGTAGTGTACTAGAGTAAATCCAACAACACTAAATAGAGACATTTGTACTGTCTCTAGCACTTGTTGAAGATGCATGCTTAAATTCTTCTACCTGAAATACAAGGTCTACTGCTGCCAACGAACCAAAACTTCTCCTCTTCCTCGCTATACCTACCCTGACTTTTACTACTTACATACCCAGGCTACCATTCTGAGTCTCAGCCGGATTGCCAGGATTACTGTGGTCAACAGCAGGTACTTCATTTTCTTCTTAAACCTTCTTTTCTACAACTTTTCCCTACTTGCTTTTATTACGGATCAGCATTTTGGCTTAACCTCTTCTTTCCTCATGTCTGTATATTTCACTGCTTCTTTTCTTAAAACACAGTGAAAGTCTTCCCCATCTTTTCAGTTCATTTGGATCATAGCCTCACCAGTCCTTCTCCCAGCTGCTGAATGCTGTTTTTTCCAGGCTCTCCACATTGCTTCCATCCAGCTTTTCCACAGTACTGCTGCCCAGTGTAGCCTTCCTGGTGGATCATGTCACTTTTATATTTAAACCTTTTCCCAAGATGAACACTTGTTCTAAATTAGTCTTTATCTCCACCTCAGCCTAACTCTCAAAACCAAATTTACCTGTGTCCTATATAGATGCTTCTTTCTTCCACTAATTATCTTTTATACTGTCCTTGACCATAAGATTGCCCCCCCAATGTCCCATTATATCCATGTCTGTGCCCTATTCTCATTCAAAGACATTTTTTCCCTAAAAGCCACACAATTAAATTGCCTTCTCCAACTAATGAAAAGGATATTCAGGTTGCTTTACAAGCATGGGTGTTTTGCCATTGGTAGGAGGCAACTATGCTAAATTATACCAGCAAAGACACTGGCCAAAATACAAGTTAATTTCTTCAATTAGGGTTTCTTACTGTGCTTTGATTTATCTGTCTCTTATCTTCTGGAGTTTCAGCTGCTAAGGGCAAGAATTGTCTTTATCACTGTATTGAATACCACTGCTATGTTCTCAGCACTTACAAGCCAGTAAATAATGAGATACTCATGAAATTCTTAGCTGGTGTTGTGTTTGAAAATCTTATCTGATTTCTGTGGGAGATTTATCTGACTAAGATCTTCTGGGATGCCTCCACAAAGCCAAATAATTTCTTGTTCCCCCTACCAGGTAACAAATGGCAGCTTAACACATCAATCTATCATCACATGCTTATGTATTATCCACAGCCAAAAGCCCCTAATAATAAATTCTAATCTCTTTAGGATCATCAAGTGGAAAATTAATGTGAATCTATTGCATAAAACCTGAATTCCCTAAAAAGCAAGGCCTCATTATACCCTAATAACACAATACTCTTTTGAGCTGTCAGCCTAGAAACTCAATACCACTCGGTATCACATAGTTTATTCTCTTCTAACAAACCTGTTAATAAAATAAGCCCTGCAGCTGAGGGAGCAAGAGTTGTGGAGTGGGAAAACATTAAGTTTAGTTCTGCATGGAAGGTGAAGCTGCCCAGTTATGGCCAAGGGCAGAATTGGAGTTGTTTTATGGAGAAGCACTTGAGTATGCATTTTCAAATAGATCCCATGTTTTTGCTAAGGGGTGAGAGTTTAATTCAGTAGGTCGGAAAAATAGAGGCACTGCAGCAAGTCCTGACTCTCTGTTTTTCTGGTTTAATGCCCAGTTCTGGTAGTAACCATTGCCAGATATGTAGAAGAAGAAGATTTAAAACACCCTGTTGTCAGAAAATCTGGGAATTTGCTGCCCAAAGGAGAGGCATGCCCCGTTCCTGTTCAGCTAATGGCTGGGGGATAAGTTAAAAGGTTTTTTAATTATCTGATATAACATCAGGGGTGCAGTGTTACTGGGTAACACTCCACAGGCCATACTATGAAGGACATTAGACTAGATGTTCATGATGGCCCCTACTCATTCCCTGTCCTAGTTATTCCTTCTTTTTTAGGAGCACCCAGTCTTTTTCTTTGTCACAACCCAGTGGTACCTTGCGACAAGGAGTTCCAAAAGTCCATTACAAATGTCCCATCACAGCTTGTCTTAAAGCAGTGCAATATGAGTTATGGGTTGTCTCAGCAGTGGAGATACTGCCCATGTCTTGTAGAAAATGGTTTGGTTGAGCGCTAGCTGAAAAATAAAGAGGGCTATCTAAGAAATAAAAAATATATGTWTTTGCCAAATGTGAATGGAATGAATCCTCTTGTGATCCATGTTACTGAGTATGGTGCATATCTAATACTTCCCTTAATTTGCAAGAGGAAGAGTATCCAACAGAAGGCAGGGAAAATGCAYGTCATCATCTCTTTCTTTCCCAGGTCTCTTCTTACTCTTTCATCTCTCCTGCTAGCTTATTTTTTTCCCTTTATCTTGAGTAATGGAGTTGAGTTTTGCTAATATCAAACTTACATTTCAGCCACTCATTTTGTGGTAATTAGTCTGATGGCAATTTGAAGGTTGATAGTTTTTTGTTATCTGTGATTACAAACGGGCACTCTTAACTGTTGCTTTAGTGCCAATCTGCCATAGCTAGTCAAGAATAATTTAGATGTCTTCTCTTGTAATTGAAGGCAACCATTGATAGACAGGTAATCTAGCAGATGAACGGACCTAATACTTGTTTTCCTATGGTAGATGGTACCAACAAACAAAAGTGCACAGACTGCTCTCAGTGTCAGGGCTTTTTAAGTTCAGTTAATTACTCTTTGTTTTTAATCAATTACATGCAACTAGCACATATAGATTCCATTGACCTGAAAGAAGGATGATCAATATTTTACATAGCATACTGCTTCCTTTAATCCCTGGGCTCTTGACAGAAGACACAGTCTGGTTTCTGATCCTCTCCTGATTCAATCTGAATGGTGATGGAGTGGAAGCTGTAATGCTCATGCAGGGTTTGGGTAATATCTTTCAAAATCTTCTGTCTGTCTGCTATGTCTGCTGTAGATAGCAAGCAGAAAATAATCAAGTTGCATAACACATAATACTTCAAAGAAGGGTAAGTGAATATTGAGAGAAATTATTTGCAAACAGCCTGGCAACTTCTAAACAGAAGCTTGTTTGGAGAAGTGTTCCTGTCCCTTTTATCCTCGTTTCAGGAACTTGCATGTCAGCAAAGGTTTATTCATTTAAATGTGGTGAGAATATTCAATTTTGGCAAGAATTGAGCTAAATTTAATCACCAAAGAAATTCAGTTTGGCAGAAAATATTTTCCGGAGGAAAGCAGAAATACTTAATAGAGATTAATTCATACAGTCAGAGAGTAGCAACAGTGCCAAGTGATTTGGGTGACCAATAGACCAACTCTGTTTGGAAAACTAGGACTACATGGAGGACTTTGCCCATGAAACCCTTCTTGGCCGAACACTTGTGGAGTTTTTTTCTCACATAAACCATAACATGTTTGAGTTTCAAAAAGTAAACAGATAAACAAGAAGATTGCTCTAGGTAGTGGATCATTTGTTAACAGGGATAAGGACAAGATTTAAAAAAAAATTTTAAGATGAACTGTTCCCTTGGAGTTACTTCTGTGGTCCAAGCTATGTTTTAAAGATTGTTTTACAGCTGGCAAGGCATCAGGAATACAGATTTGCCGTGTCAGTTATTATTATAGTGATCAACAGTTTTCACAATTGACAAATCCACTCCAAAATCTATTTGCTATTGTTTGCATAAGAAAAATCCAGCCTGGGTCTAATTCTTCTAGTTTATTTAAAATATCCTGCAGTTTAGCTCCTTGTTCCACAGCCTCTGCAGTTTTCCAGTTATGTAACAGGTCCCTGTTGTCCTGGCAAGATTTCTGGGAGGAGGATCTAAAAGCCTTTTTTTATTATTTTTCAAACAAAATCATGGCATTTGTTTTAACAAGCAACAGATATACAGTCAGTTGTATCTCGATTGGAAGAGACTGACCTTTACCAGGCAGCAGCTGAATACTTACTCCCTGCTTACAGAAATTTACTGACCTGCAGCAACATGAGCAGATAGAATAGTTTGATTCATTGTCAGAGACCAAAGATGAAGGTTGTGAATAGACTCCACTTTCTCAACTGCTAAAATTCTTGCTTTCACTGAATCATAAGTAAGTCCTTTTGTTGTTCCTTAAAAAGGAGAGATTGAAAAAAGAAAAAAAAACACATTTTGAAGAGATAAGAATTATGATCATTGGAGGAAAAGCATCATTAACCTTTATTCAGTTGGATGTACTTTTTTCTTATTAAAATATTCTACACTCTGGACAGCAGTTCTATTTCAGAGTTCAGTATGAAATTTAATTTTATCCCTGGTTTTACAGTGCCTCATGAAAGAATGATATTCAAGTATGTCTTAGAGAGATATTCTGAGGGTCCAGTTTACATATGGAAGTAAATTGTTTAGCCAGATCATTTCATAGTTTTGCATCAACATCTTTTATGAGTGCAGATACTATGACATCACCTGAGCACCTCTGAGGGACTTTGTCCTCAATACATACACATGATAGAGAAGCAGCTGTTTGAAAGAGAGGGAAAGGCAAAAATGAAGATTAAAATGGCTGGACCCAGAAATCTTACATGAGATGAGATTAGATCCCAGGCTTAGTTAATTAGTAAATCAGTGGTTGTTTTCCCAGGTGAGTCTTCTTACAAAAGATGATGGTGGTGAGAACACTTGTGGCAGGGTTAGTTGCAATATGAAATTTAGAGTTGAACCTAGGTCCAAATTTGACCAAGGAATTTAACTATGGATCTTCCCTAGAGTGAGAACATGGGAGTTCAGAAGTGAACCTCCATGTCCACTTGAACAGCTATGCCCATCCTGCTTCACTTGCTTCAGTTAACCAAAAAATATTTTTAATGTCACCAGTTGCCAAGCGCAATGAACTCAGTATTGGTTAATTGGGCCTTTCATACCATAGCTGCTATTTATTTGAACTATTTGCGTTAATGACTTCAGTATTGTATGTATGCTTTGCCCTATCAATTTACTACAAGAATGATATGCACATGGTCTTTAGAGAAATCCCTGGACAGTGGGTGCCTGTATGACACAGTCAGTCACAGACACGAGCTCCTGCACTGCTCCAATAACCAACTTTCCTTTAGAAAATTAGGGGCAGAAATATGCTATATAGGAGCTAGGAGACTAGCTTCAGATGCCTCCCCAGAAAGACAGCATAAAGGGGCTTGTGGCAGAGGGGAACAGAGCTTTGCCAATTTTTGCATGTGATCACCGGTTAGAGAAACTGGGAATCACTGCTCCAGGAAAGAGATCTCTATGACTCAGGGACTGCCAGGCTTTCCTGGTAGTTTTGTCTTTTGAGGAACCAAGAGACCCTCAAGATACAGCCAGTTGCTACATTCTAGGTCTACATGTCTAGTTGCTACATGTCTATGTACATTTCTACACAAGTGCATTTCTATCTCATGATAAGTGAAAACAAAACAGTCCTAGAATAAAGCTTTACTGTAAAACAATATTGGACATTTTCTTCCCTGAAAGAGAAATATGTGCAAAGTGAAAGAGAGAAGTAAATAGCCATGCAGACAGTCATGCTGGGTAACTCATACTGATTCAAAATCTACATCGTTACACTTACTTTTCCCTTTAAGGCCTATGTCTTCATAGCTGAAACAAAAGTTGCATTGTAATATTCAGCCTAAGGAAGGCAAAAACATGCATCTATAACTGCTTAGATCATTCAGCCTTGCAAATCAGATGTTCAAGCCCATAGCTGACRATATTAAATATTGCTAAATCCAGTCATACTTGCTGCCTTAATGCTAATGTGCTTAGAATTGCTTATTACCTTGCACCTGAATGTGACTGCTTGCTTTTCTGGACTAATACAACTAAAAGTCTTTTAGATGCCTGCCTCTTGCACTCAGCCTATTTCATAGATACAGCTCAAATCATAATCTTTTTCTTTTCTTTGGTCTTTTTTGCCAAGACTTTTATTTCACATGGGTAAAGGAATTGCACAATGAACAAAGCAAGCAGATGTATAATATATGCCAAATGAATGATAAGAAGCAGTGTTATGCATATGACAAACAAAAGCAACTTAGTTTTAGGAATACATTGGGGTTTCATTAGCAAAACACCAGCACACAGATTTTATGAAAACTGGAATATGTATATAAGGCGTCCAGTGAAATGATAGAAAATAGTTTTGATTAAAAGTGTGATTAGGATTGAAGTATGATCAGAATTATGAGAATATTGGAAACTGATATAGAAGTGCACTATTATACTTTTGTCCGTGAATGTAAGTGTTATGGAGAGAGAGCAAGAGCGAGAGAGAAAGCGAGCGCGCGAGAACAAAATATAATTGTATTGATTCTGGAATCAGGTCCTACCTTCCATTAACACAATCAAAATATCCCTTAAAATGGTGATGGTGGTTGCCAAAACAAAGATGGAAAACACAAATGTGCAGATTGGATCAGCTATTTTGTACTGTGGCTAAAAAAATACGAACACATCACTTTGTTAATTTCATTATTTTTGGTTACTGTCATTTATAATTAGTTAATCTCAAAGAAAAATATATTTCATTCATCTAGCACAGATTCAACAATGACCTTCTCTGCCAGTTAGGGAAACTTAGCATAAGGAATGAAGGCTGAAGATGAAGATGGAGAAGGAGAGAGACACAAAAGTATCCTACTTGTAGTTTAAACACTAAGAAGCAAGTATTAAACTCTCAACAGTCATTTAAATTCCCAGGAATGAGCATAATTGTCTTTGACTAAATTACAATGTATATCATTACACAGAGAAAGTATTTGCATAGTATCTAGTGTCACAGTGCTATGAAAATAACTGTTATCCTTAATTGCAAGGAAGGCAAGTGAACTAATAAAACTAACCTTAAAGAAGATGATAAGTGAGCTAATTAGCACACTAATACTCTGGAATAGATCTCCAACAGCATGCACAAAGGCTGCCCTCAGACTGGCGTTACTCAGAGCTGGCTTTTCTGGAGGAGCTGATGCATGTTTGTTGGCTGTTGCCCCATGACTGTGCCCATGTCCAGTCTGGTGCAGAATCAGACTTAGCCTGCAAGAGATGAAATGATGCAAGTATCAGGGAGGTTATTGCATTGCCAAAAGCAATGGTGTCACACACATCATCATCTTTCTTACTTCTGAATGCAGAATATTAAAATCTGGCACATTAGGTAAAAATATAGACTGACTAAACAGAGAATTCCTAGGTGTTTCCATGTTTTGCACACAAAGAAGAAATTCTGTGAGCAGGGGAATTAATGAGGCCTCATTTTTATGGAGTTCTTGGATTTTCTGATGTCTAATAAAAGTGAGATGGAGATTAATCTTTTCCTAGGGTTTGTGCTTTCATAATTACCCTTTCCAGAGTGGCATCTAACAGAAAGGAGGACAGTAACTGCAAGGGTTGGTGGGAAGTAGGCTCTCTCTTCTGTATCCTGTGCCATATTCTCATAAAACTTATAAAGGCTTAATATTTGAGGCCAATTTCTCTCCATCACTGTTATAGGTTCAAGGTTCAAAAGGTATTTGGAGAGTTTACAGAGACTGACAGACAGACTGAAACACCATGAGTGCATAAATCTCAGCTCCTCAGGAAGCAAGGCAACTTACAGGATGTTGGCCAGCACGGCGCAAGCAGAGGTAATGAGCATCACTGTAGCATCAATATCGTAATCTGGGTGTAGCAGCCTCATGCTAGCCAAATATGTTAACACACCAGTCACCATCCAAACGATTATCATGGACATCAAAGCTCCCAGAATTTCTAGGCATTAAAAAAATCTGATTTTAACAGGAGTCATAATAGAAATGTAAGGAATTGTAAGGGATTGATGCAAATGCTTCTAGTTTTATGAGTTTTGTGAGCCAGAAGAATTATTCTTGTGTGCTGTCAGCCTTGATGTTCACAAAGAATGGGTCAAAACCCTTTCTAGTCATAGGTAAATCCAGTGGCTGCATGTTTTAGGGTGACCCCATTCTACCTGCTCCTGCTCTTGTCCCCTTTACAGTTTTGAGTTCCTGGGGCATTTGGAGAAAAGGGAGAGATGAAAAGATAATTTGGGGAGTTTGGTGAGGAGCAAAAGGAGCAGAAATGGGAAGGAGAAACCTGGAGAAGGCTAGGATGCAAGAGTAATTTCTTTATGTCTTACCTACTTGCTCTGCCAGTGTGGTGTGAAGGACCCCAGGAACTAGCCCTCCTCCCACAGCGAGATTACCTTTGTCACAGGGACAGGGGTTGGAGGGAAGGAGAGAGATGCCGCTCGCTCAGACACACTGGAAGACACAATCCCCCTCCATAACCTCCCTTACTTCTGCACACGTCTCCTCACTTCACATTTCAGAAAGTTTCTGACAACTCCTGACAAGGCCCTGCCAGCAAAATCTCCCCCTCCTCTCTCCTGGGACTCATCCTGCCAGTGCCACAAAATCATTTTTTGCCCCTAGCAGTGATGAGAACAAAAGAAGGGTTTTTTTCTTGTCCCTGGGGCAACAAAATTCAATTTTGTCTCTATTGGCTCAGAGTTGAGCTCAAATAAATCCACTGCCCCCAAGGCCACCTTTTATTGCACTACCATAGGTGAGGTCTGGGGATGTTCATATGAACTTACAGAATGTTTTTAATAATATGTAGGACTAATAATTGCCATGTGACTTGAATGGGTAAATGTGGCACTTTATGAGCACAACTGAGACAATATAAATGAAAATGAAAGTTCACAGTAGAGTGAAAGACAGTAGATAGCTGGGAAGACCAAAGCACTTGCAGAAATCTCCACTGTCAATTCATGAAAGCAGCTGAAACTCAACTTATTATTTTGAATATATTTTTGTGAGGGTCATATATTTTGCAGACATCCAGGCTCCCGATGTTTATCAAAATAAACATTTTTATCTATAACTAAAAAGAAATGGGTTGAACAGAACTTAACTGACAGGGAAATCAAGTTTTGCTTAAAAACACAGAGAGAGAAACTAACGTAAAGCATACCTAGTATTTATACTTTCCGCAAGTTACAGGATGAAAGCCTGCAATCTTTGCCCCACTGAAGGTGTTGAAGGATGTTGAAGGATGGAAAGAACCAACAGTTTTTATGAATTTCTGTGTATGTATGTGTGCATATGTGCATGCGTGTGTGTGTGTGTGTGTGTGTGTGTGTGTGTAGGTACTCCATCACTGGATGAGTTAGAGGTCATCTTTAACTCACCTAGGTGAAAATACAGATTTTTCAGTGTAGCATCTTAGCAAAACTTTATCTAAGCTGACAGACCAGTTCAACAGTAATAAATGTTGTACTTAAAATGTTCTCAGTCAAATTTCTTCAGAAATACTAGCTCTAATAGAGCACAGCATGCTGTAGTATAAGATTACTTGGGGAACTTCCGATCCTAATAGAGATAAAAAACTAAAGTTGAAGAGAACTGTCCAACTTGGAAGTAGGTCTGGCTCATACTATCAGTCTGATTCAATACTGATTCTAACCATGTTGCTGAAAGTAGCTACAAAGCCAAAGGATTGTGTTGAATTACTGTCTTGACTTCTACACAGTCTGCTTCCTTGGTTCTGGCTTGAAAGATGGGAGGTGTTCAGATAGCTYCAGCTAAACCTGAGCCCTGTCATGCCAAATCTTTGCCTGACAAACACTACACATCAGTCTGAGAAAAGCAGGGAAAATGTGTCTTCCTCTGTCAYGGAGAGCTGCAGCTGCAAGACCTTGGTAGTCAATTCACAGTGATCCTGCCACCCATCTGACTGCTCTCAGCTACTCTCTTAGGGCACCTGCATTTTAAACCGGAGATATAGCTGAAGAAATAAGCAAGAAACAGGATAACTATCACAGAATGAAATTAAATAACCACTGACATTTGATTTTTTGATGCAGTGCTGTCTTTGCCAGCAGGATAAAAAAACAATAAATGATGGGTTTTAAAGTTCTGCATTTCAATCACATACACAAAAAAAAGAAAAAATTAACACAGCTGAGAGTCTGAGGGGGAGATGAGATGACATGGAGGGGAAGATGAGATGACATGAGATGGCTGAATCAGTCTGGCATCTCATKGCCACCAAGAGAGAGGTTTCTCCTTCCCTTCCAGGCTAAAAGAGCATAAACATAAATAGTTACTACAGATCAACTGATGGTAAGTAATTTGCTAGGTCTGCATTATTCAGGCATGTGTTGAAACATAATACCAGCCATGCTTCAATCACACTAAACACCCACCTCATCCAGTAGCCTGTTTCCAGCAGTGCCAATAGAATATACGTAGGAAGAAGTATAAAGACAGGATGAGTATGGCATGCATCTTCCCTGGTACATCCTGCAGCTACTAGCAACCTTGGTTTGMAGATGTCCTGAGCCACAATCTGCTTCTGGACTATAATATTTAATAGTCTTGAAGCATTTTTCATCTATGAGTCCTCAGTTCAGGTGCATAAGTGTTTAGAGACATTTGAGAGACCCCAGCACCTCCCTGTGTGGCTCAGTGCAATACCTATAGATGTCCCATTGCATTCTGGAGTGGGACCTGGAGACAGTGTGGGATACATTAGGGCATTTCAAGTAGCACTAATCACTTATGCGTGGGCAACTAAACTGAGCCCTAAGACACTCTGCATGGGATTCATTTCAAGACTGAGACACCTAAATTAAAATATAGGTGTGAGCTAGGTTTCTAAGCTCCCACTGTGGGCAACGGAGTTGTAATTAATAGGGTCAACAGAGCTTAGAAAAGGATCCAGCTGAGCAGCTGCTTGGGATGTGATTCAGTGAAGGTGCCATTTGAGACGATCAGCATTCAAGACATCCGCATGGCACTGTCAGGTATGAGAATAGACCCGTAAAGATCCTTATCCTTTTGGAATAGCAGCTGAAGAATAGAAAGACTTCTCAACTGATACCAGATGATTATATTTAGATAACTGTATTGAGCTTTGAGTATCTAACTCATGTAAGCTGAATCACCCTCCACATTTCCTTGACTGGCTAGGAACAAATCCTAGTCTCTTTACCATGAGTGTCTGATGCCACTTTAGACACCCTTGTTTCGTGCTTGGCACCCTGCTGCAATCTCTTATAGAGTCTGTACCATAGCTGCTGTTCCCATGCAGAAGTCTCAGATACCCCAGAGATGTCCAAGTAACACTAGACCTCTAGGTTTAGGCAATTGAATTGAGCCTAGTTCTCTACTAAATGTATCAGAAATTTAGACACCTAGCTTACATGCAAACACCTACATATAGACATCTACATTTAGGCGTCTAAATCTCAAACAGAATCATATTCCCAGCAAATTTTTCTTCATGTTAGTATTTTGCTGGTGCCTTGCATTATGTAAAAAGACAGTTGTATTAGATTGTCAGGCTCCTGATATTAAGGGGTCACCTGTAAATACACTGATACTTTAGTTGAGGAGGGAGAACGTTCAAAACCAACCAACCACCCTCTGATTAAAAACAGGTGTGATAAAGAGATATGGAAGGAGAGGATTTAGAAAATGGCAAATGTTAAAGGATCTTCTCACTCTTCAAGGAACTGAGCGTGGTCGGCTTGTCTAAATAATTCAGCAGTTTGCTTTATCATTCAATAAATGGAGTAGAACCGCATTTTTATGACTATTACTCCTTTTATAGAAGCTTTTGTTTCACAGTAGATTGAGGACTCAGTCCTGTGCACACTCAGGTCACTGAGGAAAGTTGCTATTATCGCAGCCAAAGCTAGCACCAGCCCAAAACTGTATTAAATAATGAACTGAAAACCATGTTTGTGGATAAATGAGGCCTGTGCTCTTTTCTTCTTTGAAGCTCACTGGCTTACTATGTCTGTGATGTGTCCTGGGAGCTTTGAGAACATTAGTGAACTCTCTTTCCATTTCTGCAGACCGGTGTTGGACATCAGCATATTTTCCAGTGCCTGGCTATGATGGATTGCCTTTCAGATTTCACATGTCCATACTATAATGTGTTTGCTACCTGCTCTGTGCCATCCAAAAGTTAACTGCTTTGTAGGAGGTTTAGATGCTAGCCAGAGCGAGAAAAGGCTGATCAGGAAGCTTGTCAAGTCAACCAGAATGTGTGCTGCGTCGGTGATCACAGCCAGACTTCCGGCAATCTGTCCACCTGTGTAAAACAAATGTGCTTATAAAGACTCCTTTCAGAGGTTTGACTTGACTAGATCAAACTCAAGACCTGATTTGCTGTAAATCAAAGGAAACATTTAATTTTCAGTGATTATTTACATGACTCAAAACTTTTCATACAATGTTTCATTTTGCACCTTATTCATGTAGTCAAATATATGAATTATTAAAAAGAAACATGATACATATCTTTGTCCAAGATACATACCTGGGAGGATGTCCTAAGGATGATAAGAGTTGTGACTCATTAGTGTTGTTGTTACAGTACTATTAGAGCAGGGAAGGAAAATTTCAATATCAGATTTCTTGATGAAAACCAGTGTTAGGGATCATATTTCCAGTATCCTCCCACTATCCCTTCACAGATTGATGATATTAGTGTGTATGCATGAAAACTCAGAGCCTTAGCTTATGGGGTTCACTATTTGTGACATGAAAATATGCATGTTCTTCTTGATTTTTGGATGGCTGGAAGCCAGACTGTTTATTTGGCACAGACAACATTAAAATAGGACTAAAAGGAAAGGTTCCAACAGAAGAGCTCTGATACACAAGCAGCCACTTTGGTGAGGGAGTGGAGAAAAATGTTCGGTTTGCAGGACTATACCTGTCATTTTGCATCTGTAATGTGTGATTTAATTTTGCTGTTAGAGCTGGAAAAATGTGGCTGAATGCCACTTAACTTCTGGGGGATTTGATTTCATGAGAATTCTGAAAGAAAAAAGAAAATATTTTAGGCTATCTGAAATGACATTTCTTTTAACTAGTAATCCAAAAATCATTTATTTGCCAAATTTTTCTAACCATGTCTCAGGCCTGATGGCAAATCCAAAGAAATTAAAGGTTGCTCTAAACTACCACAGCTGCCACTGCCTGCAAGGGGAGACAAGGATCACAGGCAGGAAGCTGTCCTGCCAATTTTTTATAGCAAAGGAATCTTTTCATCACAATGTAAAGCACAAGATTGTGTGAAATGATAGAGCTAAAATATTCTGTTTCTGCATTCTTCAATATATTTCAATATATTTCTGTCCTTCTTCAATCATCTGATTAATTTCTGCTCACCTTTTTCTCTTGACCACAACCCATGTGAGAATCAATAAATCATGAAAAACATTGTAAAAAACAAAATGCCTCATTCAAATCCTTTGGCAAGATAGCACTGCCAGGGAAACATATAGATACATCTCTTGTTTCTTATAGATGGAAAGTCTTCATGCCAGCAGGATGAAGTGTCTTAGTTTATTTCCTCCCATATGCAGTTTTTAGATTAGAATTCCTAATATTGTGTGATTTGCAGCCCCGATGGAATGTATATTGCACATACAAGGCACATTTTTTTTTTTTTTTCTATTACATCCCTGTACATTCCATTTTCTACTGCTTGAAAGGGAGCAGTCAGGACTGCAAAATTTTGTGGCATCTCATTCCTTGTGGTAAAATGAAAAATTCAACAGAATGGGGATTACTCAAAACACGAGCAGGACCCACAGCATTTACAGGAAGGTCACTACACAAGGCCTAGAKTTTCACTGCTTGCAGGGTAGGTGTTTCCCATATAGGAACCTATTTTATGTAGCAGTGGGCTTGTCTGACATGGCCCAGATGTTAACCAAGGCACCAGCTATATTTCAGCAAACAAATATGTAGAGCACAAGTTATCTGCAAAGCCCTATTGCATTTTAGATACTGTATTACCATGCTCTTTGAGACACAATAACAAAAGCTTGCTTCTAGCCTGCTGTCTTTGAAAGGTGTTAACAAATGATTATTTCATGTACTTCTGGCATTACTGATGCCTTGGGTGAGTATCTGAGATCTCAGTGTGCTTATCCTAGCAGCCTGGTCAAGCCTTTGCATTCCTTTTTGACATGATGACACATGCTGGATGTGTCTCTTATTCTAGTGCTTTTATATCTGGGATGTATATAGGGTGTCATCAGTTTGACTGATATCTCCAAATTTATGGAGTTTGTCATGGATCCACATTAGAAGACCAGCAGATAAATGTCTTTCAGAGGCATTGGTGTATCAGACTCAGCCAACAGTGTCCCTTTTGGGAGAGCAATGAGGGCCAGCACAGATGGTTTGAGCAAAAATCACATCAAAGACCAAGGGATTCAAAGAAGCGCAACCTCTCAACCTCTCTGAGCATCATGCAGCCTTGTTTCTTCTGTTTAGCATAATAATGCCAACAGAAGCTGTTTGCCCTTAAGAGCAGGATGGAAGGAGAACACGTTCKTTGCTTTCAAGAATAAAGCTTGTGTCATAGTTATATGCGTTATTGCTTTGTATCAGCACTCCCAACAAGTGGCCTTTATGACTTATTATTACTCACGATGGCTGTTTATAGCTTTGTATATCACAAAGCAGTAGAAATTGTCAGTCACTCAGTGGTCAATCATCAGGCACATGCTGTCTAGCCTAATGATTAAAAAAATTAAATGTATGGTTCATAATTACAAAAAATCTCCATAGACTGCTGTCTGTAACTGCAGTTAATAACTGGTTTGTCAAAGTTTAATGGTCTGAAGCAAAATGGTCTTCAAGCCTGTTACTTAAGCTGTCACTGCAAAAAAACCTGTATGATTCATTAAGCAAAATGAAACATTTAGTTAACATATCATCTGTCCTTCCAATTATCCTCTAGCATTGCTGCATTCACCAAACTTAAGCCTAGTGATTATATGGTTTTGTTAATAATGCATTACTTCTGGCACTGGAAATTACTGCACGGAGACTAGAAGCATGCACCAGTTTTCATGGGCAAGACGCACGTGACCTACAAACAACTGGGCTTTATGCAGATGAAGCGTGTGGGAGGGAAGAGTTGGAAAGAGATATTCCTGCTCAGCTTGGCAGCCTGGAGGGAAGATAGAAATGCAGTGACTCTTTCAGTGCCTGCACTTCTCACCTGTGGATAAGACAAAGCCTCTCTATTTCATTTTCATGGGGCTCCATGGGCACCGAATATAGGTTTCAGAGCCCTTCCTGGCTGATTTTTGTTACATCCCASGGGCACATGTGGCAAAATCCCACGTGTTCCTCATTCTTTACATTACCTGAGGATGGGGAAGGGAAAATTAAAGTACCAAGAACTATTGGGTGGGTATAAATATCATGGAAGCCAAGGTGAGATCAGATCAATGGAACAAAACAAAACATAATGTTCTAAGAGAGAGCCCCCCAAATACCCTGGATGTTGTAGGATAGGTGTGGGTGCAAAGACTGTGACTACAGCCATGCTTGAGAACAAAATGAGCTATCCCTGGCCACGAAACACTGGGTCTGTTCAAGCATAAATACTCCCCTGTAATCTCAGCGATCATGAAGAAAATGCAAATTACTGATGCTGCACAGAGCTTCTGCCTGGCTTGATGCTGTTCCCTTTTCCCGTTCTCACAGGCCTGTGAGTAGCCATGACAGTGATATGCTGGATTAGCTTCAGTATCTTCTGTTTCCTGCTGCTGCCTCTCTTCATTTAAATTCTTCTGATGCCAGTTCATCCTGTGGGATTGAAAGAAACAAGAATTTAAAAGAGAAAAAAAAATACATGGTTATTTGGGTGTCTAACCCTGTAGCCCCTGAAACTATATAATTAATGCTTTTGTAGGATAAAAGCAGTGTTGGGAACAGCAGAACATTTCATTGAAGAGTTTTTCTTACACTGGCAGGACTCTGCAGCCAGAGGCCCCAAGGACTCTGAGCTGCACATGAAATGATCATTCTGGCTGTATTTCCCAATTCCTCGGTCTGTCCTGCATCATATACCAATTTCCTTAGGCTAGTTTACGCACATAATGAAAAAAAGAGTCAAAAAAGAAAAGAATCCAACTACACAGCATATGATTTTCAGAAAGTCATACTTCAGGCAAATTCACACTATTTTCAGTGTATCAGGAAGACAATTCCATAGGAACTTTTAGTTTTTTATTCCCACCAGCTTTGTCAGGAAGACTATTCAAAAAAAAAAGATCTTATTCTCAAATATAATTCACCTAAGAGATTTCTCTCCTCTCTTTGTATGCAGAACTGTTTTATCTCAGATTTCCACTTGCATGCAAATCTATCTATCTCCCAGCAGAGCCATTTTCCATAGAAAATGCTAGCTCAAAAGTTTCAAAGAGATCTGTTTTATAAAATCAAGGAAATCAGTTCCCAATGGTATGCTGATCCCTTTGTGCCACTGATTTCATAAAAAGGACAGAAGTTCAGCAGAACTGGCTCTTTGAGCATCTCTGCACCACGAGGTGATTTCCCAGATGAATCTGATCTGCCACAAAACCTCAGTGCTGTCCTTCTCAGAACTCCTGCATAGGGAATATGGGATGGGGAAAGAGGGGTCCAGGGCTGAGCACATTGCATTTTAGCTGCGTGAGCTGCTGAATGACCATTACATCTGATGGTCTCACTGAAGCATCCTAGAGACTCCTCCAGTTTATTCCAGGAGGCCCCAGGATGGCTTGGCAAGCAGTGGTGGTCCTCCTTATCTCTGAACAAGGAGCTCACCTGGAAAAAAAACCCRAAACCCTGGCCCAGGAGGCTTGAATGAAAACCATTATGTCATTCTAGCTACAATATTTGTTATTGCAGCTGCTCCTAATGTAATAACCCCCATTGGTAAAACATACCTTCCCATGCATCAAGACTTGTGGGAGTGCTCTGTGGTAGCAAAAGGCAAATTCTGCCCAAATGCGCATATGTAATGCTCATATAATCACGTTATAGCTATTTGTGGTCTGTGTGTGCAGGGTCGTAATCCACAAGTCTATTTGGGAATGTAACAAATGCCATTGCTGTTTCAAAGTCTGAAATTAGCCTGGAGGCATGATGTGCTCTGGGTTTAGCTGCACCCTGTAATAACAGCCTCTTTCCCCAGTCAGTGTACTGAGAACTTTTCTTTGGGACCGGGAAGAGCCAGTTCTGCAGTTGCATTAAGGAGACCTGTGCTCTGAGGAAATTTTAGTGACTTTCTGAGTTGTTTCTGCACAGCTTATGAAAAAGTAAAGTTCTTGCCAGAARGAAACCATGCCAGTGGCTGCCAGTCTGCATCGTTCGTGTTAAAAACAAAAATTGCATGGAAGTCACCAGCCTTTCCAGCTGCCCTTTCTGAGTAGCCTGAGTGATCTTCAGCTGCCCCATGGAAAGAAAGCGAAGCCTGTGCGTGGAGCGTGAGAGGAGGAAGAAGAGCCCCATGTTGCTCACRACCGGGCTTTGCCCTGAACCCCACTGATGGGCAGGATGCAAAGGCACCCTAAAGATGTGGACGCCTGGTTCCCTTTTCTGCTCCCCTTTTCCTTCATTAGCATTGAGGAGGCACTGGTGCAAGGAGAAGAGCTGGCCACCTCATTACCAGAATTTTCTCCGTTTCCTTGGCAGCCAAGCCCTGCAACCGTACATAATCCATGTGGATTTGGTTTTGTAAATATTTTTGAGATGTTCCAAGGATTCAACATGTTCCCCTGAGTCAGCTTGTTTTCCTAGCAACTTAGCATGTCGTCTCTGTTTACTTAACTGAGACAACTGATTCCCTATACATGCTTCTGTAGAGCTTGCATGAAAGAGCAACTGGTCAGATTTAATGCTCAATGCCTGGAGACACAGAGTTTTCTTAGTTTTTTTTTTCAGTATTTTGCTTTATTTTCCCCATGACGACAAATAAATTGGTGCTGAGCTGCCTGGGGAATGGGCCGCCCATCTGGCAGCCTGGATCCCTGTTAGACAGCCCCTCTCTGGGATTCCTCCAGTTAAGCTATTTTTATATTCATTGGGCTTCTCATGTGCACTGTGTCACYTACATACAATATTTTGCTGATGTATTAGACTCAGAAGGTACCACAAATTGATTCCTTCCAGATGGCTGAATTAAATACTGTAGTTTTCTCACTGTCCCTTGGAGATTAGGGCACGCAAGTTTTTCCTTCTCGTGATCCCTCTCTGGAGTTAAGTTCCAGTGCTCTTCTGTACTTTGCATGTAAAATTAATTTCCCTTTAACGCAATTTTCATCAGCTGGCATTGAATGTTAAAATCATCTTAAAGACATGAGTTATGATCAGCTCAATATCCTCTCAGGCCAGGAATGCCAAATTTACCCCTGCAGATTTCTGAGCCACCCATATCCTTTTCTTGCTGTTAACAAAATAGGTCACTTTCTGATTCCCCCCTGCCTTTTTTTAATTTTCARGGCTATCCATCAGCTAACAAAACCTCTGAATATCACTGAGGGGAAGGAAAGCACATTTCCACAGACCTCATTGAACAGATGCAGATGCAAACACAGACATCATAAAGCCACAAATGTCACATTTTTCTATCTAACAGGTGCCTCAATAGAAGTGGCCCAGTCATCAGAGGTGGCAAGCATTTGCTACTCCTTTTGAACTCAACAGGGTAAGAAAGAGCAGCATCTGGCCCATTGAGTTAGGAAGACTCCTGCTAGCTCCTGTGCATAACCACTTTTTTTCTTGCAGGAGCAGCCTGCCACTAATTAAAAGAATCTGAGAGACAGTTTTAAAAATGTGCGGAATCAAAAGCTCAAGGTGCAGAGATCAGCTCTGTCAAACCATAAACCCCTCCTGTGTGTGTCAGAGCAAGACGTAAACTTTGAGCCTCAGATCTCTGCTCCAGCACGTTGCAAACAGAGTAGCAGATTAAAAAATACTCTTTCCACCATTTCGGATTCTCTTTCCTTTGCAAAAAAGACAGTCAGGTGGAACGTCACAGAAAGGCACCTACCGAGTCATGCCTRGAAGGGGGAAAGGAGAAAATGTGAATACTTATTACAGATTCCACACAAATCATTAATGGGAGCTTTTGATTACAACTTCCTTTTGTTTGCTTTCACTGATCTGTGGAGTGTCTTGATCTGCAAGCTGATGGGAAKAATCACATTCCTCCTAGACCATTATGAGAGCCACAGTAAAAGAGAGCAAAATGTAGAATCACTCCACTTCCCACAGGAGAGCACCTCCTTCACAAAGGAGAACAGTAACTTTTTGGTGCCTGAAAGGATAACAAAAATGCCATCAGAGAAAATTTATCACAGCCATGGTCACCTCCCTTATACTGGCACCACTCTGATTTCAGACGATGTTGTTCTATTCTTAAATACATCCAAGTCATTTAGGACCCCATTTATAGCCTGGCTGTCCAAATCCTCCTTTTTTCTTTCATGGTATTGTGGGCACAAAAAAAAAGGTAAATATTTATATATGGTTATTTTATTTAGTCTCATTTTGTGTATGTGACCATGTATGCATTGTAATCATAAATCCATTGTGAATAAATTTCTTTCTGCGTAACAGTATAAGAGCAGTTGTATTGAGTCAGACCAAAGATCCAAGTAGCTAAGCGTCCAAACTCTGGTGTGAGCACCAGGGGATACATAAGGAAAAAGTACAAGAAAGGAACATGTATGGAGTGGTATTTCCCTTTGTACATTCTCCCAGGTTGCACAAATCCATAGGTTAGGAACTTGCTGAATCAGAGCTCGTGTCTAGGAGCCCTTTACRAATCTTTCTTCCATGAATCTGGTTAACTTGGAATTGGTAAATTCCACAGTTTAAATATGTCTTGTGTAAAAATAATGCATCCTTTGTTAATCTTAAGCCGACTGCCTGATATTTTAATTAGTTCTTGTACTGTTAGAAATCATGAGTGACCATTTCCTGTTTACCTTCATGACATCATCCATGATTTTATGTATCACTGTAATATCCCCTCAACCATCAATTTCCTGAGCTAGAGCCCTAGTTATTTACTTTCTCTGCATGTAGAGCCTGCTTCTTAACTCTTACCACCTTTGTTCTCATTTTCTTTCTGAGATGAGGTGGGCATAACTGTACTTTGGAGATGGCATACGGCCAATACTGAGCAAAGTCCTTTCTACGGGGTACTATGTCACCTAACACAAGGGCAGAAGTAATCCGTCAATATGATGAACTTAGGGGATGATAGGATGGATGTGATGTGCTGAGTCTTGGAGTCTCGGAAGGTACAGCGCACTCCCAGGACCAGCCAGCAAGCAAGCAAGAAGGAGACATAACCAGAGAGCCCACAACTAAACCCATTCAGTAGTCACAAGAACTACCAAAAGTTTTCCTAAGCATTGACTTCTGCAATGCAGAAGTGGTGGAAACCCTTCATTTGATGAGCTCTGATCCCATAAGAGTTTTCATATCTGTAGCAAGAAGATAGAGAAGGAAGAAAAATATTCCCCGCACTCTTGTTAGAGAAAATTAATCTGYATCTGAAGAAATCACCTCCCAGGCTCTCTTTGAATTTTTTGCTCACTAGTATGAGCCTGGTGACAGGGATGAATTACAAGCCTAAGGCTTCACTGATAGGCAGAAATAACTACAAGTCACATTAATAGCCTGTGCTAGCAACTTTTAGACAACTGTTTTTACATGAAGACATTTCTCTTTCAACAGTGTCCCTTCTTTATCTCTTGATTTTTGTCTCAGAGACTTACTCAGCTGCACTGGATGTGGTAAGATTCAGTTCTTCTGTAAGTTACAGTTTCTCTGCAGTAATGTAGGACAGATATCAGAATGACTTAGCAGATGGTCAGAAAAATTGATGTCTATAATGTACGTTCAACACTAGAAGTAGAAGAAGGGGTAGATTTGCCATTGTAACTCTAAATTTTAGACTTTTGGGTGATTAAAGCTTTGAGTCCTTCTGTCTCTTTATACCCTGATCTCTGTATTTTAGTTACAATAAAATAAAAACAAAAATCTTGGTTCAAGAAGCCTTGACTTTCACCACTATGATGGTATTCAAAATCCCACTGTAATACCATACAAAGCACACATAATCATAAGTCCAGAAATCAGTGATGGATCAAGCCAAAATGTAGCTCAAAGTGTACTTAGTACACAGATTATGCAAATATGCAGTGGGATGTTAAATACTTCTGGTCAATCTTATACTGATCTACTGTCAGCAAGAAATGAAATCATCTGGCCCATCTTCATCCATGTAAACTTCAGGAATTTGGTCAAAGAAGTTTTCTAGGCTTTGATAGGTGATTAGCTAGATCACTAGATAGGCAACCAACATAATGAATGATGAATTTTCTGAAGAGTTTATCTCCCTCCTCCACCATTGACTGTAAAAAGAACATAGAAAACTATCTTAGACACCTAAATTTAGACATAATTTAACTACAGCTGATATGAATCCCTTTTGATATGTTACAGACAACATTGTTTGAATAAGACGAGGCTCCGAGTGCTCAGCTTCAGACCCTGTTACCACTATGGTTCATAAACTTCCTGGAGGCTGGTTACAAGTGGACTCCTCTCTATCTATCTATGATGGGACCAGTCCTGCTCAGTATCTTTCTCAGTGACCTAGAGGAGGGAAAGAAGTGCACTTCAAGCATGCAGATGACACCAAATGGGGAATGCAGCTGATGCACTCAAGGGCAGGGCTGCCTTTTGTAGGGACGAAGGCAGCCAGGAGGAATGGGCTAGCAGGAACCTTTTGAAATTCAACAAGGACAAAAGCAAAATCCTACGGCTGGGAGAGAATAACCACCACCCCCACCACCCCATGTCAGTACAGGCTGGGAACTGACTGGGAAACGGTTCTGCAGAAAGGGCTCTGGGGGTCCTGGCAGACAGGGAAATGAGTATGTGCCAGCAGTGGGCCACAGCAACAAGGGAGGCCACAGCATCCTAGGCTGCATTAACAGAAGTGTAGCCAGTAGGTCAAGGGAAGAGGTTATTCCCCTTTAATCATACTTTTGAGACCACATCTAGATTATTGTGTCCAGTTTTGGAGCATCCAACACAGGAAAGATAAATAAACAGGTTCAAGTTCAGCAAAAGACCAACAGATGGGGCTGGAGCACTTGCCCTGAGGGAACAGGACTTGTTCAGCCTAGAGAAGAGGCAGCTTCAGACAGACCTAATAACAACCTGCCAGTACCCATGGGGAGGTTATTGAGAAAATGGAACTTTACTGATGTGCACAGAGAGAGGATGAGAACAATGGTCATGAACTTGATCAAGCAAGGTTCAGGCTGAAAATAAAGAGGAAAAAAAGTGAGTATTGGAACAGGTTGCCTGGAGAGGCTGTGCAGTCTCCATTCTTGGAGGCTTTCAAGATCCAACTGAATAAAACTCTGAGCAACCTTGTCCAATCTCACAGCTGCAGAGACCTCCTGAGGTCCCTTCCAGCCTGAATTATCCTACGAGCCTATGACTGACCTGATTTTCAGAGGGCTCAGTTAAAGCCAGGACCCCTTTTAAGCATTTCAAATTTGGCGTGGGAAACCTCAATGCATCCAAACCCACTAGTGACTACAGACAGTTTTGGCATGTAAATAATGTTCTCCCTGTATTCATATTTCCTACTTACATGATTAAGATAAAAACAATTTTGTTCCCTGTGCATCATAAGAATGGCATTTATTAAAAAGGAAGAGGTTGGGRGATGGCAAAGAAATAAGTAATCTGTGCACAAAATAAATTCTGTTGAAAGCATTAGAGCTGTTCATTAAAGCTATACACAGAGAATGGAAAAATGTGGTAATTTATACCAAAGGCTAAGATGAGCTTATTGCAACTGATTGGCTTATGACACCTGAAGCTGTGCACGCAGCTGGTCTATGTGACCATAACATTGTGTTCCCAGCCCTGTGCTTGCTCCCTGGTTTCTCGTGGGGCAGGCTGGCTCCGTCCCCCAGGCTGGCTGACCTCGCACCACTGGCAGCACCCGCTGAGCCCCGGGCAGGACTGCATGGGGGGAGCGGGATGAGGGCTTCCTGTGAACTGCTAACACTTAACAGCAGAATGGAGACCCAAGATTTCTGGTTGTTGCTGACAGAGAGTAATTAGATCTTGCACTTAATAAAACTTCACCTGGCAAAAAAACAAGAGGAGGTGCAGCACAAATGTCACATGCCTGGAGGAAGAGTCTTCCTCCTCCTGGGGAGCTCTGTTACCACTGGCATAACTCAGCCATCTCAAGGACATTTGTTATGGAGCCCTCCTGGTACTGGCCTTCAAGCTTTGGGGCTGTTACAAATATCTGCAACAACAGGTCTGTATGTACCCACCCCAACTAACTTTAATCCTAAACTAGAACATACACTCCTCCAGAAGGTGAGTCAGATATCAGATAGGGGGATCAGCTACCTGTGGGACGGGGTTACAGGCTTCAGTCCTGCCCCTGGAGCTGCATCCCACCTGTATTCTCACTGGAGATATTCCTTCTTCCCAAGGTTCCTGGGAAGCAGAGGGGTTCCTTGTGAGGCAGCCTAATGTTTATCCTTGGTAGTTTCTGTCCCAGGGCACCCTTCCCCACACTGTGCAAAGGCCTTGTCCAGAGAGGTGGCAAGGCGCCAAAGGATCTCACTCGCTGAAGCTGTGCCACACAATTGCAGACTATCTAAAAAGCTCTGAGATTCTTCAGTAACAAAAATGAATTGCAGAATCATATGGTATCTTTTTAAAATCTAAATATTACCACAAAAGCCATTTTAGACAGTGCCATGTATATTTATGGAGCCATGTAATAATATTAGAATAATAACCCAGACACTCAAATGACTAAAATACGATGGCAGTGACCCCAGTATAAGAATGTGGAGAGATGGATTTCCATTAGAACTGACAGTGTTTATGCCAAGTTTCTGTTCCATGCATTTTAAGAGAGCCAAGCAATAAATAACCTGAAAACCAATGAGATAATGGAAATGTCAAAGGGTGCTAAGCTATATTTTAGCAGCTATTTTCTTTAAAAAATGCTTGCTGGTCTGAGACAAGAGGAAGAATGAAAAAAAAGTCCAACTGTAAAACTAATTCCTGATAGAAATTTATACTTTTAAAACTCAAACTACAACATATTGCCATTTAATTGACATCTTTAATAGCACTAAGAATATGTGCCTTCAGGTTCTCACATGGTTCGCTACACTGTGGCCTGCCCTTTGAGAGGGTCTTTCCTCGCTCAAGGAAGCCTTTACTCACAGGACCTCTGGCACACAAARGGTACATCAACTTCAGGTCCGAGAGACTATCCACGTGAATAAAGTTTTGCAGGACCAAGTCCTTAACACCATCACATTTCTTTCACACCAAATAGATTATTTAGACATTCAGGCATGAAAGAGCCTTGAATCAAACATGGTGTCAATAGTACTGTTATAATTCAGGCTAAAATTGCGGTATAATCCATGAGGTTTTGCATCCTACAATAAATCTACTAAGCTTATAAAATACATAGCAGGAGACACTTGCTTCAACAGTAGATTGGTTCAATCCATCACAGATGCACATACATCAGGTTACTGTCTATTAAATGCATCAAACATTTAATAAGAAAGTTTGGAAAGGGAGAAATCAAACAATACATTTTGAAAGTAGTGGGAGATATTCCCTGTACACACTGTGAGACTACAAGTACTTTGAATTCAACAGCACACCTGCAGATCAGTGGTCTCGTAGTGCTCTCAAAGGCAAAGCAAGGGAAGCGAAGTAAACACAGAGTTGTGTTACCTGTCTAGGGCTAAGGAGTACTTCTTGGTGTCCCTCTCACTCACAAGGCAAGCTCTTTCAAGTCCTTTTTTGGCAGCCATGAGGAAAGTCGGTGGGTTTTTGCTTGGTTTTGTTTTTTCCCCCTTAAATGCTCCTTCCTCCTTTGGAAACGGATGCGGGCAAAAATGTCCTCACGACTTATGGAGAAATCTCTGCCAAATGTTTCTAAAAGAAAAGGTTTCAATAATCTGTTCCATAAACCTGCTCCAAGAGAAAGCCGCTTTCCTATTGCTAGTGGCGTCACTAACTTGCCAAACAGTAACTTGCTGAGTGTGCGAGATCGGAGGTTTGGGGCCTCCCTCTTTTTTTATTTTCTCTCCATTTTTGATGCTCTGATATGATCTTTTCTCAAAGATCACATGACAAGTGAGTGCTCTCACACTTGCTGACTCAGGGTCAAGCACAGCTGTGCACACACCAACTTACACATACACGCACACGTGTGGGCACATTGAAATGCAGAAGGAAGGTGATTAAACCAGCCTGAAACAGTCAAACCACTGTTCGCCTTTCTGCTTCCTCAGCTTGGAAGGAAAGTACACCTCCCTCAGCCCAGTTCAGCCCAAGCCTCTTCAGTCTGAGTTATCAGTCTAAAGATTTATTTCTAGCCCTGGCGCGTTTGTTCCAAATGGTTCAAAGCAGAAGGGACTGCTTATTATTGCCATTTGTGGCACAGTTTATTGAAATCTTCATTTCACCAGAAAGGACTGTGGGTTGTTATTTCTACTTTATTCAGTTTGTTAGTTTTATCAACAGATATCCACAGATGCAATCCCTGGAGGGCAGGAGAACGCCTACGGCCTCACCTTACTCACAGGCTGGGCTCTTACACACTATCTGCAGATCAAAGGAAATTTTGCACCAGTGATATCCTACTGTATTCTCTGAATAAATAGATTTAGATCCCTCCACATGCTCTGCCTTCACAGACAGAGATTAGAAATAGGCAATGAGTGAATTTTGGGTGCTGAATTTAAATTCTGCAACCTTTTTTATCATCTGTAGCCTAATATGTATATGACAGGCTGGGATCTCCCCTCCTTTCCTCCAGCTCACAGAACACTCTGTGAGATTCACTTTTTTTTTTTTTTTGGGGGGGGGCGTGTTTTGTATGGCATACAAATGTGAAAATGTGTTTTTATGCCATCAGGGATCCACATGTTGCCTCCCACATGTCAGACATGCCAATGCTTCCCCAGAGCCTGTGGGCAAAGGAGATGATGGTAGCTCAATCACGTTTCTGAACAGCTACTGGCAAATGGCAGGAATACGTGATTTTTCCACAGTGCTTAGCCCCTACCCTTCTAATGTCCTTTTATTCAAGAGTCTTTTCCCAGGTGCTTATACCCACCTACACACCCTTATGAACTCCTTTGTTGGAAGAGATCGATTTTCTGACTCATTCCTGTGCTTCCTAGCACAGCACGCTCATTCTGGACTTGAACGAGTTTCTCTTACTCTGTTTCACCATTCTCGCAGACTCCGGATACAGTGCCAATCAGTGTTTTCCCTTTTTGTTGCTCTTCCCGTRAATGTTTTGTAAGCGTGTTTGCTTATACCCTGTCTCACAGGTAGCCTGTGTGGTCACTTATGGCTRCAGTCCAAAGTCCTACAGGTGATCCCCTTGGTGGCTCTGGCTGCACCATGGAATGGAGATAGCACTTGCCTACAGAGGGTCACCCCGGACGCACATCTCTCTGCCCCCGTTCTTGCCTCTGCCTGGGAAAAGCTTGAGCTCAAAGTGTCCCTCTGGGCTGAGGATGAGTCAAGCCCAAGATGTCCATCAATGGGCAGGGCTGGGGTCCGTTCATGCCGTGCTTGATCTCAACTGGCTTCCTGAAGAAGAGATCTCCATTTCCTTCCCACTTGCAAGGTGCAAGTATGCTCTGGCTCTGGCGCTTCGGCCAAGGCAGCCACTTACTGGTGGCCCAACACTTAATGTGAATGGCTGGCAAGACTGGTTTTGAGAAGAGACTCAGGCGCCTGAATGAACACTATGGACATCACCTCGGGCATTTGCAGGAATCTTGCAAAACAAAAGCACCACATTACTTACCATTCTGAAAATATCATTAAATAACAATTTTATTCGGCAGCCAAGAGGGAGTAACACTGACAAGGAAGGAAGCCTTTCCAGTTGTGGACCGTAGAAGCTGACACAATCTTATAAGTCATATCCAACAAGGGCTTCTGCTGGTTCCCCCTCACATAAATACCACCATTATTGCAGAGTCCCAGTGTGCTTTTCAACTCATCTTTCCCTTTAGAAATTACCAAACACCAACATACTGTCATAGATCAGGGATATCTGGAAAATAAGCCTGGATTGGGACCTGATTTACAACGAATCTCAGTCTTTCTGAGGTGCTAAGCCAAAGTATCAGGTTTAAGCACCCTCAATTTAAGGAAGATTTAAAATCCACTTCAGAGATTACAGATAAAGCCTGTTTCTGTTTCAAATCACTGGAAGCGTGTAACTTTTGTTAGWGAGATAGATGAGTTTCCATGATTTTGCAAAAAGGTCTTGAGCCTCAGGTGCATACCAGCAAAACAAAGCCGTAGATCGTTYCCAGCATTTAATAGAGACTTTTTCTTTGTGTGTATTGTTGTCAGTGGCAATGGCTGTGCTTCTCAGGAGACAGGCTGTAAGGCAAGCTAGAAAGAAATCTCCTCAGAGCTTTTCACAAAGACTTGGGTTTTCTACTTTATACAGAATCTGAAACTCATTAAGAGACAGACAGAAGCTGTCTGTGGAATTTCTGCTTCAGAGAAATTATTCAGACCATCTCAATAAATTCATCTTCTGCTTTTAATAATAATGCAGTTTATTTCTGAGTCTACATTAAAAATGTTCACATATCCAATCACGCTGGTTCTAATGACCCTAGTCAAGGACATTTCTCCAAATTTGCATCCAGTGCAGACATGTGAGGCATCACATTGCCTTTGGCAAATGAAAGTCCCTTATCATTATTATCCAAAATCTCCATCAGTAAAAAAATCATATCCTTGATCCCATTTCAGCTCTCATCAGCCACACTTTAAAAATGAAAAAATAAAAACTCTCATCCTGTCATTATGGGAGTAGATACTGACAGCTTAAATGTACAGAAGGAAATTTAGTACATCTATTAATTGCAAATGCCTGTGAAGTCAGTCAATTTTACCAGACATGAGACATCTTGGAGATCATCTGCAAAGTTTTTCTTCACCTTTCTCTGGCATCAACTCAAGTAGCTCTGTACTGCATTGTCTGCAGCATGGGAATCCATGTATTTGTGATTTCTGGGGCTTCATTATTCCAATTTTTGCGTTTATAGCTAGAATACATTTTTTTACCCACATGGAGCTCCAGTGCCAGAACCTCTCCAGCTATCTGTCATTTCGAGATCCGAGGCTGGAGGCAAGACAAATTGATAGGAAAACCACTTCCTTTTTTTGTGAAACTGGTAATGCAGGACTCTTTTATAAGTGACCATCACAAGGAAAATATCTACCCTGATTTAGAGCCAATTTAAAAATCATTGAAAGGTTGTTAAATCATTGAAAGGATCCTAATGTTCAGTATTTTAAAATACTGAATTTTTAAACATCAATATTTTTCTCTTGGGTTGGAAGCCAACATTCCAGAAGAATGGAGACTTTTGATAGCCACAAACTGTCTCTGCTGAGGGGTAGATGTCCTCTGCAAAGTCTTAGGTGAGTGTATTTGAAATTACATAAAGTCATTGGGGAGAAAAAGACTTTTTACCTTTCAGGCCCTAGTCAAAGAGATTAGAGTTTGCATCAGTAGCTGTGATCTAACGGGAGCATAGCATGGTACCATTTTGTAGTGCACACAGTCACCTCCAACACTAAAAGTATATGCTGCTACCAAAATAAATGGGAATTCTTCTACTGTGGCTGGAGCCTGAAGTTCAGGAGTGTCAGATGTCTGCTTCCCATGCTGGGATGCTGCAACATTCAGCAGTCCCAGCCTGTGGGAGGGTGGATCAGGTAGTGCCTCAAGCACCTGCCCTTCATCCCTGAGGGTCTGAAGCTCAGAGTTTGTCCGAGGTGCCTTGTAAAGCCGACGGAGTGAGGCAGCACCTCCAGAGAGTGCCCGGGAGCTGCCAGACCTCTCCGGAGGTGCCCAAGACTGGTGCCAGCGGTGACACCCTGGGAAGTCCATAAGGAGACGTGGGATGAATCTAGGCTGCAGCACATGAATCCTGGAGGACCACCACTGATATGAGCCGTGCACAGCTGCAAACTTCTTATGGCCCCAACCAGGCCTCTTAAAGCTCTTCTCCCTCCCAGGTGTGAGATAAATATGAATCCAATTRCTATGGTCACAGAAAGGATAAGTTTTAGCACTTTTTATCCTTTTTTATTTATTTAAACCTTTAATTTTATCTTATTTACTTGGGGTCAACATTTCAGAAGCCCTCAGGACAGATTCTCAGGGTCTCAGCACTCACAGTTGTATCCACATTTTCCAAATAATCCAGCTCTCATTAGGCTACTTGGGCAGACCAGACCTTCAGAAGTAAGTGATGCCACAAAATGTAATTCTGATACAGCTGCTTTGCTTTTCCGGCTAGTGACTTTGATGTCTTAGTGTACCGAAAGTCCTGTTCAGGAGTAGCACTGAGCCCACCTTTAGAAAAGATTTTGTATTCCAGGCTGTAGCTTAGAAGGAAAAGACAGTACAGCAGAAAAACAAATGCTAATGACTTTTCAAATGTTATTGTCAAAGAGTGTGTCAGCTTTTGTTATAAAAATATATTATCTTTCTGTGAACACTTAGTGTTTTTCTCTCCCTCTTTTCCATTGCTATTGCAAAGGGCTTCTGCTTGTTTTTGTTTTTATGATGGCTGAAGTTGGTTGGGGAATTAAGCCTGTAATTGCATTACTAACAAGTATTTCTTAGATACATTTATTTTTCCTTGGGGAAAGAGACTGTTAGGAAGATAGTACACATATTTTGGCAGCAAAAGAGACAGCTATGACATTTGGTTCCTAAGTTACTACCTGGATATCATTTTAATTGTTTTCTCCTACTAATAAAATATAGGAGCTTTACTGCCTTAGTTCCTTTAGTACAGTTGCAGCATACATTCTGTTGTCGCACTCCTCCTAAGCATGTTTGGGCCACAAAGATGCATTTTACAACATATATTGAGAGCCAGTCTGTTAAAGACACAAGGAGTTCTGCATTATTTCTCACCAGTGCAAAACTAATTGACTAGTCTCAGCTATTGCATATATATATTTTTTCCATTTTATCATCCTTAGAATTGCAGTTTGAATTAGGAAAAGGACAGAGCAACCGGATAAAGTATTTGCAGAGACATCATACTTAAAGGCTTCCCAGTAACCAGGATTTCTTAAGTCTGTCAAATTGCTGCTGATGTTTAAACAGTGCCTGCATCCTACCTGTCTGTACCATGCAGGCACTGGCCATTTGCTCAAACACTTTTTCTTTCATGTAGAACTTCTAAACTTTTCTTCACAATAGCATGTAACATGAAGAGCCAGAGATTGCTCTCGTCTTACTTGTCTTGGTGTAATTTGAAGGCTACTATCAACAGTGAAATCAATAGGGTTTACAAGGATGTAACTATATAGATGACATATGGCCTGGTTGGGATTGACAGCCAGACTGGCTGTAAACCAAGCCAACAAGAGCACAGCTAACAGAGGCAGTGAACAGACGCATCAGTTTGCGCAGCTGTGTTTGGGCTCTGACTAGAACTTGAGRATCTTGTTGGAAGTTGTGGGCTTTCTGAGGACCCCCGAGGAACTAGAAGGTGATTGCTGTGAACAGGAAAGGGGAAGCTAGGCAAGGACAACTGCAGGAGGCCTTGACTTCTCCTGGGAAAAGCTCCTGGGAGAAGCTCTAGCTAGCAGTGGCTGCTGCTAACGAGCTCTCGTGGTTGCCCCTGACCAGAGGGAGTTGGGGCCTTTGATCCCGGTGGCCCTTGATTAGGGCGGTCAAGCACCCTCTTAGCCAG